>NW_024609778.1:75000-400000 GCF_018296145.1 Oncorhynchus tshawytscha
CCTGTCCTCGTGTGTGTAGTCATGTTGTCTCTATGTGTGTAATGATGCAGTGATGAGGAACTAGACAGTCGTGGTGGAGGAGAGGAGCAGTATGTGGAACTAGACAGTCTGGACACAGAAAAGGCCCTGCTACTAACAGACAATGACCCTTTGTGAGTTATAAAACCATTTATTCTACTATACCTGCTGTTTATAAAGGGACATCAAGTGTCGTCAACTTTGTTCTAAGGGCAGAAAGAATCTGATTGGTTTAGGGCTGAACAAATCCGATTGGTTTCTAGAAGGTCAATGGGTGGAGTTTAACAGATGCACAACCTTTGAGAACATGGCAGAGGTTTGAACTGAGAATATTTTAAATAAAATGGGGATGGACAGTTATGGTAGCCTATTGGTTAGAGCGTTGGGCCAGTAACCGAGCTGACAAGGTAAAAATCTGTCGTTCTGCCTCTGAGCAAGGCAGTTAACCCACTGTTCCCTGGTCACCGAAGACGTGGATGTCGATTATGGCAACCCCCCACACATCTGATTCAGAGGGGTTGAGTTAAATGCGGAAGACACATTTCAGTTGAATGCATTCAGTTGAATGCATGTACAACTGACTAGGTATCCCCCTTTCCCTTAATGCAGCCCTGGGGGTAGCTGTCACATGGGATGACGCCGGAGAGACGAAGCAAGTACGGGGAGTCAAACGTTTAATATGAAACGAGACAGGAACAGGAACAGCAAATGAGTAACACAAACAAAAACAATGAAAGCAGCATCAGGGAACAGAGCTGGGGAACTGACAAATATAGGGGAGGAAATTAACAGGTGATGAGTGAGTCCAGGTGGGTCCAATATCGCTGGGGGGAAGCGGGAGCAGATGTGACAGTAGCAATGTAAAATGCTAAGCTAAACAGAGCTATTTGCCCAGCAAAATAGCTATATTTTAGTAATGTTGAAACATAGAATAGAGCTAGCTAGCTTGGTCTCAAATATACCAGTAAATCAGTTCCCACTTTCTTTATCAAAATATTTAGTTTTATAAGCTATATAAACTTAACAATTGGAATGGACAGTTATGTTTCCCTGGGGGCAGAAACGTAAAATGTTAAACTATATGTAGCTTAGCTGAGCAGGGCACTACTTCCTACTAAGGTTGAATTATATAATCGATTTAGCTAGCAAGCTAGGTCAAAAATCTGCCAGTAGGTCAGTTAACATTTGTTTTATTAAAGGTTTAGTTGAATAAGCTATATAAACAATTGTTCTGCCCTAAACCAATCAGATTATTTATGCCCTTAGAACAAAGTTGACGACACTTCATGTCAACCTGCCTTTTAGCAGCCTTGTGAGCCATCCAGTCTGGTAATACGAGGCTAGAATCTTTGTGGACTGTTGAAGAATACTGTATATATAAAACAATTATAATCAAGTACAATTCCCAATTTTCAATGTGTTGTATGGTGTTCCAGAGACTCGGGGGGTCCTCCTGGTGGCGTGGAGGGCCAGAGCAGCGCCGCCGTGTGGTGGCGTTTCCTGCTGCGTCGTTGGCGTCGCTTCTGGAGTGCCCCGGTCACTGTGTTCCTAGGCAACGTCATCATGTACTTTGCCTTCCTCATCCTGTTCACCTACGTGCTCCTGCTGGACTTTCGTCCTCCGCCCCCCGCGGGCCCTGGGGCCCCTGAGATCATGCTCTACTTCTGGGTCTTCACCCTGGTGCTGGAGGAGCTGAGACAGGTATGTTGACGTCACGGGCTGGATCTGAACTCTGGTCTCCCACGAGAGAAACTAACGTCTTAATTGTTATACCAAGAGGAAATGTCCTTGTAGGGCTGAGGGTGACACCTGGTAGGGCTGAGGGTGACACCTGGTAGGGCTGAGGGAGACACTGGCAGAGCTGAGGGTGACACCTGGTAGGGCTGAGGGTGACACCTGGTAGAGCTGAGGGTGACACCTGGTAGTGCTGAGGGTGACACCTAGTAGGGCTGAGGTTGACACCTGGTAGGGCTAGGGCTGGGTGACACCTGGTAGGGCTGAGGGTGACACCTGGTAGGGTTGAGGGTGACACCTGGTAGGGCTGAGGGTGACACCTGGTAGGGCTGAGGGTGACACCTGGTAGGGCTGAGGGAGACACTGGCAGAGCTGAGGGTGACACCTGGTAGGGCTGAGGGTGACACCTGGTAGAGCTGAGGGTGACACCTGGTAGGGCTGAGGGTGACACCTGGTAGGGCTGAGGGTGACACCTGGTAGGGCTGAGGGTGACACCTGGTAGGGTTGAGGGTGACACCTGGTAGGGCTGAGGGTGACACCTGGTAGGGCTGAGGGTGACACCTGGTAGGGCTGAGGGAGACACTGGCAGAGCTGAGGGAGACACCTGGTAGGGCTGAGGGTGACACCTGGTAGAGCTGAGGGTGACACCTGGTAGGGCTGAGGGTGACACCTGGTAGGGCTGAGGGAGACACCTGGTAGGGCTGAGGGTGACACCTGGTAGGGCTGAGGGTGACACCTGGTAGGGCTGAGGGTGACACCTGGTAGGGCTGAGGGAGACACTGGCAGAGCTACCTAGGGAGACCATGAGCCCAACTCATGTCATCATCATTGACATCACTTCCCATGGGTTTTGAGTTGTCAACTAAACTTGAATTCAATGTGAAAATAAAATGTTAAAAATCCCCATGTCATTGGATTTAGGTTAAAAGGGGCAAAAAAAAAATTCACATCATTTTTTATTGTTGAAATGACGTGGCCACAACGTTGATTCAACCAGTTTTTCCCCAGTGGGCTCCCGAGTGGCGCAGCGGTCTAAGGCACTGCATCTCAGTGCAAGGGGCGTCACTACAGTCCCTGGTTTGAATCCAGGCTCTATCACATCCGGCTGTGATTGGCAGTCCCATAGGGTGGCGCACAATTGTCCCAGCGTCGTCTGGGTTAGGGTTTGGCCCGGGGGTAGGACGTCATTGTAAATTATAATTTGTTCTTAACTTGTCCAGTTAAATAAAGGTTCCATAACACAATATCTGTGTCTGAAATGGCACCTTATTCCCTCCATACTGAACTACTTTCGACAAGGGCCCTGTTCAAAACACTACGTAGTGGACTAAGGAATAGGGTTCCATTTCAGTGCTTCTCAACTCTGTTCCTCAGGTACTCTTATCAGCTGTTGATAAGTTGCATCCGGTGTGCGGCTAGACAGAATATGTGCAGCGTTGAGGATTACTCGAGGACTGTTGTTGAGGATAAATGTATTTTTAGCCTGGGGGGAAATTTGACATCAATTACTCAAATGACCTCGAAAATATACACAACTAGAATTATACTGCTAATTGTGATGTTCTAACAGAGTGAACTAACTCTTTATTGACCTGGGTGATGCAGAGTTTCTTTACAGATGAAGACATGAGCATCCTGAAGAAATTCAAGCTGTACGTGGAGGACAACTGGAACAAGTGTGACATGGTGGCCATCTCACTCTTCGTTATCGGTGTGTCCTGCAGGTGAGCAGAGTCTTTCCTCTCTTGCAACCAACAAAGTTCCATCTATATGCAGATGATACAGTTCTATATGAATGTGCTCCTTCTCTGGTTCAGGTTGTTGAAGAGCTCCAGACTGCTGTTCAGTCACTGCAGGCCCCCCTTTATGGTCTCCAACTGGTCTTGAATATACAACAAAACAACTAGATTCATGACCTTTATCAGAGCTAGAACTCTGCCAGAGAAGGTTAGCATTGTCACATCTGGTGGCTTAGCCATTGAAAAAGTATCATCCTACAAATACCTAGTTATCTGGTTGGATGACAAGTTGTCCTTTAAAGTTCCTGTGGATAATCTTGTGACAAAGCTTAAATTGAAATTGGGTTTTTCTTTTCGTAATAAGGCTTCCCGCTTATTGCTAGGAAGAAGCTTGTTCAGGACACTTTTCTCTCTGTAATTGATTATGGTGACTTGTTGTATTTGCATGCAGCCTCCTCTGTCTTACAGAGACTGGACTCTGTTTATCATGCAGCCTCCTCTGTCTTACAGAGACTGGACTCTGTTTATCACGCAGCCTCCTCTGTCTTACAGAGACTGGACTCTGTTTATCACGCAGCCTCCTCTGTCTTACAGAGACTGGACTCTGTTTATCACGCAGCCTCCTCTGTCTTACAGAGACTGGACTCTGTTTATCACGCAGCCTCCTCTGTCTTACAGAGACTGGACTCTGTTTATCACGCAGCCTCCTCTGTCTTACAGAGACTCTGTTTATCATGCAGCCTCCTCTGTCTTACAGAGACTGGACTCTGTTTATCACGCAGCCTCCTCTGTCTTACAGAGACTGGACTCTGTTTATCATGCAGCCTCCTCTGTCTTACAGAGACTGGACTCTGTTTATCATGCAGCCTCCTCTGTCTTACAGAGACTGGACTCTGTTTATCACGCAGCCTCCTCTGTCTTACAGAGACTGGACTCTGTTTATCATGCAGCCTCCTCTGTCTTACAGAGACTGGACTCTGTTTATCACGCAGCCTCCTCTGTCTTACAGAGACTGGACTCTGTTTATCATGCAGCCTCCTCTGTCTTACAGAGACTGGACTCTGTTTATCATGCAGCCTCCTCTGTCTTACAGAGACTGGACTCTGTTTATCATGCAGCCTCCTCTGTCTTACAGAGACTGGACTCTGTTTATCATGCAGCCTCCTCTGTCTTACAGAGACTGGACTCTGTTTATCATGCAGCCTCCTCTGTCTTACAGAGACTGACTCTGTTTATCATGCAGCCTCCTCTGTCTTACAGAGACTGGACTCTGTTTATCATGCAGCCTCCTCTGTCTTACAGAGACTGGACTCTGTTTATCATGCACCTCCTCTGTCTTACAGAGACTGGACTCTGTTTATCATGCAGCCTCCTCTGTCTTACAGAGACTGGACTCTGTTTATCATGCAGCCTCCTCTGTCTTACAGAGACTGGACTCTGTTTATCATGCAGCCTCCTCTGTCTTACAGAGACTGGACTCTGTTTATCATGCAGCCTCCTCTGTCTTACAGAGACTGGACTCTGTTTATCATGCAGCCTCCTCTGTCTTACAGAGACTGGACTCTGTTTATCATGCAGCCTCCTCTGTCTTACAGAGACTGGACTCTGTTTATCATGCAGCCTCCTCTGTCTTACAGAGACTGGACTCTGTTTATCATGCAGCCTCCTCTGTCTCATGCAGCCTCCTCTGTCTTACAGAGACTGGACTCTGTTTATCATGCACCTCCTCTGTCTTACAGAGACTGGACTCTGTTTATCTGCAGCCTCCTCTGTCTGACAGAGACTGGACTCTGTTTATCATACAACCTCCTCTGTCTTACAGACTGTGTTTATCACAGCCTCCTCTGTCTTACAGAGACTGGACTCTGTTTACTGCAGCCTCCTCTGTCTTACAGAGACTGGACTCTGTTTATCTGCAGCCTCCTCTGTCTTACAGAGACTGGACTCTGTTTATCATGCAGCCTCCTCTGTCTTACAGAGACTGGACTCTGTTTATCATGCAGGGTGCCACCTCTAGGGCTAGGGAGACACTCTGTACTGCAGCCTCACCTTACAGAGACTGACTCTGGTATCATTGACACTCACAGAGACTGGACTCTGTTTATCCTCCTCTGTCTTACAGAGACTGGACTCTGTTTATCATGCACCTCCTCTGTCTTACAGAGACTGGACTCTGTTTAAAAACAGCCTCCTCTGTCTACACAGAAACTCCCTGGACTCTGTTTATCATGCAGCCTCCTCTTCTTACAAGGTGGACTCTGTTATCAACCTGGTCTGTCTACAGAGACTGGCTGCTGTTTATCATGCAGTCCTCTGTCTTACAGGACATATCAGTGCACCTCCTCTGTCTGACAGACTACCTGGTTTGAATTGGGCTCACTCTGTCTTGTGGCATCAGACACTCTGTCTTACAGAATACTCTGGGATGACAGTACATTCTGACATCTGGACTATGTAAATTATCATTGCAGTGTCTTACAGAGACTGGAAGGTTTACACAATATCATGAAGCACCTCTGTACTGACTAGGAATAGGGTTACAGAGACTGGACTCTGTTTATCATGCAGCCTCCTCTGTCTGACAGAGACTGGACTCTGTTGTCATGCAGCTGGTCTTATCACTGTTGTCTGAGAGACTAACTCTATTTTTAGTACTTGACATCATTTACATCAAATCCTCTGTCTTACACAACTGGACTCTGTTTATCATTGCTGATGTTCTAACAGAGTGAACTAACTCTTTTTATGATAAAAGTTTCTTTACAGATGAAGACCTGAGCATCCTGAAGAAAAAAGCTTACAGAGACTGGACTCTGTTGATCATGCAGTGGCCATCTCACTCTGTTAACAGTGACTGAGACTTGTTTATCTTGCAACCAACCTGTCATTACAGCAGACTGATCTGTTTATCATGCAGCCTCCTCTGGTTCAGGACTGTTAAGCACCTGCTGTCACTGCAGATCTGTCTTATACAACAAAACAATAGCCTCCTCTGGTCTACAGAGGACTGGATTCATTGATTAGAACTCTGTTCCAGAGAGTTAGCATTGACATCTGTTTATCATTGAAAAGTATCATCTTACAGAAATACCTAGTTATCTGGTTCCATGACTCCTCTGTTTAAAGTTCCTGTTTATAATCTTGTGACAAAGTCTTACATTGAAATTGGGTTTTTCTTTTATAAGCAGCCTCCTCTAGTCAACTCTGTTTTCATGACACTTTTTCTCTGTAATTGATTAAGACTTGTTGTATTTGCATGCAGCCTCCTCTGTCTTACAGAGACTGGACTCTGTTTATCATGCAGCCTCCTCTGTCTTACAGAGAACTCTGTTTATCATGCAGCCTCCTCTGTCTTACAGAGACTGGACTCCCAGCCTCCTCTGTCTTACAGAGACTCTGTTTATTGCAGCCTCCTCTGTCTTACAGAGACTCTGTTTATCATGCAGCCTCCTCTGTCTTACAGAGACTGGACTCTGTTTATCATGCAGCCTCCTCTGTCTTACAGAGACTGGACTGTTTATCATGCAGCCTCCTCTGTCTTACAGAGACTGGACTCTGTTTATCATGCAGCCTCCTCTGTCTTACAGAGACTGGACTCTGTTTATCATACAGCCTCCTCTGTCTTACAGAGACTGGACTCTGTTTATCATGCAGCCTCCTCTGTCTTACAGAGACTGGACTCTGTTTAGGCAGCCTCCTCTGTCTGACAGAGACTCTGTTTATCATGCAGCCTCCTCTGTCTGACAGAGACTGGACTCTGTTTATCATGCAGCCTCCTCTGTCTTACAGAGACTGGACTCTGTTTATCATGCAGCCTCCTCTGTCTGACAGAGACTGGACTCTGTTTATCATGCAGCCTCCTCTGTCTAACAGAGACTGGACTCTGTTTATCATGCAGCCTCCTCTGTCTTACAGAGACTGGACTCTGTTTATCATGCAGCCTCCTCTGTCTTACAGAGACTGGACTCTGTTTATCATGCAGCCTCCTCTGTAGAGAACTCTGTTTATCATGAGCCTCCTCTGTCTTACAGAGACTCTGTTTATCATGCAGCCTCCTCTGTCTTACAGAGACTCTGTTTATCATGCAGCCTCCTCTGTCTTACAGAGACTCTGTTTATCACGCAGCCCCTCTGTCTTACAGAGACTGGACTCTGTTTATCACGCAGCCTCCTCTGTCTTACAGAGACTCTGTTTATCATGCAGCCTCCTCTGTCTTAGAGAGACTGGACTCTGTTTATCACGCAGCCTCCTCTGTCTTACAGAGACTCTGTTTATCACGCAGCCTCCTCTGTCTAACAGAGACTCTGTTTATCATGCAGCCTCCTCTGTCTTACAGAGACTGGACTCTGTTTATCATGCAGCCTCCTCTGTCTGACAGAGACTCTGTTTATCATGCAGCCTCCTCTGTCTTACAGAGACTGGACTCTGTTTATCATGCAGCCTCCTCTGTCTTACAGAGACTCTGTTTATCATGCAGCCTCCTCTGTCTTACAGAGACTGGACTCTGTTTATCATGCAGCCTCCTCTGTCTTGTCAGAGACTGGACTCTGTTTATCACGCAGCCTCCTCTGTCTTACAGAGACTCTGTTTATCATGCAGCCTCCTCTGTCTTACAGAGACTGGACTCTGTTTATCATGCAGCCTCCTCTGTCTGACAGAGACTGGACTCTGTTTATCATGCAGCCTCCTCTGTCTTACAGAGACTGGACTCTGTTTATCACGCAGCCTCCTCTGTCTTACAGAGACTGGACTCTGTTTATCATGCAGCCTCCTCTGTCTTACAGAGACTGGACTCTGTTTATCATGCAGCCTCCTCTGTCTTACAGAGACTAGACTCTGTTTATCATGCAGCCTCCTCTGTCTACAGAGACTGGACTCTGTTTATCACGCAGCCTCCTCTGTCTGACAGAGACTGGACTCTGTTTATCACGCAGCCTCCTCTGTCTTACAGAGACTGGACTCTGTTTATCATGCAGCCTCCTCTGTCTGACAGAGACTGGACTGTTTATCATACAACCTCCTCTGTCTTACAGAGACTCTGTTTATCACGCAGCCTCCTCTGTCTAACAGAGACTGGACTCTGTTCATCATGCAGTCTCCTCTGTCTGACAGAGACTGGACTCTGTTTATCATGCAGCCTCCTCTGTCTGACAGAGACTGGACTCTGTTTATCATGCATCCTCCTCTGTCTTACAGAGACTGGACTCTGTTTATCATGCATCCTCCTCTGTCTTACAGAGACTGGACTCTGTTTATCATGTAACCTCCTCTGTCTGACAGAGACTGGACTCTGTTTATCATGCAGCCTCCTCTGTCTGACAGAGACTGGACTCTGTTTATCATGCAGCCTCCTCTGTCTTACAGAGACTGGACTCTGTTTATCATGCAGCCTCCTCTGTCTTACAGAGACTGGACTCTGTTTATCTTGCAGCCTCCTCTGTCTTACAGAGACTGGACTCTGTTTATCATACATCCTCCTCTGTCTTACAGAGACTCTGTTTATCATGTAACCTCCTCTGTCTTACAGAGACTCTGTTTATCATGTAACCTCCTCTGTCTTACAGAGACTCTGTTTATCATACAGCCTCCTCTGTCTTACAGAGACTCTGTTTATCATGTAACCTCCTCTGTCTTACAGAGACTCTGTTTATCATGCAGCCTCCTCTGTCTTACAGAGACTGGACTCTGTTTATCATGCAGCCTCCTCTGTCTTAGAGAGACTGGACTCTGTTTATCATGCAGCCTCCTCTGTCCTACAGAGACTGGACTCTGTTTATCACGCAGCCTCCTCTGTCTAACAGAGACTGGACTCTGTTTATCATGCAGCCTCCTCTGTCTTACAGAGACTCTGTTTATCACGCAGCCTCCTCTGTCTGACAGAGACTCTGTTTATCATGCAGCCTCCTCTGTCTTACAGAGACTGGACTCTGTTTATCATGCAGCCTCCTCTGTCTGACAGAGACTCTGGCAGCCTCCTCTGTCTTACAGAGACTGGTTTATCACGCAGCCTCCTCTGTCTTACAGAGACTGGACTCTGTTTATCATGCAGCCTCCTCTGTCTTACAGAGACTCTGTCATGCAGCCTCCTCTGTCTTACAGAGACTGGACTCTGTTTATCATGCAGCCTCCTCTGTCTTACAGAGACTGGACTCTGTTTATCACGCAGCCTCCTCTGTCTGACAGAGACTGGACTCTGTTTATCATGCAGCCTCCTCTGTCTTACAGAGACTGGACTCTGTTTATCATGCAGCCTCCTCTGTCCTACAGAGACTGGACTCTGTTTATCATGCAGCCTCCTCTGTCCTACAGAGACTGGACTCTGTTTATCACGCAGCCTCCTCTGTCTAACAGAGACTGGACTCTGTTTATCATGCAGCCTCCTCTGTCTTACAGAGACTGGACTCTGTTTATCACGCAGCCTCCTCTGTCTTACAGAGACTGGACTCTGTTTATCATGCAGCCTCCTCTGTCTGACAGAGACTGGACTGTTTTCACACCTCCTCTGTCTTACAGCCTCTGTTTATGTCCTCTGTCTAACAGAGACTGGACTCTGTTTATCATGCAGCCTCCTCTGTCTTACAGAGACTGGACTCTGTTTATCATGCAGCCTCCTCTGTCTTACAGAGACTGGACTCTGTTTATCATGCAGCCTCCTCTGTCTTACAGAGACTGGACTCTGTTTATCATGCAGCCTCCTCTGTCTTACAGAGACTGGACTCTGTTTATCATGCAGCCTCCTCTGTCTTACAGAGACTGGACTCTGTTTATCATGCAGCCTCCTCTGTCTGACAGAGACTGGACTCTGTTTATCATGCAGCCTCCTCTGTCTTACAGAGACTGGACTCTGTTTATCATGCAGCCTCCTCTGTCTTACAGAGACTGGACTCTGTTTATCATGCAGCCTCCTCTGTCTTACAGAGACTGGACTCTGTTTATCATGCAGCCTCCTCTGTCTTACAGAGACTGGACTCTGTTTATCATGCAGCCTCCTCTGTCTTACAGAGACTCTGTTTATCATGCAGCCTCCTCTGTCTTACAGAGACTGGACTCTGTTTATCACGCAGCCTCCTCTGTCTTACAGAGACTGGACTCTGTTTATCATGCAGCCTCCTCTGTCTTACAGAGACTGGACTCTGTTTATCACGCAGCCTCCTCTGTCTTACAGAGACTCTGTTTATCATGCAGCCTGTCTGTTACAGAGACTGGACTCTGTTTATCACGCAGCCTCCTCTGTCTTACAGAGACTGACTGGACTCTGTTTATCATGCAGCCTCCTCTGTCTTACAGAGACTGGACTCTGTTTATCATGCAGCCTCCTCTGTCTTACAGAGACTGGACTCTGTTTATCACGCAGCCTCCTCTGTCTTACAGAGACTGGAGCCTCCTCTGTTTACTCATCATGCAGCCTCCTCTGTCTTACAGAGACTGGACTCTGTTTATCACGCAGCCTCCTCTGTCTTACAGAGACTGGACTCTGTTTATCATGCAGCCTCCTCTGTCTTACAGAGACTCTGTTTATCATGCAGCCTCCTCTGTCTTACAGAGACTGGACTCTGTTTATCATGCAGCCTCCTCTGTCTTACAGAGACTGGACTCTGTTTATCATGCAGCCTCCTCTGTCTTACAGAGACTGGACTCTGTTTATCATGCAGCCTCCTCTGTCTTACAGAGACTGGACTCTGTTTATCATGCAGCCTCCTCTGTCTGACAGAGACTGGACTCTGTTTATCATACAGCCTCCTCTGTCTGACAGAGACTGGACTCTGTTTATCATGTAACCTCCTCTGTCTGACAGAGACTGGACTCGTTTATCATACAACCTGTCTGACAGAGACTCTGTCTTACAGAGACTGGACTCTGTTTATCATGCAGCCTCCTCTGTCTGACAGAGACTGGACTCTGTTTATCACACAGCCTCCTCTGTCTTACAGAGACTGGACTCTGTTTATCATGCAGCCTCCTCTGTCTTACAGAGACTGGACTCTGTTTATCACACAGCCTCCTCTGTCTTACAGAGACTGGACTCTGTTTATCATGCAGCCTCCTCTGTCTTACAGAGACTGGACTCTGTTTATCATGTAGCCTCCTCTGTCTTACAGAGACTGGACTCTGTTTATCATGCAGCCTCCTCTGTCTTACAGAGACTGGACTCTGTTTATCATGCAGCCTCCTCTGTCTTACAGAGACTGGACTCTGTTTATCATGCAGCCTCCTCTGTCTTACAGAGACTAGACTCTGTTTATCATGCAACCTCCTCTGTCTTACAGAGACTGGACTCTGTTTATCATGCAGCCTCCTCTGTCTTACAGAGACTGGACTCTGTTTATCATACAGCCTCCTCTGTCTTACAGAGACTGGACTCTGTTTATCATGCAGCCTCCTCTGTCTTACAGAGACTGGACTCTGTTTATCATGCATCCTTGCGCTCTATTGCAAATGCCAAGTCACTCACCCACCATTGCACATTGTACCAAATGGTAGGTTGGACCTCACTTTATATGCGCAGAAAGATACATTTGTATGTGTTCATCTACAAAGCCCTTTTGGGTAAACTCCCTCTTTACCTCTGTAGTCTGGTCTCCTTCACCACCAGCAGTTACCATACCCGGTCTGCTAGGTGGCTGCTACTTAAAGTCCCCAGGACATTCACAGTATTAGACATGACTACCTTCTCTTCTTGTGCATCAGACACATGGAATACTCGACAGTACATTCTTCATCTGGATATGTTAGTGCCACTGAATGAATTTTAAATATTGATGGGAGACTTACGGAGGAGTGTAAATGTTGTTTTTTAGGCTGGATCATGTTGTTGTATTGTTGTATGTTTAAATGATGTAATGTATTGATCGTTGCTGCCTTCTTGGCCAGGTCTTCCTTGAGAAAGAGGCTCTGGGTCTCAATGGGCTTTTCCTGGTTAAATACGTTTAAAAAATACAAATATACACGTGTAGGATCTTAATTTGACCGGTTTCGTCACAAGAGTAAAATAACCCTGCAGCAGGAGGATTTGATTTTTTTTTAAGTGATGATTTCTAACAATAAATGAGTTTTGATAGGCTACAGTAGGTTATAGTTGTGGTGTGATATCTAGTGATAGAAAGAGAACTGCTGATTTTCAGTCAATTTACTGTGTGAAGTGACATTGGTTGTGACATTAACTCCGTACAGCTGGGGTATTCAAATCTGACCCTACTGACCCTACTGATCATTCATTGTATCCACCTGGTGTCCCAGGTCTTAATCAGTTCCTGATTAGGGGGAGGAGAATTTGAAACAATGTACAAAAATCTGTGGAACTGGCTTCGAGGTCCAGATTTGAATTTGAGGGCCATAGTTGAATATAGGTCTAATATAGGATGTAATTCTGACAGGATGATGAAAGACACGTATGAGGCGGGGCGAACAGTTCTGGCGCTGGACTTCATGGTGTTCACACTGCGTCTCATCCACATCTTCGCCATCCACAAGCAGCTGGGGCCCAAGATCATCATTGTGGAGAGGATGGTAACGTAGAGAACTGTTTAAAAGACAAACATGTATGACAAATGTACCAGGTTTATGACCCATAAATACAACGTAGCCCCACTAAAGCACATTTTGAAATCTTTGATGTATTTGTGTATCAGGGTTGAGGTCAGTTCCATTTCAATTCCAGTCAATTCAGAAAGTAAACCAAAAATGTTTTTTTTAAACAAACATTTGTCATTGATTATTTGTCATATTTGTCATATTATTATTTTTCATTGTATTTGTAATTCCAGTGTACTTCCTGAATTGACTGTCATTGACCCCAACCCTGTTGTGTACAAATGGAATTGTGGTTCTAAGCGTACTTTATAACCTGGTACATTTGTAGTGTATGTCAGAGGAGGATTATAGGTCATGTTTGTACTCTGTTCTTCCTGACAGATGAAGGATGTGTTCTTCTTCCTGTTCTTCCTGAGTGTGTGGCTCATAGCGTACGGCGTGGCTACTCAGGCCCTTCTCCACCCCAACGACCCGCGCCTAGACTGGGTGTTTCGCAGGGTCCTGTATCGACCCTACCTGCACATCTTTGGCCAGATCCCATTGGAGGAGATTGATGGTGAGATAGAATGTTTTCTGTTTTTCTAGCAATGCCTCTGCTCTGTTATAGTCATGTACATGTAGTTCACATGTAGGTCAGTTTACATGTAGTTTACATGTAGTTTACATGTAGTTCACATGTAGGTCAGTTTACATGTAGTTCACATGTAGGTCAGTTTACATGTAGTTTACATGTAGGTCAGTTTACATGTAGTTCACATGTAGGTCAGTTTACATGTAGTTTACATGTAGGTCAGTTTACGTTCACATGTAGGTCAGTTTACATGTAGTTTACATGTAGGTCAGTTTACATGTAGTTCACATGTAGGTCAGTTTACATGTAGTTTACATGTTGTTCAGTTTACATGTAGTTCACATGTAGGTCAGTTTACATGTAGTTCACATGTAGGTCAGTTTACATGTAGTTCACATGTAGGTCAGTTTACATGTAGTTCACATGTAGGTCAGTTTACATGTAGTTCACATGTAGGTCAGTTTACATGTAGTTCACATGTTGTTCAGTTTACATGTAGTTCACATGTTGTTCAGTTTACATGTAGTTCACATGTAGGTCAGTTTACATGTAGTTCACATGTAGGTCAGTTTACATGTAGTTCACATGTAGGTCAGTTTACATGTAGTTCACATGTAGGTCAGTTTACATGTAGTTCACATGTAGGTCAGTTTACATGTAGTTCACATGTAGGTCAGTTTACATGTAGTTCACATGTAGGTCAGTTTACATGTAGTTCACATGTAGGTCAGTTTACATGTAGTTCACATGTAGGTCAGTTTACATGTAGTTTACATGTCAGTTTACATGTAGTTCACATGTAGGTCAGTTTACATGTAGTTCACATGTAGGTCAGTTTACATGTAGTTCACATGTCAGTTTACATGTAGTTCACATGTTGTTCAGTTTACATGTAGTTCACATGTAGGTCAGTTTACATGTAGTTCACATGTAGGTCAGTTTACATGTAGTTCACATGTAGTTTACATGCTGTTCAGTTTACATGTAGGTCAATTTACATGTAGTTTACATGCTGTTCAGTTTACATGTAGTTTACATGCTGTTCAGTTTACATGTAGGTCAGTTTACATGCTGTTCAGTTTACATGTAGTTCAGTTTACATGTAGGTCAGTTTACATGTAGTTCAGTTTACATGTAGTTCAGTTTACATGTAGGTCAGTTTACATGTTGTTCAGTTTACATGTAGTTCACATGTAGGTCAGTTTACATGTAGTTCACATGTAGGTCAGTTTACATGTAGTTCAGTTTACATGTAGGTCAGTTTACATGTAGTTCACATGTAGGTCAGTTTACATGTACATCACAGGAGGTTGGTAGCACCTTAATTAGGGAGGAGAAGCTCATGGTCATGTCTGGAACGGAGTGGAATGGTATATCAAATCCATCAAACACATGGTTTATATGGATCCATATTCTCCATTCCAGCCATTATCATGATCCATCCTCCCCTCAGCAGCCTCAACTGGTGCACATGTAGTTTACATGTAGTTCTGTTTACATGCAGTTTACACTTAGTTTACATGTAGTTTACATTTAGTCAGTTTACATGCAGTTTACACTTAGTTTACATGCAGTTTACACTTAGTTTACATGTAGTTTACATTTAGTCAGTTTACATGCAGTTTACATGTAGTTTACACTTAGTTTACATGCAGTTTACATGTAGTTTACACTTAGTTTACATGCAGTTTACATGTAGTTTACACTTAGTTTACATGTAGTTTACATTTAGTCAGTTTACATGTAGTTTACATGTTTCAGTTTACATTACACTTCAGTTTACATGTAGTTTACATTTAGTTTCATGTAGTTTACATGCAGTTTACATGTAGTTTACACTTAGTTTACATGTAGTTTACATTTAGTCAGTTTACATGCAGTTTACATGTAGTTTACACTTAGTTTACACAGTTTACATGTAGTTTACATGTTAGTTTACATGCAGTTTACATGTAGTTTACACTTAGTTTACATGTAGTTTACACTTAGTTTACATGCAGTTTACATGTAGTTTACATGCAGTTTACATGTAGTTTACACTTAGTTTACATGCAGTTTACATGTAGTTTACATGTAGTTTACACTTAGTTTACACTTAGTTTACACTTAGTTTACATGTAGTTTACACTAAGTTTACATGTACTTCCGTTTACATTTAGTTTACACTAAGTTTACATGTAGTTTACATGTAGTTTACACTTAGTTTACATGTAGTTTACACTTAGTTTACATGCAGTTTACATGTAGTTTACACTTAGTTTACATGTAGTTTACATTTAGTCAGTTTACATGCAGTTTACATGTAGTTTACATGTAGTTTACACTTAGTTTACATGTAGTTTACACTTAGTTTACATGTAGTTTACACTAAGTTTACATGTACTTCCGTTTACATTTAGTTTACACTAAGTTTACATGTAGTTTACACTTAGTTTACATGTACTTCCGTTTACATTTAGTTCACACTAAGTTTACATGTAGTTTACATGTAGTCAGTTTACATGTAGTTTACACTTAGTTTACACTTAGTTTATATGTACTTCCGTTTACACTTAGTTTACATGTAGTTTACATGTAGTTCAATTTAAATGTAGTTTACATGTACTTATGTTTATATGTAGTTTACATGAAGATCTGTTTTCATGTCATTTACATGTGGTTCCATTGTCATGTAGTTTTCATGTTGTTCAGTTTCATTGTAGTTTATGATAGGTTGTATGATAAACAGAGTCTAGTCTCTGTAAGACAGAGGAGGCTGCATGATAAACAGAGTCCAGTCTCTGTAAGACAGAGGAGGTTGTATGATAAACAGAGTCTAGTCTCTGTAAGACAGAGGAGGCTGCATGATAAACAGAGTCTAGTCTCTCTGTAAGACAGAGGAGGCTGCATGATAAACAGAGTCTAGTCTCTGTAAGACAGAGGAGGCTGCATGATAAACAGAGTCTAGTCTCTGTAAGACAGAGGAGGCTGCATGATAAACAGAGTCTAGTCTCTGTAAGACAGAGGAGGCTGCATGATAAACAGAGTCCAGTCTCTGTAAGACAGAGGAGGTTGTATGATAAACAGAGTCTAGTCTCTGTAAGACAGAGGAGGTTGTATGATAAACAGAGTCTAGTCTCTGTAAGACAGAGGAGGCTGCATGATAAACAGAGTCCAGTCTCTGTAAGACAGAGGAGGTTGTATGATAAACAGAGTCTAGTCTCTGTAAGACAGAGGAGGTTGTATGATAAACAGAGTCTAGTCTCTGTAAGACAGAGGAGGCTGCATGATAAACAGAGTCTAGTCTCTGTAAGACAGAGGAGGTTGTATGTAAACAGAGTCAGTCTCTGTAAGACAGAGGAGGTCATGTATGTTTAAACAGAGTCTAGTCTCTGTAAGACAGAGGAGGCTTCATGATAAACAGGTACAGTCTCTGGTAAGACAGAGGAGGTTGTATGATAAACTAGTCTAGTCTTAAGACAGAGGAGGTGCATGATAAACAGAGTCTAGTCTCTAAGACAGAGGAGGTTGTATGATAAACAGAGTTTAGTTCTCTGTAAGACAGAGGAGGTTGTATGATAAACAGTCTAGTCTCTGTAAGACAGAGGAGGCTGCATGATAAACAGAGTCTAGTCTCTGTAAGACAGAGGAGGCTGCATGATAAACAGAGTCCAGTCTCTGTAAGACAGAGGAGGCTGCATGATTAAACAGAGTCCAGTCTCTGTAAGACAGAGGAGGTTGTATGATAAACAGTTTAGTTCAGTGGTACATCTTGTTCACTACATATCTTGAATTGTTAGTGAATATAAGAGCATTGGTGTAAACAAAGTATTTCAACATGCTTGACCACACTGCTGGGGCACTGCTCAGCGGGCGACCTCAGCGGGCGACCTCAGCGGGCGACCTGCGGGCGACCTCAGCGGGCGACCTCAGCGGGCGACCTGTGGGCGACCTGCGTCTGTGTTACGCAGTGCATTTTCTTGTTCTTAAAGGCAAATATCTGTGAACAACCAATAGTGAAGAACTATCTAATGTAATCTTCCCAGTGGCACGGATGCCCGAGACCAACTGCACCACGGTGATAGAGGAGATCATCATGGGAACTCTGCCCCCTTGTCCCAACATCTACGCCAACTGGCTGGTCATCCTACTGCTGGTCATCTTCTTACTGGTTACCAACGTTCTGCTGCTCAACCTCCTCATCGCCATGTTCAGGTCAGACTCAACACACACGCTACTCTGCAGCTCAGTTGGTAGAACATGGGGCTTGACGACTACAGGATAGTGGGTTAAATTCTCGGGAAACCACCCGTATGTAAAATGAAAACATCTGCTAAATGGCAAATATGTACAAGGTCACACTTAACACACACACGTGTTACTCAGCCCACAGTCATCACCCAGGAAAGAATAGTTTACTCTGATGTGGGAGACTCCAAAAACATGTCCCAATTCAGGGCCGAATTCAATGATCATGTGCTGCAAGATCAAATCAAATCAAATGTATTTATAAAGCCCTTCGTACATCAGCTGATATCTCAAAGTGCTGTACAGAAACCCAGCCTAAAATCCCAAACAGCAAGCAATGCAGAGCTTTTAATGGCTGACAGGAAGAGTCTGGCCTGAACTGTGACTGTCTCACACAACCATCTGATAGGATTACTATTAATAATAATAATGATTAAGGTTGTATATTTCACAGACATACACAATTCAACTGTCTCTCTACCTTTGGATTACTACAGAAAAAAGATCAATACTTTCTCACATGTATCTCATTGATAGGTGAGGATTGTCTGTTAATTGAATGATTAGAATATTCCGCCCTGAAACGTATAATTGTATGGAATTGATTAGAATGTATGAAATCATAATCAATAAATGTGTAGTTCTAGTCAGGATTAGGGTAAAACAATATGTCTTTATGGTATTTTAAACACAGACTGTCTGAGCTTGGTGCCGACCTGACTAGAGATTTGGGAGAGAACGGGGAGTACGTCTCAAGGACAAGGTCACTATCTCTGTCGGCTGGGTAGTGAGACAGACAGTGTGTGCGTAGCAGGACATGTGTGTGTGTGTGTGGTTGTGTGGGCGTGAGAAGTCAGTATAAAATTAATTGTTTGGTATTCTTGACTTCAGAACGTCCCGTGAATAAACCTTTTTGACCATTTAGCTGGGCTCCGTCTGTTTCATTCGACCAGCATCTTACACATTCTGGTTTGCAGACTGAGTTATATAATTAAATTGGGTGATGTACCTGGAGAACATAATTCTCCTAACACTCATGCAGTGTGTTCTCGCTGTGATCTTTCCTCCACCTGCGTGCCTACAGCTACACATTCCAGGTGGTGCAGGGCAACACAGACATCTTCTGGAAGTTCCAGAGGTACAACCTGATCGTGGAGTACCACAGCCGGCCCGCCTTGGCCCCGCCCTTCATCATCATCAGCCACTGTTCCCAGCTCCTCCTCAGCCTGGTCAAGAGTCCTGAGCCCAAACTGGAGCAACTAGGTAAGGCCAGAAACATATTTTACATTGCATACATACGGACATGTATAGTTATGTAGGTACATAATAACACACACGCATTCACACATTCATACACAGTACATGTGTTTGTATACGCTGTCGGTTGCAGCAGCCCTACTGCACATCGTAGTGTGAACATACACAATACAATTCAGTTTAATATGAAACATAACACACATGGACAGTATAGGTCCTTACACAGTGGTGTTGGTGCTAGTATATAGATACTAACAGAGTGGTGTTGGTGCTAGTACATAGATACTAACAGAGTGGTATTGGTGATAGTACAGTATATAGATACTAACAGAGTGGTGTTGGTGATAGTACAGTATATAGATACTAACAGAGTGGTGTTGGTGCTAGTACATAGATACTAACAGAGTGGGGTTGGTGATAGTACATAGATACTAACAAAGTGGTGTTGGTGCTAGTATATAGATACTAACAGAGTGGTGTTGGTGCTAGTACAGTATATAGATACTAACAGAGTGGTGTTGGTGTTGGTGCTAGTACAGTATATAGATACTAACAGAGGGGTGTTGGTGCTAGTACATAGATACTAACAGAGTGGTGTTGGTGTTAGTACATAGATACTAACAGAGTGGTGTTGGTGTTAGTACATAGATACTAACAGAGTGGTGTTGGTGACAGTACATAGATACTAACAGAGTGGTGTTGGTGCTAGTATATAGATATGTACAGAGTGGTGTTGGTGCTAGTACATAGATACTAACAGAGTGGTGTTGGTGCTCGTACATAGATACTAACAGAGTGGTGTTGGTGCTAGTATATAGATATGTACAGAGTGGTGTTGGTGCTAGTACAGTATATAGATACTAACAGAGTGGTGATAGTACATAGATACTAACAGAGTGGTGTTGGTGCTAGTACATAGATACTAACAGAGTGGTGTTGGTGACAGTACATAGATACTAACAGAGTGGTGTTGGTGCTAGTATATAGATATGTACAGAGTGGTGTTGGTGCTAGTGCATAGATACTAACAGAGTGGTGTTGGTGCTAGTGCATAGGTACTAACAGAGTGGTGTTGGTGCTAGTGCATAGATACTAACAGAGTGGTGTTGGTGCTAGTACATAGGTACTAACAGAGTGGTGTTGGTGCTAGTACATAGGTACTAACAGAGTGGTGTTGGGGCTAGTACATCGATACTAACAGAGTGGTGTTGGTGCTAGTATACAGTATAGATACTTACAGAGTGGTGTTGATGATAGTATATAAATGCTTACAGAGTGGTGTTGGTGTTGTGTGTTCAGAGAGGGAGCTGCCTGCAGGTCTGGACCAGAGGTTGATGACCTGGGAGACAGTACAGAAGGAGAACTATCTGGCCAAACTGGAACGGCAGCATCTGGAAAGCAGTGAGGAGAGACTGAAGAGCACCTCTTCCAAGTAACTCTTTGACAATGCTTTGTTTTGTAAATGGTATTGATCCATTTCCACCACGTTGTGTGTGCTGTATATTTGTAATTCTTATGACAGGGTAGCCTAGTGGTTAGCGTGTTGGACTAGTAACCGAAAGGTTGCAAGTTCATATCCCCGAGTTGACAAAGTATAAATCTGTCGTTCTGCCCCTGAACAGGCAGTTAAGCCACTGTTCCTAGGCCATCATTGAAAATAAGAAGTTGTTCTTAACTGACTTGCCTAGTTAAATAAACGTTTAAAAAAATACTACCTTTAAGACACAGTCTGTATCCTTCAATTATGTCTTTGATATTCAATGTGTTTTTCTTTGTGACAAAAGGGTTCAGAGCTTATTGAAGATAGTTGGAGGATTCAAGGAGCAAGAGAAGCGAATGTCATCCATGGAAGCTCAGGTACAAAAATGGAGAGACATTGATTTATTATGCCTGGCATAATGGAACCAATAGAGTAGTCCCAAAAGTGGAAACTCGGCTGGACAACACTAGTGATGGTACATGTGTGTGTATTATCAAAGGTGTGTAAAAGGTTTGCCTCTGTCTGTCCCACCCCCAGGTGAAGTACTGTGGGGAGGTGCTGTCCTGGATCGCTGAGTGCTTTTCCCAGAGTACACTCAAGTGTGAGAGAGAGGCCCCCAGAGTTCCATGTGAGTGATGATGCTAATGATGATCATGATGATGCTAGTGATGATACTAGTGATGATGATAATGATGATCATGATGATGCTAATGATGATGATAATGATAATGCTAGTGAGAATACTAGTGATGATGATACTACTGATGATACTAGTGATTCTAGTGATGATGATCATGATGATACTAGTGATGATGCTAGTGATGATGCTAGTGATGATGCTAGTGAGGATACTAGTGATGATGATACTAGTGATGATTCTAGTGAGGATGATCATGATGATAGTAGTGATGATAGTAGTGATGATAGTAGTGATGATGCTAGTGAGAATACTAGGGATGATGATCATGATAATACTAGAGATGATACTAGTGATGATACTAGTGATGATGCTAGTGATTATGCTAGTGATGATACTAGTGATGATACTAGTGATTAAGCTAGTGATGATGCTAGCGATTATGATCATGATAGTGATGATGCTATTGATGATGCTAGTGTCGTGTCTTTGGCTATGCCGGATTAATTGCTAAGACATGCTATTCTATGAAATAATTTCTCCGTAATTAATATCACCTGATTGAGCTAATCATGTAAATGTGGTTAACTAGAGAGTCAGGCACCACAAAATAATATGTATAGAGCTGTTATCTTCCAAATAAACTCTTAAAGATCTGTAATATTTTTCATCAATAGCAGTCAATATCAATCGTCATCTTACTTCAGTCTCATAATCTGAAAGTTGTAAATTCTTGGTTATCTGCAAGAACCCTGGCTAACAATTTGAATCAGCAATACAAAATTGGGTTTAATTATTTATTTACTAAATACCTAACCAATCACAAAGAACTACATATACAAAGAATTAATTATACCTGGATAATTCTTTACGTCATAAAGGAAAACGTCCCTAGCAGGCGGAACAGATATGACAGCTTGTTACACAAAGGAAAAGGGGCTGGGTTGAGTGAAAGAGCGGGAAGACTGAGGAACAAAGGCGAAGCTGTGCTATCGTACAGTATCTTATGCATTCTAAATTACTGCCCATTTGGAAAAGGAAAATGCAATAAATATTTACTCTTAGCTGCACTTCAGTAGGTTGGTGGTAGATGGAAGACCGTGTTGCCAAACCGAGTCCTTTGTCCTTTGAAGAATGTCTCTGGTGGTCACTTGGATAAGTTGTAGTAACGTCGTTGTTTGGTAGATGGGATATTCTGTCTGTTCCTTCCTAACCAGCGTTTGCAGCTGCGGTCGCTAACTCAACGGCTAGGAGGTATCACTTCTGTCGTGAATAAGAGTTCAAAGTTCATACCATTCTCAACCAAAGCTCATGCTGATGTTGGCTTCGTTCTGTAGTTTTATCTGAACCATTCTGACATAGGATCGTCATCCTACCTCATTGGAACAGGAGGTTATATTGTCGTCAAGGCTTTATATAGGAAGGGAGAGGAGGGCGTGTTTGAAAAGTTTTATAGCCCTTGTCCCTTCACAGGGGAGGGCCACTGAATGAGCAGCCCTATCTTATGAAAATCCAAATCTCACATTTTAGAAGCTAAAATCACATTTCATCCCATCATAAATAATTTCATATTCAAACATTTAAATTGAACAACAATTCCATGTGAATCCGATAACTCTGTGTAGACTTTCCACTGTAGAGTTTGTCATCTTATCATTGATGAGAATGTCTCAGATGACAACCAAACTGACATCATATTCATTAAGTACCACCGCATATGTTCAATTGTTCGGAACACCAGAATATAGTTCATTTCCCCCCACATTCTGACGTTCCCAGAATCTCTATGTTAACCAAGGTTTTTTTTAAATGTAACCTCAGTAGGTTAGAGAGGAAAAAGGGGGGGAAGAGGTATTTATGACTGTCATAAACCTAACCCCCAGGCCAACGTCATGACACTAGTGCTGATACTAGTGAGGAGGCTAGTGAAGATACTAATAATGATGCTAGTGAGGATACTAGTAATGATAATAGTGATGATGCTAATGATGGTACTTGTGATGATGCTAGAGATGCTACTAGTAATGATTCTAGTGATGATACTAGTGATGCCACTAGTGATGATGATAGTGGTGACACTAGTGATGATGATCATGATGATACTGGTTATGATGCTAGTGATGATGATAATGATGATACTAGTTATGGTACTAGTGATGATGGTAATGATGATCATGATGACACTAGTGGTGATGTAGGGATGCTACTAGTGATGATACTCGTAGTGATAGTGGTGATGTAGGGATGCTACTAGTGATGATACTCGTGGTGATGTAGGGATGCTACTAGTGATGATAGTGGTAATGTAGGGATGCTACTAGTGATGATACTCGTGGTGATGTAGGGATGCTACTAGTGATGATACTCGTGGTGATGTAGGGTTGCTACTAGTGATGATACTAGTGATGATCATGATGATACTAGTTATGATGATAATGATGATCATGATGACACTGTTGGTGATGTAGGGATGCTACTAGTGATGATACTCGTGGTGATAGTGGTGATGTAGGGATGCTACTAGTGATGATACTCGTGGTGATGTAGGGATGATACTAGTGATGATGCTAGTGATGATCATGATCATACTAGAGGTTTTTTACAACAATATACCGTAGATGCTAGTGGTTACAATGACTGGTGATAAAGTCAATTCATAGTATAGAAGGTGTGAACTTGTGATTTGTTGCTGTTGTTAACCTAGTGGTTATAAGTGATTTGCAGGTATGAAGCATTGTTGACAGAGTGGGTGTGTGTTCTGGGTGGGTTGTACAGAGAGGAACTGTCTGTTTAAAGCAGCATAGTCTAAATGTCAATCTTTCTTATAGCTGTCAAGGCTACTGGTGTCACAGCTGTGAAGGCCGGCGCTTCCAGAGATCCCCCTCAGAATGTGTCAGACAAGGAGGTCGAGCCAGAGAGGAGAGAGGCTAAACTAGGCCCCTCAGGATACGGAGCCAACAAGAGGTTTCCTTACATCGACCAATAACATCCACATCAAAAGTAGTGTTTTTGGAATGTGAATCCCAGCCTGGAAATCGAACCACTAATTTTCTAAATGTTTTTAGTTTTCTAGTTGAGACATGACTGAATCTGAATCCCAAGTGCCTTATTAAAATGAACAGCCTTGATCCAAATGTGTCTGACTGTGATTTGTGATGTACCCATGTTTCTACTCAAGAGTGCCACCACCAAATTAACAAATATCTCAGTACCAATAATAATTTACAAGTGACAAATACAATTGAATTTGATTTGGATTTATTGTTAAGACCCTTTGCAACCACTTATTTAAAGGAGACAAAGGAACGGATGCTTTTTTCTTCTCTAGAAAAACCATATATTTTCCCCCCACTAATTATTCTTTTTTTAACGTTTTTTAAAAAATTGGACCCCTTTTTCTCCCCAATTTCGTGGTATCCAATTGTTTAGTAGCTATTATCTTGTCTCATCGCTACAACTCCCGTACGGGCTCGGTAGAGACGAAGGTTGAAAGTCATGAGTCCTCCGATACACAACCCAACCAAGCCGCACTGCTTCTTAACACAGCGTCATCCAACCCGGCAGCCAGCCGTACCAATGTGTCGGAAGAAACACCGTGCACCTGGCAACCGTATATAGCCATGTTAGTTTCTACTTCCTGTATATAGCCATGTTAGTTTTTACTTCCTGTATATAGCCATGTTAGTTTCTACTTCCTGTATATAGCCATGTTAGTTTCTACTTCCTGTATATAGCCATGTTAGTTTCTACTCCCTGTATACAGCCATGTTAGTTTCTACTCCCTGTATATAGCCATGTTAGTTTCTACTCCCTGTATATAGCCATGTTAGTTTTTACTTCCTGTATATAGCCATGTTATTTTCTACTCCCTGTATATAGCCATGTTAGTTTCTACTCCTGTATACAGCCATGTTAGTTTCTACTCCCTGTATACAGCCATGTTAGTTTCTACTCCCTGTATACAGCCATGTTAGTTTCTACTTCCTGTATACAGCCATGTTAGTTTCTACTCCCTGTATACAGCCATGTTAGTTTCTACTTCCTGTATATAGCCATGTTAGTTTCTACTTCCTGTATACAGCCATGTTAGTTTCTACTTCCTGTATACAGCCATGTTAGTTTCTACTCCCTGTATATAGCCATGTTAGTTTCTACTTCCTGTATATAGCCATGTTAGTTTCTACTCCCTGTATATAGCCATGTTAGTTTCTACTCCCTGTATACAGCCATGTTAGTTTCTACTCCTGTATACAGCCATGTTAGTTTCTACTTCCTGTATATAGCCATGTTAGTTTCTACTTCCTGTATACAGCCATGTTAGTTTCTACTCCCTGTATATAGCCATGTTAGTTTCTACTCCCTGTATATAGCCATGTTAGTTTCTACTTCCTGTATATAGCCATGTTAGTTTCTACTCCCTGTATATAGCCATGTTAGTTTCTACTTCCTGTATACAGCCATGTTAGTTTCTACTTCCTGTATATAGCCATGTTAGTTTCTACTCCCTGTATACAGCCATGTTAGTTTTTACTTCCTGTATATAGCCATGTTAGTTTCTACTCCCTGTATATAGCCATGTTAGTTTCTACTCCCTGTATATAGCCATGTTAGTTTCTACTCCTGTATACAGCCATGTTAGTTTCTACTCCCTGTATATAGCCATGTTAGTTTCTACTCCCTGTATATAGCCATGTTAGTTTCTACTTCCTGTATATAGCCATGTTAGTTTCTACTCCCTGTATATAGCCATGTTAGTTTCTACTCCCTGTATACAGCCATGTTAGTTTCTACTCCCTGTATACAGCCATGTTATTGTTTTCTCATTATTCGTTATTCACCGTGTATTTATTCCTCATGTTGCTATTTCTATTTAATCCTTTATCTTTAACTCTGCGGTGTTGGTAAAGGACCAGGCAGGAAGCATTTCACTCTTAGTCTACATCTGTTGTTTACAAAGCATGTGACAAATACACTTTTATTTGGTTAGTGCATTGCAACTCAGTATGAATCTCATTTGCTAGATTTATTTATTTAACCTTTATTTAACTAGGCAAGTCAGTTAAGAACAAATTCTTATTTACAATGACAGCCTACCAAAAGACAAAAGGCCTCCTGCGGTGACGGGTGCTGTGATTAAAAATACTAAATATAGGACAAAACAAACATGACAAGAGAGACAACACTACATAAAGAGAGACCTAAGACAACAACAGCACGGCAGCAACACATAACACAGCATGGTAGCAACACAACATAACACAGTATGGTAGCAACACAAATTGACAACATGGTAGCAACACAACATGGCACCATCACAACATGGTAGCAGCACAAAACATGATACAAACATTATTGGGCACAGACAACAGCACAAAGGGCAAGAAGGTAGAGACAACCATACATCATGCAAGTGTCCATGTTGTTGGACATTGATGTTGGACATTCATTCCTTCTCAGAGAAAGGCACCCATAGATCCTGCTACAGCCTAGCATATTTCAAACAGGACAACATACAGGACCTTCAGAACGTATTCACACCCATAGATCCTGCTACAGCCTAACATACTTCAAACAGGACAACATACAGGACCTTCAGAAAGTATTCACACCCCGTGACTTTTTCCACATGTTGTGTTACAGCCTGAATTTAAAATGGATTAAAATGAGATGTTTTTGTCACTGGCCTACACACAATAATGTCAAAGTGGGATTACATACAAGATACATGCGTCGTTCCTAACTCAGCTGCTGGGGAGGAAGGAAACCACTCAGGGATTTCACCATGAGGCCAATGGTGACTTTAAAACAGTTACAGAGTTTAATGGCTGTGATAGGAGAACACTGAGGATGGATCAACAACACCATAGATACACCACAATACTAACCTAAATGACAGAGTGAAAAGAAGGAAGCCTGTACAGAATAAAAAAATATTCCAAAACATGCATCCTGTTTGCAACAAGGCACTAATGTCATACTGCAACATGTGGCAAAGCAAAACAACACAGTAAGGCATCTATGTCCACACAAATATCTTCAACTTATTCCACAAGAAACAATCAAAAGTCCAGTGGGATTTAATGAGAGTAAGTTATCCATTCTGGTGAGTTGAGGATGTCTCCATAGCTCCATAGCCTCATCCAATTGTAGCTACTGTTTGATGCGGTACGGTCAACATCCATTGATGTGATGTAAGGCCACAAAATAAAACAACAGACACAGAGAGAATATGTATTATCTCCCCTGCTCTGATAATAACGCCACAGACACAGAGAGAACATTTATTATCTCCGCTGCTCTGATAATAACGCCACAGACACAGGGAGAACATTTATTATCTCTGCTGCTCTGATAATAACGCCAGACACAGGGAGAACATTTATTATCTCTGCTGCTCTGATAACGCCACAGACACAGGGAGAACATTTATTATCTCTGCTGCTCTGCTAATAACGCCACAGACACAGAGAACATTTATTATCTCCGCTGCTCTGATAATAACGCCACAGACACAGGAGAACATTTATTATCTCTGCTGCTCTGATAATAACGCCACAGACACAGGGAGAACATTTATTATCTCTGCTGCTCTGATAACGCCACAGACACAGAGAGAACATTTATTATCTCTGCTGCTCTGATAACACCACAGACACAGGGAGAACATTTATTATCTCTGCTGCTCTGATAATAACGCCACAGACACAGGGAGAACATTTATTATCTCTGCTGCTCTGATAATAACGCCACAGACACAGGGAGAACATTTATTATCTCTGCTGCTCTGCTAATAACACCACAGACACAGGGAGAACATTTATTATCTCTGCTGCTCTGATAGTAACACCACAGACACAGAGAGAACATTTATTATCTCTGCTGCTCTGATAGTAACACCACAGACACAGGGAGAACATTTATTATCTCTGCTGCTCTGCTAATAACACCACAGACACAGGGAGAACATTTATTATCTCTGCTGCTCTGATAATAACGCCACAGACACAGAGAGAACATTTATTATCTCTGCTGCTCTGATAATAACACCACAGACACAGGGAGAACATTTATTATCTCTGCTGCTCTGATAATAACACCACAGACACAGGGAGAACATTTATTATCTCTGCTGCTCTGATAATAACACCACAGACACAGGGAGAACATTTATTATCTCTGCTGCTCTGATAATAACACCACAGACACAGGGAGAACATTTATTATCTCTGCTGCTCTGCTAATAACACCACAGACACAGAGAGAACATTTATTATGACTCTGCTCGACAGTCTTGAGTCTTTCTTGGCAACAGAAGACATTGATCTAATTCCAAAAAGATAACTCAATCCGTCCTCTCCCTGGGTCCTGGTTGACTTCCATTTTGGGGTATGAATGGACTGAATGGATGTTAACTGTTAGGAATGGAATCATGCCACTTGTTGACACAAGCAGCTACAGTAACTTTGATGCAAGAGTACTTTTTTCCCTGTTGAGCAATACACAAAGCAAAGCGTAGTTTTTCTCAGTACGTGTGACTCTGTTTACATTGGGTCAGTATCCTATGGAAAGAGTATGCTAACTGGTGAATACGCTGTAGGCCCCTTATACATGATGCTGAATAAATGTGTTATGATACTGTAACATTCATGAAGGTGTCACGACTGGTTTCATAAATGTGTTATGATACTGTAACATTCATGAAGGTGTCACGACTGGTTTCATAAATGTGTTATGATACTGTAACATTCATGAAGGTGTCACGACTGGTTTCATAAATGTGTTATGATACTGTAACATTCATGAAGGTGTCACGACTGGTTTCATAAATGTGTTATGATACTGTAACATTCATGAAGGTGTCACGACTGGTTTCATAAATGTGTTATGACACTAACATTCATGAAGGTGTCACAACTGGTTTCATAAATGTGTTATGATACTGTAACATTCATGAAGGTGTCACGACTGGTTTCATAAATGTGTTATGATACTGTAACATTCATGAAGGTGTCACGACTGGTTTCATAAATGTGTTATGATACTGTAACATTCATGAAGGTGTCACGACTGGTTTCATAAATGTGTTATGATACTGTAACATTCATGAAGGTGTCACGACTGGTTTCATAAATGTGTTATGATACTGTAACATTCATGAAGGTGTCACAACTGGTTTCATAAATGTGTTATGACACTGTAACATTCATGAAGGTGTCACAACTGGTTTCATAAATATGTTATAAATGCCTTATGTATACCCAGTGGTGGGAAAAGTACTCAATTGTCATACTTGAGTAAAAGTAAAGATACCTTAATAGAAAATGACTCAAGTAAAAGTGAAAGTCACCCAGTAAAATACTACTTTATTAAAAGTCAAAGTATTTGGTTTAAAATGTACTTAGATACAGTGGTGTAAAAAGTAGTCAATTCTGATGTTTAAAAATATTTTTTAACAAAAATTAGAAAGTAAATGCTACACATCGTATTCCTTCTATTAAAGCAGACGGCACCATTTTCTTGTTTGTTTTTCCTCATGTACGGATAGAAGGCACACTCCAACATAATTTACAAACAAAGTATTTGTGTTTAGTGAGTTCACCAGATCAGAGGCAGTAGGGATGACAATGCGTTTTATCCCATTTCTACTCCTTCGTCTATTACTAATAGGGACCAAATGGAGCAGTCCTATGCAATCTGATAGCCATACCAACTATATCAATATCAACCATCAGACAGGGCCTGCAGCCATCTATTGAACGTAGCTTGTTTGAGTTAGTTTCCATGTGACTTTAAAAATCGCAAAGGACTTGGGTTGATGCATCTGAACATTAGGAGCTTAGTTCCTAATCTGGATTACATCAAGATCTGGGCTATGCAGGTGAGTCCAGATAATCTGGTATTGACTGAAACTGCCCATTGCCAGGACCTCCCGGGTGGCACAGCAGTCTAAGGCACTGCATCGCAGTGAGGTGTCCCTGCAGACCCGGGTTTGATCCCAGGCTGTATCACAACCGGCCGTGACCGGAGTCCCATAGGGCGGAGCACAATTGGCCCAGTGTCGTCCGGGTTAGGGGAGGGTTTGGCGGGGGGGGGGCTTTACTTGACTCATCGCGCTCTAGCAACACCTTGTGGCGGGCTGGGCGCCTGCAGGCTGACTCGGTCGTCAGGTGTTTCCTCCAGGCTGGCAGGTGTTTAATTAAGCATGATTTGGCCATATTTCGGAGAACGCATGACTCAACCTTTACCGCTCCCGAGCCCGTTGGGGAGTTGCAGCGACGAGATTGGGGAGAAAAGGGGGGGGTAAAATAAACTGACTGTTGTTTGTATTAGAGATGTGAGACAACACAAATCTAAACCTCATCTGAACACAAAGAGGAACTTTAAAAACTTTTAATCTTTATTTTAGTGACCTTGATTGTATTTCAGCTATCCATCATCATGATTTAGCTTTCAGCCTTTTTGCAGATGTCTTCAATACTATTGTGGATAATCATGCTCCCTTCAAAAAAATGAAGGGTTAAAGGTAGATGGAATGCCTGGTACACTCCAGAATGATCAGAAGTCATTTATAAAAGAGACGATGCTTGGGTCAAGACCAGGAACACAGGCTCAGGCCCGGCAAGCTTTAAGCAACTGAGGAACTATTGTGCAAGACAAATCAGCAAGGCTAAATGGGATTATGTAACTGCTCTTTGGGATTGTAATGGGAACCCGGGTAAATTCTGGAAAACTGTCAAATCCTGATTTTGGGACCTGTTCTATTCACTATTTACATTAACACCATTGGCAATCTGTTAACTTCATTTAAATGTGGATGATACTATTATGTACACTATTGCCCCGACTAGTTTTTTAAATTTAACTAGGCAAGTCAGTTAAGGACAAATTCTTATTTACAATGACGGCCTAGGAACAGTGGGTTAACTGCCTTGTTCAAGGGCAGAACAACAGATTTTTACCTTGTCAGCTCAGGGATTCGATCTAGAAACCTTCCAGTTACTAGTCCAACGCTCTAACCACTAGGCTACCTGCCGCCCCTATTGATCTGGCTGTGCCAAAACTAGTCCGATTTTATAGCTATGTAGGAATCCCTAGCCGATTTAAAACTTGTGCTTAATATGGACAAAACTAAATACATGTTTTTAAACTCTGGTAAGAATGTTTCAGATGAACTACATGTTCACTCATTAGATGGTTCTCCAATCAAACGTGTTCCTGCATATAAATAAGACATTTGGATTGATATAGATTTAAAATTAACATAGATGAGCTGGTTAAGAAGCTAAGATTTAAAGCGGTCTTTTTTTCTACAGAAAGCGATGGAGCCTTTCTCTCAGCAGTAGGAAGCAGATTATTCAGTCAATCTTATTCATCTGTTCTTGATTATGGTGATTATTTATCCAAATACAGTTGCTACTAGTCTTAAAGCTATGGATTCCATCTACCACGTTGCCCTTCGTTGTTTCAGGCGACAGATTTCATACTCATCACAACACTGCATCCTGTATCAAAAGATTGGCTGGACTTCGCTAAAAACCCGTAGGTCTCTACATTACTCCCTTTTTGTTTACAAGGCCCTGCTTCATAAACTTCCGTCTTATCTAACACTTCTTTTGAAGTAGACACCCGAGTTGCCTAACCCGTTAACTCGACGTTCCTAGGGTCTCCACCGAACTAGGTACATCTGGTTTTAGCTTAAATGCACCACATTGCCCCCAAAACATAAATACATTTCATTTTGATGTTCTGGTGCTGTTTGAGGCAATTTAATGTATTGATTGGGGACTTGTGGAGGAATGTAACTTTTTCTGAATGATTTGTGATGTTTTAATAGTGCTTAACATGACTGTGTTTTGTATTGTAATATATTGTGTATAATGTGTATATTTATATTGTATTATACAGGGCACATCTGGAAAAGAAACCTAGGCCTCAATTTCTTCCCAGTTAAAATAAAAGGTAAAAAACAAAAAGATAGGTGCATGATTAGCCCATATTGCTGTCCTGCCTGAGCATTTCCAAATGTAATCAGTACGTTTGGGTGTCAGGGAAAATGTATGGAGGAAAATGCACATTTATTTTCTTTAGAAATGTAGTGGAGTAAAAGTTGTCAAAAAATATAAATAGTAAAGTACAGATACCACCAAAAGAAAAACACAAGTAGTACTTAAGTACTTTACACCACTGTGTATTTACACCAACTCATTCATATGTCACTGCTTATTGTATGTCCTAACGCACAGCCATTGTTCAGGAAATCTCTTCTCCAGAAGACATCTTCATGCACAGCTCTTTTGTCTGGGAAGATGTCTAAAGACCCAGGTTAGGACCGTTGCCCCATCTTCCCTGTATGATCCTCCAACCAGAAGACCAGGTTAGGACCGTTGCCCCATCTTCCCTGTATGATCCTCCAACCAGAAGATGTCTAAAGACCCAGGTTAGGACCGTTGCCCCATCTTCCCTGTATGATCCTCCAACCAGAAGACCAGGTTAGGACCGTTGCCCCATCTTCCCTGTATGATCCTCCAACCAGAAGACCAGGTTAGGACCGTTGCCCCATCTTCCCTGTATGATCCTCCAACCAGAAGACCAGGTTAGGACCGTTGCCCCATCTTCCCTGTATGATCCTCCAACCAGAAGATGTCTTAAGACCCAGGTTAGGACCGTTGCCCCATCTTCCCTGTATGATCCTCCAACCAGAAGACCAGGTTAGGACCGTTGCCCCATCTTCCCTGTATGATCCTCCAACCAGAAGACCAGGTTAGGACCGTTGCCCCATCTTCCCTGTATGATCCTCCAACCAGAAGATGTCTTAAGACCAGGTTAGGACCGTTGCCCCATCCTCCCTGTATGCTCCTCCAACCAGAAGACCAGGTTAGGACCGTTGCCCCATCTTCCCTGTATGATCCTCCAACCAGAAGATGTCTTAAGACCAGGTTAGGACCGTTGCCCCATCTTCCCTGTATGATCCTCCAACCAGAAGATGTCTTAAGACCAGGTTAGGACCGTTGCCCCATCTTCCCTGTATGATCCTCCAACCAGAAGACCAGGTTAGGACCGTTGCCCCATCTTCCCTGTATGATCCTCCAACCAGAAGATGTCTTAAGACCAGGTTAGGACGTTGCCCCATCTTCCCATGCTCCTCCAACCAGAAGATGTCTTAAGACCCAGGTTAGGACGTTGCCCCATCTTCCCTGTATGATCCTCCAACCAGAAGATGTCTTAAGACCCAGGTTAGGACCGTTGCCCCATCTTCCCTGTATGATCCTCCAACCAGAAGACCAGGTTAGGACCGTTGCCCCATCTTCCCTGTATGATCCTCCAACCAGAAGATGTCTTAAGACCAGGTTAGGACGTTGCCCCATCTTCCCTGTATGATCCTCCAACCAGAAGACCAGGTTAGGACCGTTGCCCCATCTTCCCTGTATGATCCTCCAACCAGAAGACCAGGTTAGGACGTTGCCCCATCTTCCCTGTATGCTCCTCCAACCAGAAGATGTCTTAAGACCAGGTTAGGACGTTGCCCCATCTTCCCTGTATGATCGTCCAACCAGAAGACCAGGGAAATGCCAGTGATCCTAACTCTCGTCATTAAGGATGTACAATAAGTTGATAGGTAGTTCTGCGTCTGGTCATCTCCTGCCTACAGATGGTCCTGCCCCAGCCCTCGCTGTGTTTTGTAGAAAGCGCTAAAAGGGATTCATTTGATTGAGTATCTCTCTGTCCTACATCACTCTCTGTCCCCTTCCTAATCTCCAACAGAAATACACTAGTAACATCTTATTTGAATTGGCTTCTTTAATGCCAACATAAAGTTGTCATAAACATGACTTTGAGCTTGACATAAACATCATAAACTGTAATAACATGTTATGATAATTAACGAGACTTTGTCAGTCTCCACTACAAAGCTGTCACAAAGAACGATGCACTGAAACCAATGTCATGTTTATTACAACCTAATGTAGGCACCATAAGACATTTTGAAATCCTATCTATGTTGAGCAGGACAGTAGCCTGCGACACATTGCTGGATCAGTGATGGAACACAGAGCTTGGGACTAGAACGTTCTGTCTGCAAATAGATGATTGTGAGATCGGCTTTAAAGTTCTGAACCCTCATTGGTTTAAAATGGTGTCAGCTATTTTTTTTTAAATCTTGTATTCTTTTGAACTTAACATGAATTGGGGTATTTAGAGGAATATATAGGTAGAGAACATTGAACAGAATAAGGCTAATGTCAAGAACTCAATTTTGACAAAAATGCAGATAAAACCCATACAGCCCCAAGCTCTCGACTTGTTGCAGGAAACCTTGGTGTTCATCGCCACCAACATCCAGTCCATCAGTCAACAGCTACAGCAAAGAAAAGCCTTGGAGTTGGAGATAAAACCCACAACTGAGCCGTACACTTTCCCATGATGTTGGTCATGACTGAACCCAATGCAATGATCCTGTGTGATACAACAACTCAGGAAAGTGACAAACTGATACTTTGTACTGATAACGTTGGTGGCGATTGACCTCGTCACTTGGAACGTTAAAAAAGTGTCCTCACAGCGAGGCCTCGGGCCCTCTGGGCTGCATGGCCGCCCCCTCGCGCCTCAGGGCGGTGTCGAAGCGCGGCGTCACCTCGCAGCGCACCAGCAGCGTGTCGTCGTGCACAAACCCCCGCTGCTGTAGCTCCATCAAGTGCAGAAAGGTGACGTAGCCAAAGCCCTTGGGGTTCCTCTGGATGGTGGGCCTCTGGAAGGCCTGCAGGTCGGGCTTGGTCTCCATCACCTCCACATGGTGCTGGCCCTCAGGCCCCTGGTCCAGTACGGCCAGCCGGATGGTGCCTTGGAAGGGCCACGACAGCTGCCCATCAAATTCCCCCTGCATGGTGTGAACGAACAGTGAGATGTAGTTGGAGCAGCGCTGTGCCGAGGGCGTTTGGAGGTGGAGGCGCAGACACAGCTTGTAGCCCGGCCGGCCCGTGTAGAAGCCCGGGCTGTGCACCACAACAGGCTGTCCGGCAGCCTGGGTACGTAGGTAGCCCGAGAAGCCCTCCAAGGGCCACACGTACACGCCCTGGCACTGCTTGGCCTCCAGCTCCTTTAGGTTCTCCTCCAGCGAGGTGACCTTACGACGGAGCTCCGCCACCAGCCCCGCCTGGGGAAATAATGATAATAGAAAACAAAATGGTCAATTAGTTGTAGACTTTTTTCATTCAAACAAGTGAATTCAACGTCACAAATGAGAGAATGAATTTGTATCTGTTCCACCTGAATGCTCAGCTCACGTAGCTGGTGGTCCTGCCGCACTAGACGTCCCTCCAGCTGCTGGGTGGTCTCCCGCATGGTCTGCAGTTCCCCGCAGCACTGGCAGGGGGCGCCACTGCTGCTAGCTCCTGGGTGTGCCCCCAGCTCTGCGGCGGCAGCCCCTCGGTCCTCAGAAGAAGGTGGCTGGGTGTACCCGGTAAGGCTGTGCCTGTGCAGGTACTCAGCCATGCAGCGCATGTGCATCTGAGTGAACTCCTGCATGTGCTGCGCCAGGTCATTGCGCTGCATCTGAAATAGCACATAAAGACTTTAAAAAAGAGCCACTGTGTTGAACCAAGGTTGGAAGTGGAAGCCTTGTCCGGTTTAAAAACCCTCTTTTGTTAGACCTGAAAGTATCGGCTGGACGGGAGTAGATGTGGAAACTCTACCTAGTCCTGCCAGAGGCCACGAGAAGTGGATCTTTGCTATCTCGGCCTTGGGTAATGGGGTTTGTTTTAGACAGGCAAAGTAGTCACAGAACATAGGTGGTAAATGACTCAGGAAGTTTTGAGGTTGACTCAAACTCAGTGACTTACCATCTCTCGACATCCAAAAGTGCTGAAGGTACAGGCAATCGGAGCCTTCGGACAGTCTGTGTCATAGTGAGATTCCAACTGAAACAAAAACACCACAGAGTCAGATCCTACATCGCTTGACCTGTGTAGAAGCTTGTTACAAAGAGATACTTTGTCCAGAGGAAAGGTAGACAACCTATCTGTGTCCAAGGGCTAGCATCGCGGGCCATTGCCGCCCAGCAAAGTTTAGCAGTCCACAATCATTCATGAAAGATTGAGTTAAACATAGGTTTGTGTGGGTCGCAAGCAGATGTGAACTGGACCAAAATCTGCCCGTGAGCAACACGTTGGAGACTCCTGCTTTACACCATCATCATCTCATAGGTTTAGTAATCAGGACTACTGCTCTACACCACCATCATCATCATCATCTCATAGGTTTAGTAATCAGAACTACTGCTCTACACCACCATCATCTCATAGGTTTAGTAATCAGGACTACTGCTCTACACAACCACCATCATCTCATAGGTTTAGTAATCAGGACTACAGCTCTACACCATCATCATCATCATCATCTCATAGGTTTAGTAATCAGGACTACTGCTCTACACCACCACCATCATCATCTCATAGGTTTAGTAATCAGGACTACTGCTCTACACCACCACCATCATCATCTCATAGGTTCAGTAATCAGGACTACTGCTCTACACCACCACCATCATCTCATAGGTTCAGTAATCAGGACTACTGCTCTACACCTCCATCATCATCTCATAGGTTTAGTAATCAGGACTACTGCTCTACACCACCATCATCATCTCATAGGTTTAGTAATCAGGACTACTGCTCTACACCTCCATCATCATCTCATAGGTTTAGTAATCAGGACTACTGCTCTACACCTCCATCATCATCATAGGTTTAGTAATCAGGACTACTGCTCTACACCACCATCTCATAGGTTTAGTAATCAGGACTACTGCTCTACACCACCATCATCATAGGTTTAGTAATCAGGACTACTGCTCTACACCATCATCATCATCTCATAGGTTTAGTAATCAGGACTACTGCTCTACACCATCATCATCTCATAGGTTTAGTAATCAGGACTACTGCTCTACACCACATCATCTCATAGGTTTAGTAATCAGGACTACTGCTCTACACCATCATCATCTCATAGGTTTAGTAATCAGGACTACTGCTCTACACCATCATCATCATCATCATCTCATAGGTTTAGTAATCAGGACTACTGCTCTACACCATCATCATCATCTCATAGGTTTAGTAATCAGGACTACTGCTCTACACCACATCATCATCTCATAGGTTTAGTAATCAGGACTATCATCATCTCATAGGTTTAGTAATCAGGACTACTGCTCTACACCATCATCATCTCATAGGTTTAGTAATCAGGACTACTGCTCTACACCACACCACCATCTCATCTAGGTTTAGTAATCAGGACTACTGCTCTACACCACCACCATCATCATCACATAGGTTTAGTAATCAGGACTACTGCTCTACACCATCACCATCTCATAGGTTCAGTAATCAGGACTACTGCTCTACACCACCACCACCACCACCACCATCATCATCATCTCATAGGTTCAGTAATCAGGACTACTGCTCTACACCACCATCATCATCATCATCTCATAGGTTTAGTAATCAGGACTACTGCTCGACACCTCCATCATCATCTCATAGGTTTAGTAATCAGGACTACTGCTCTACACCACCATCATCTCATAGGTTTAGTAATCAGGACTACTGCTCTACACCATCATCATCATCTCATAGGTTTAGTAATCAGGACTACTGCTCTACACCACCACCACCATCATCATCTCATAGGTTCAGTAATCAGGACTACTGCTCTACACCACCATCATCATCTCATAGGTTTAGTAATCAGGACTACAGCTCTACACCATCATCATCTCATAGGTTTAGTAATCAGGACTACTGCTCTACACCACCATCATCATCTCATAGGTTTAGTAATCAGGACTACTGCTCTACACCACCATCTCATAGGTTTAGTAATCAGGACTACTGCTCTCATCTCATAGGTTTAGTAATCAGGACTACTGCTCTACACCATCATCTCATAGGTTTAGTAATCAGGACTACTGCTCTACACCACCACCATCATCATCTCATAGGTTTAGTAATCAGGACTACTGCTCTACACCACATCATCATCATCTCATAGGTTTAGTAATCAGGACTACTGCTCTACACCACCATCTCATAGGTTTAGTAATCAGGACTACTGCTCTACACCACCATCATCATCTCATAGGTTTAGTAATCAGGACTACTGCTCTCTCATCACCATCTCATCATACACCACCATCATCATAGGTTTAGTAATCAGGACTACTGCTCTACACCACCATCTCATAGGTTTAGTAATCATACACCATCATCATCATCATCTCATAGGTTTAGTAATCAGGACTACTGTTCTACACCACCATCTCATAGGTTTAGTAATCAGGACTACTGCTCTACACCACCATCTCATAGGTTTAGTAATCAGGACTACTGCTCTACACCACCATCTCATAGGTTTAGTAATCAGGACTACTGCTCTACACCACCATCTCATAGGTTTAGTAATCAGGACTAATGCTCTACACCACCACCATCATAGGTTTAGTAATCAGGACTACTGCTCTACACCACCACCATCATCATCTCATAGGTTCAGTAATCAGGACTACTGCTCTACACCACCACCATCATCTCATAGGTTCAGTAATCAGGACTACTGCTCTACACCACCATCATCATCTCATAGGTTTAGTAATCAGGACTACTGTTCTACACCACCATCATCATCTCATAGGTTTAGTAATCAGGACTACTGCTCTACACCATCATCATCATCTCATAGGTTTAGTAATCAGGACTACTGCTCTACACCACCATCTCATAGGTTTAGTAATCAGGACTACTGCTCTACACCACCATCTCATAGGTTTAGTAATCAGGACTACTGCTCTACACCACCATCTCATAGGTTTAGTAATCAGGACTACTGCTCTACACCATCATCATCATCATCTCATAGGTTTAGTAATCAGGACTACTGTTCTACACCACCATCTCATAGGTTTAGTAATCAGGACTACTGTTCTACATCATCATCTCATAGGTTTAGTAATCAGGACGACTGCTCTACACCATCATCATCTCATAGGTTTAGTAATCAGGACTACTGCTCTACACCACCATCATCATCTCATAGGTTTAGTAATCAGGACTACTGCTCTACACCACCATCTCATAGGTTTAGTAATCAGGACTACTGCTCTACACCACCATCATCTCATAGGTTTAGTAATCAGGACTACTGTTCTACACCACCATCTCATAGGTTTAGTAATCAGGACTACTGTTCACCACCATCATCATCTCATAGGTTTAGTAATCAGGACTACTGCTCTACACCACCATCATCATCATCTCATAGGTTTAGTAATCAGGACTACTGCTCTACACCACATCATCATCTCATAGGTTTAGTAATCAGGACTACTGCTCTACACCACCATCATCATCTCATAGGTTTAGTAATCAGGACTACTGCTCTACACCATCATCATCTCATCTAGGTTTAGTAATCAGGACTACTGCTCTACACCACCATCATCATCTCATAGGTTTAGTAATCAGGACGACTGCTCTACACCATCATCATCTCATAGGTTTAGTAATCAGGACTACTGTTCTACACCACCATCATCATCTCATAGGTTTAGTAATCAGGACGACTGCTCTACACCACCATCATCATCTCAGGTTTAGTAATCAGGACGACTGCTCTACACCATCATCATCTCATAGGTTTAGTAATAAGGACTAATGCTCTACACCACCACCATCATCTCATAGGTTTAGTAATCAGGACTACTGCTCTACACCACCATCTCATAGGTTTAGTAATCAGGACTACTGCTCTACACCACCATCTCATAGGTTTAGTAATCAGGACTACTGCTCTACACCATCATCTCATAGGTTTAGTAATCAGGACTACTGCTCTACACCTCCATCATCATCTCATAGGTTTAGTAATCAGGACTACTGCTCTACACCATCATCATCATCTCATAGGTTTAGTAATCAGGACTACTGCTCTACACCACCATCATCATCATCTCATAGGTTTAGTAATCAGGACTACTGTTCTACACCACCATCTCATAGGTTTAGTAATCAGGATTACTGCTCTACACCATCATCATCATAGGTTTAGTAATCAGGACTACTACTCTCCACCACCATCATCATCATCTCATAGGTTTAGTAATCAGGACTACTGCTCTACACCATCACCACCATCATCATCTCATAGGTTTAGTAATCAGGACTACTGTTCTACACCACCATCTCATAGGTTTAGTAATCAGGACTACTGTTCTACACCACCACCATCTCATAGGTTTAGTAATCAGGACTACTGTTCTACACCACCATCATCATCTCATAGGTTTAGTAATCAGGACTACTGCTCTACACCACCATCATCATCTCATAGGTTTAGTAATCAGGACTACTGCTCTACACCACCATCATCATCTCATAGGTTTAGTAATCAGGACTACTGCTCTACACCACCACCACCATCATCATCTCATAGGTTCAGTAATCAGGACTACAGCTCTACACCACCACCACCATCATCATCTCATAGGTTTAGTAATCAGGACTACTGCTCTACACCTCCATCATCATCTCATAGGTTTAGTAATCAGGACTACTGCTCTACACCACCACCATCATCATCTCATAGGTTTAGTAATCAGGACTACTGCTCTACACCTCCATCATCATCTCATAGGTTTAGTAATCAGGACTACTGCTCACCACCACCACCACCACCATCATCATCTCATAGGTTTAGTAATCAGGACTACTGCTCTACACCACCATCATCATCTCATAGGTTTAGTAATCAGGACTACTGCTCTACACCACCATCATCATCATCTCATAGGTTTAGTAATCAGGACTACTGCTCTACACCATCATCATCTCATAGGTTTAGTAATCAGGACTACTGCTCTACACCACCATCATCATCTCATAGGTTTAGTAATCAGGACTACTGCTCTACACCACCACCATCATCATCTCATAGGTTTAGTAATCAGGACTACTACTCTACACCACCATCATCATCATCTCATAGGTTTAGTAATCAGGACTACTGCTCTACACCACCATCATCATCATCTCATAGGTTTAGTAATCAGGACTACTGCTCTACACCACCATCATCTCATAGGTTTAGTAATCAGGACTACTGCTCTACACCATCATCATCATCATCTCATAGGTTTAGTAATCAGGACTACTGCTCTACACCACCATCATCATCTCATAGGTTTAGTAATCAGGACTACTGCTCTACACCACCATCTCATAGGTTTAGTAATCAGGACTACTGCTCTACACCTCCATCATCATCTCATAGGTTTAGTAATCAGGACTACTGCTCTACACACATCATCATCATCTCATAGGTTTAGTAATCAGGACTACTGTTCTACACCACCATCATCATCTCATAGGTTTAGTAATCAGGACTACTGCTCTACACCATCATCATCTCATAGGTTTAGTAATCAGGACTACTGCTCTACACCACCATCATCATCTCATAGGTTTAGTAATCAGGACTACTGCTCTACACCATCATCATCTCATAGGTTTAGTAATCAGGACTACTGCTCTACACCACATCATCATCTCATAGGTTTAGTAATCAGGACTACTGCTCTACACCACATCATCTCATAGGTTTAGTAATCAGGACTACTGCTCTACACCATCATCATCTCATAGGTTTAGTAATCAGGACTACTGCTCTACACCACCATCATCATCTCATAGGTTTAGTAATCAGGACTACTGCTCTACACCACACCATCATCATCTCATAGGTTTAGTAATCAGGACTACTGCTCTACACCATCATCATCTCATAGGTTTAGTAATCAGGACTACTGCTCTACACCTCCATCATCATCTCATAGGTTTAGTAATCAGGACTACAGCTCTACACCACCACCACCATCATCATCTCATAGGTTCAGTAATCAGGACTACAGCTCTACACCACCATCATCATCTCATAGGTTTAGTAATCAGGACTACTGCTCTACACCTCCATCATCATCTCATAGGTTTAGTAATCAGGACTACTGCTCTACACCACCATCATCATCTCATAGGTTTAGTAATCAGGACTACTGTTCTACACCATCATCTCATAGGTTTAGTAATCAGGACTACTGTTCTACATCATCATCTCATAGGTTTAGTAATCAGGACTACTGTTCTACACCACCATCATCATCTCATAGGTTTAGTAATCAGGACTACTGTTCTACACCATCATCATCTCATAGGTTTAGTAATCAGGACTACTGTTCTACACCATCATCTCATAGGTTTAGTAATCAGGACTACTGCTCTACACCACCATCTCATAGGTTTAGTAATCAGGACTACTGCTCTACACCATCATCATCATCATCTCATAGGTTTAGTAATCAGGACTACTGTTCTACACCACCATCTCATAGGTTTAGTAATCAGGACTACTGCTCTACACCACCATCTCATAGGTTTAGTAATCAGGACTACTGCTCTACACCACCATCATCATCTCATAGGTTTAGTAATCAGGACTACTGCTCTACACCACCATCATCATCTCATAGGTTTAGTAATCAGGACTACTGCTCTACACCATCATCATCTCATAGGTTTAGTAATCAGGACTACTGCTCTACACCATCATCATCTCATAGGTTTAGTAATCAGGACTACTGCTCTACACCATCATCATCTCATAGGTTTAGTAATCAGGACTACTGCTCTACACCACCATCTCATAGGTTTAGTAATCAGGACTACTGCTCTACACCACACCACCATCATCATCTCATAGGTTTAGTAATCAGGACTACTGCTCTACCACCACCATCATCATCTCATAGGTTTAGTAATCAGGACTACTGCTCTACCACCACCATCATCATCTCATAGGTTTAGTAATCAGGACTACTGCTCTACACCATCATCATCTCATAGGTTTAGTAATCAGGACTACTGCTCTACACCACCATCATCATCTCATAGGTTTAGTAATCAGGACTACTGCTCTACACCACCATCATCATCTCATAGGTTTAGTAATCAGGACTACTGCTCTACACCACCATCATCATCTCATAGGTTTAGTAATCAGGACTACTGCTCTACACCATCATCATCTCATAGGTTTAGTAATCAGGACTACTGCTCTACACCACCATCATCATCTCATAGGTTTAGTAATCAGGACTACTGCTCTACACCTCCATCATCATCTCATAGGTTTAGTAATCAGGACTACTGTTCTACACCACCATCTCATAGGTTTAGTAATCAGGACTACTGTTCTACACCACCATCATCATCTCATAGGTTTAGTAATCAGGACTACTGCTCTACACCATCATCATCTCATAGGTTTAGTAATCAGGACTACTGCTCTACACCACCATCTCATAGGTTTAGTAATCAGGACTACTGCTCTACACCACCATCTCATAGGTTTAGTAATCAGGACTACTGCTCTACACCACCATCATCATCTCATAGGTTTAGTAATCAGGACTACTGCTCTACACCACCATCATCATCTCATAGGTTTAGTAATCAGGACTACTGCTCTACACCACCATCATCATCTCATAGGTTTAGTAATCAGGACTACTGCTCTACACCATCACCATCTCATAGGTTTAGTAATCAGGACTACTGCTCTACACCACCATCTCATAGGTTTAGTAATCAGGACTACTGCTCTACACCACCATCTCATAGGTTTAGTAATAGGGACTACTGCTCTACACCATCATCATCTCATAGGTTTAGTAATCAGGACTACTGTTCTACACCACCATCTCATAGGTTTAGTAATCAGGACTACTGCTCTACACCACCATCTCATAGCTTTAGTAATCAGGACTACTGCTCTACACCACCATCATCATCTCATAGGTTTAGTAATCAGGACTACTGTTCTACACCACCATCATCATCTCATAGGTTTAGTAATCAGGACTACTGTTCTACACCACCATCTCATAGGTTTAGTAATCAGGACTACTGTTCTACATCATCATCTCATAGGTTTAGTAATCAGGACTACTGCTCTACACCTCCATCATCATCTCATAGGTTTAGTAATCAGGACTACTGCTCTACACCACCATCTCATAGGTTTAGTAATCAGGACTACTGCTCTACACCATCATCTCATAGGTTTAGTAATCAGGACTACTGCTCTACACCACCATCATCATCTCATAGGTTTAGTAATCAGGACTACTGCTCTACACCACCATCATCATCTCATAGGTTTAGTAATCAGGACTACTGCTCTACACCACCATCATCATCTCATAGGTTTAGTAATCAGGACTACTGCTCTACACCACCATCATCATCATCTCATAGGTTTAGTAATCAGGACTACTGTTCTACACCACCATCTCATAGGTTTAGTAATCAGGATTACTGCTCTACACCAACACCATCATAGGTTTAGTAATCTACACCACCATCATCATCATCTCATAGGTTTAGTAATCAGGACTACTGCTCTCACCACCATCATCATCATCTCATAGGTTTAGTAATCAGGACTACTGCTCTCACCACCATCATCATCTCATAGGTTTAGTAATCAGGACTACTGCTCTACACCACCATCATCATCTCATAGGTTTAGTAATCAGGACTACTGCTCTACACCACCATCATCATCATCTCATAGGTTTAGTAATCAGGACTACTGCTCTACACCACCATCATCTCATAGGTTTAGTAATCAGGACTACTGCTCTACACCACCATCATCTCATAGGTTTAGTAATCAGGACTACTGCTCTACACCATCATCATCTCATAGGTTTAGTAATCAGGACTACTGCTCTACACCACCATCTCATAGGTTTAGTAATCAGGACTACTGCTCTACACCACCATCTCATAGGTTTAGTAATCAGGACTACTGTTCTGCACCACCATCATCATCTCATAGGTTTAGTAATCAGGACTACTGTTCTACACCACCACCATCTCATAGGTTTAGTAATCAGGACTACTGTTCTACACCACCACCATCTCATAGGTTTAGTAATCAGGACTACTGCTCTACACCACCATCATCATCTCATCTAGGTTTAGTAATCAGGACTACTGCTCTACACCACCATCATCATCTCATAGGTTTAGTAATCAGGACTACTGCTCTCCACCACCATCATCATCTCATAGGTTTAGTAATCAGGACTACTGCTCTACACCACCACCATCATCTCATAGGTTTAGTAATCAGGACTACTGTTCTACACACCACCATCTCATAGGTTTAGTAATCAGGACTACCTCCACCATCATCATCTCATAGGTTTAGTAATCAGGACTACTGTTCTACACCACCACCATCTCATAGGTTTAGTAATCAGGACTACTGCTCTACACCACCACCATCTCATAGGTTTAGTAATCAGGACTACTGTTCTACCACCATCATCATCTCATAGGTTTAGTAATCAGGACTACTGTTCCACCACCACCATCATCATCTCATAGGTTTAGTAATCAGGACTACTGTTCTACACATCATCATCTCATAGGTTTAGTAATCAGGACTACTGTTCTACACCATCATCATCTCATAGGTTTAGTAATCAGGACTACTGCTCTACACCACCATCATCATCTCATAGGTTTAGTAATCAGGACTACTGCTCTACACCACCATCATCATCTCATAGGTTTAGTAATCAGGACTACTGCTCTACACCACCACCATCATCATCATCTCATAGGTTTAGTAATCAGGACTACTGCTCTACACCACCACCACATCATCATCTCATAGGTTTAGTAATCAGGACTACTGCTCTACACCACCATCATCATCATCTCATAGGTTTAGTAATCAGGACTACTGCTCTACACCATCATCATCTCATAGGTTTAGTAATCAGGACTACTGCTCTACACCATCATCTCATAGGTTTAGTAATCAGGACTACTGCTCTACACCACCATCATCATCTCATAGGTTTAGTAATCAGGACTACTGCTCTACACCACCATCATCATCTCATAGGTTTAGTAATCAGGACTACTGTTCTACACCACCATCATCATCTCATAGGTTTAGTAATCAGGACGACTGTTCTACACCACCATCATCATCTCATAGGTTTAGTAATCAGGACTACTGCTCTACACCATCATCATCTCATAGGTTTAGTAATCAGGACTACTGCTCTACACCACCACCACCATCATCATCTCATAGGTTTAGTAATCAGGACTACTGCTCTACACCACCATCATCATCTCATAGGTTTAGTAATCAGGACTACTGCTCTACACCACCATCATCATCTCATAGGTTTAGTAATCAGGACTACTGCTCTACACCATCATCATCTCATAGGTTTAGTAATCAGGACTACTGCTCTCTCATCATCTCATAGGTTTAGTAATCAGGACCACCATCATCATCTCATAGGTTTAGTAATCAGGACTACTGCTCTACACCACACCATCATCATCTCATAGGTTTAGTAATCAGGACTACTGCTCTACACCACCATCATCATCATCATCTCATAGGTTTAGTAATCAGGACTACTGCTCTACACCATCATCATCTCATAGGTTTAGTAATCAGGACTACTGCTCTACACCATCATCATCATCTCATAGGTTTAGTAATCAGAACTACTGCTCTACACCACCATCATCTCATAGGTTTAGTAATCAGGACTACTGCTCTACACAACCACCATCATCTCATAGGTTTAGTAATCAGGACTACTGCTCTACACCACACCACCATCATCATCTCATAGGTTTAGTAATCAGGACTACTGCTCTACACCATCATCATCTCATAGGTTTAGTAATCAGGACTACTGCTCTACACCACCATCTCATAGGTTTAGTAATCAGGACTACTGCTCTACACCATCATCATCTCATAGGTTTAGTAATCAGGACTACTGCTCTACACCACCATCATCTCATAGGTTTAGTAATCAGGACTACTGCTCTACACCACCATCATCATCTCATAGGTTTAGTAATCAGGACTACTGCTCTACACCACCATCATCATCTCATAGGTTTAGTAATCAGGACTACTGCTCTACACCACCATCATCATCATCATCTCATAGGTTTAGTAATCAGGACTACTGCTCTACACCACCATCATCATCATCTCATAGGTTTAGTAATCAGGACTACTGCTCTACCACCACCATCATCATCTCATAGGTTTAGTAATCAGGACTACTGCTCTACACCACCATCTCATCTCATAGGTTTAGTAATCAGGACTACTGCTCTACACCACATCATCATCTCATAGGTTTAGTAATCAGGACTACTGCTCTACACACCATCTCATAGGTTTAGTAATCAGGACTACTGCTCTACACCATCATCATCTCATAGGTTTAGTAATCAGGACTACTGCTCTACACCACCATCATCTCATCTCATAGGTTTAGTAATCAGGACTACTGTCTCTACCACCATCATCATCTCATAGGTTTAGTAATCAGGACTACTGCTCTACACCACCACCATCATCATCTCATAGGTTTAGTAATCAGGACTACTGCTCTACACCACCACCATCATCATCTCATAGGTTTAGTAATCAGGACTACTGCTCTACACCATCCATCATCATCTCATAGGTTTAGTAATCAGGACTACTGCTCTCTCATCATCCACCATCATCATCTCATAGGTTTAGTAATCAGGACTACTGCTCTACACCACCACACCATCATCATCTCATAGGTTTAGTAATCAGGACTACTGCTCTACACCACCATCATCATCTCATAGGTTTAGTAATCAGGACTACTGCTCTACACCACCATCATCATCATCTCATAGGTTTAGTAATCAGGACTACTGTTCTACACCATCATCATCATCTCATAGGTTTAGTAATCAGGACTACTGTTCTACACCATCATCATCTCATAGGTTTAGTAATCAGGACTACTGCTCTACACCACCATCATCATCTCATAGGTTTAGTAATCAGGACTACTGTTCTACACCACACCACCATCATCTCATAGGTTTAGTAATCAGGACTACTGCTCTACACCACCACCATCATCATCTCATAGGTTTAGTAATCAGGACTACTGCTCTACACCACCATCATCATCTCATAGGTTTAGTAATCAGGACTACTGTTCTACACCATCATCATCATCATCTCATAGGTTTAGTAATCAGGACTACTGCTCTACCACCACCATCATCATCTCATAGGTTTAGTAATCAGGACTACTGCTCTACACCACCATCTCAGGTTTAGTAATCAGGACTACTGCTCTACACCACATCTCATAGGTTTAGTAATCAGGACTACTGCTCTACACCATCATCACACCACCACCATCTCATAGGTTTAGTAATCAGGACTACTGCTCTCATCTCATAGGTTTAGTAATCAGGACTACTGCTCTACACCACCATCATCATCTCATAGGTTTAGTAATCAGGACTACTGCTCTACACCACCATCATCATCTCATAGGTTTAGTAATCAGGACTACTGCTCTACACCACCATCATCATCTCATAGGTTTAGTAATCAGGACTACTGCTCTACACCACCATCATCATCTCATAGGTTTAGTAATCAGGACTACTGCTCTACACCACCATCATCATCTCATAGGTTTAGTAATCAGGACTACTGCTCTACCACACCATCATCATCTCATAGGTTCAGTAATCAGGACTACTGCTCTACACCACCATCATCATCTCATAGGTTTAGTAATCAGGACTACTGCTCTACACCTCCATCATCATCTCATAGGTTTAGTAATCAGGACTACTGCTCTACACCATCATCATCTCATAGGTTTAGTAATCAGGACTACTGCTCTACACCACCATCATCATCTCATAGGTTTAGTAATCAGGACTACTGCTCTACACCATCATCATCTCATAGGTTTAGTAATCAGGACTACTGCTCTACACCACCATCATCATCTCATAGGTTTAGTAATCAGGACTACTGCTCTACCACCCATCATCATCTCATAGGTTTAGTAATCAGGACTACTGCTCTACACACCACCATCATCATCTCATAGGTTTAGTAATCAGGACTACTGCTCTACACCATCATCATCTCATAGGTTTAGTAATCAGGACACCACCACATCATCATCTCATAGGTTTAGTAATCAGGACTACTGCTCTCTACACCACATCATCATCTCATCTCAGGTTTAGTAATCAGGACTACTGCTCTACACCACCATCATCTCATAGGTTTAGTAATCAGGACTACTGCTCTACACCATCATCATCTCATAGGTTTAGTAATCAGGACTACTGCTCTACCACCACCATCATCATCTCATAGGTTTAGTAATCAGGACTACTGCTCTACACCACACCACCATCATCATCTCATAGGTTTAGTAATCAGGACTACTGCTCTACACCACACCACCATCATCATCTCATAGGTTTAGTAATCAGGACTACTGCTCTACACCACACATCATCTCATCATCATCTCATAGGTTTAGTAATCAGGACTACTGCTCTACCACCACCATCATCATCTCATAGGTTTAGTAATCAGGACTACTGCTCTACACCACCACATCATCATCTCATAGGTTTAGTAATCAGGACTACTGCTCTACACCACCACCATCATCATCTCATAGGTTTAGTAATCAGGACTAGGTGCTCAGGACTACTGCTCTACACCACCATCATCATCTCATAGGTTTAGTAATCAGGACTACTGCTCTACACCACCATCATCATCTCATAGGTTTAGTAATCAGGACTACTGCTCTACACCACCATCATCTCATAGGTTTAGTAATCAGGACTACTGCTCTACCACCATCATCATCTCATAGGTTTAGTAATCAGGACTACTGCTCTACACCACCATCATCATCATCTCATAGGTTTAGTAATCAGGACTACTGCTCTACACCACCATCTCATAGGTTTAGTAATCAGGACTACTGTTCTACACCATCATCATCTCATAGGTTTAGTAATCAGGACTACTGTTCTACACCACCATCATCTCTAATCAGGACTACTGTCTCCACCATCATCATCTCATAGGTTTAGTAATCAGGACTACTGCTCTACACCTCCATCATCATCTCATAGGTTTAGTAATCAGGACTACTGCTCTACACCACCATCATCATCATCTCATAGGTTTAGTAATCAGGACTACTGTTCTACACCACCATCTCATAGGTTTAGTAATCAGGATTACTACTCTCCACCACCATCATCATCATCTCATAGGTTTAGTAATCAGGACTACTACTCTCCACCACCATCTCATAGGTTTAGTAATCAGGACTACTGCTCTACACCACCATCATCTCATAGGTTCAGTAATCAGGACTACTGCTCTACACCATCATCATCTCTAGGTTTAGTAATCAGGACTACTGTTCTACCACCATCATCATCTCATAGGTTTAGTAATCAGGACTACTGTTCTACACCACCATCATCATCTCATAGGTTTAGTAATCAGGACTACTGCTCTACACCATCATCATCTCATAGGTTTAGTAATCAGGACTACTGCTTCTACACCACCATCATCATCTCATAGGTTTAGTAATCAGGACTACTGCTCTACACCACCATCATCATCTCATAGGTTTAGTAATCAGGACTACTGCTCCACCACCACCATCATCATCTCATAGGTTTAGTAATCAGGACTACTGCTCTACACCACCATCATCATCATCTCATAGGTTTAGTAATCAGGACTACTGCTCTACACCACATCATCATCTCATAGGTTTAGTAATCAGGACTACCATCATCATCATCTCATAGGTTTAGTAATCAGGACTACTGTTCTACACCACCATCATCATCTCATAGGTTTAGTAATCAGGACTACTGTTCTACACCACATCATCTCATAGGTTTAGTAATCAGGACTACTGTTCTACACCACACCACCATCATCATCATCATCATCTCATAGGTTTAGTAATCAGGACTACTGCTCTACACCACCATCATCATCTCATAGGTTTAGTAATCAGGACTACTGTTCTACACCACCATCATCATCTCATAGGTTTAGTAATCAGGACTACTGCTCTACACCATCATCATCTCATAGGTTTAGTAATCAGGACTACTGCTCTACACCACCATCATCATCTCATAGGTTTAGTAATCAGGACTACTGCTCTACACCATCATCATCTCATAGGTTTAGTAATCAGGACTACTGCTCTACACCATCATCATCTCATAGGTTTAGTAATCAGGACTACTGCTCTACACCACCATCTCATAGGTTTAGTAATCAGGACTACTGCTCTACACCACCATCATCATCTCATAGGTTTAGTAATCAGGACTACTGCTCTACACCACCACCATCATCATCTCATAGGTTTAGTAATCAGGACTACTGCTCTACACCACCACATCATCATCTCATAGGTTTAGTAATCAGGACTACTGCTCTACACCACCACCATCATCATCTCATAGGTTTAGTAATCAGGACTACTGCTCTACACCATCATCATCTCATAGGTTTAGTAATCAGGACTACTGCTCTACACCACACCATCTCATAGGTCATCTCATAGGTTTAGTAATCAGGACTACTGCTCTACACCTCACCCATCATCATCTAGGTTTAGTAATCAGGACTACTGCTCTACACACCACCATCATCATCTCATAGGTTTAGTAATCAGGACTACTGCTCACCACCCACCATCCATCATCATCTCATAGGTTTAGTAATCAGGACTACTGTTCACCACCATCATCATCATCATCTAGGTTTAGTAATCAGGACTACTGTTCTACACCACCATCTCATAGGTTTAGTAATCAGGACTACTGTTCTACATCATCATCTCATAGGTTTAGTAATCAGGACTACTGTTCTACACCACCATCTCATAGGTTTAGTAATCAGGACTACTGTTCTACATCATCATCTCATAGGTTTAGTAATCAGGACTACTGTTCTACACCACCATCATCTCATTGGTTCAGTAATCAGGACTACTGCTCTACACCACCATCATCATCTCATAGGTTTAGTAATCAGGACTACTGCTCTACACCTCCATCATCATCTCATAGGTTTAGTAATCAGGACTACTGTTCTCATCATCTCATAGGTTTAGTAATCAGGACGACTGCTCTACACCACCATCATCATCTCATAGGTTTAGTAATCAGGACGACTGCTCTACACCATCATCATCTCATAGGTTTAGTAATAAGGACTACTGCTCTACACCACCATCATCATCTCATAGGTTTAGTAATCAGGACTACTGCTCTACACCACCATCATCATCTCATAGGTTTAGTAATCAGGACTACTGCTCTACACCACCACCATCATCATTTCATAGGTTCAGTAATCAGGACTACTGCTCTACACCACCATCATCATCATCTCATAGGTTTAGTAATCAGGACTACTGCTCTACACCTCCATCATCATCTCATAGGTTTAGTAATCAGGACTACTGCTCTACACCAACACCATCATCTCATAGGTTTAGTAATCAGGACTACTACTCTACACCACCATCATCATCTCATAGGTTTAGTAATCAGGACTACTGTTCTACCACCACCATCATCATCTCATAGGTTTAGTAATCAGGACTACTAGGTTTAGTAATCAGGACCACCACCACCATCATCTCATAGGTTTAGTAATCAGGACTACTGCTCTACACCACCATCATCATCTCATAGGTTTAGTAATCAGGACTACTGCTCTACACCATCATCATCTCATAGGTTTAGTAATCAGGACTACTGCTCTACACACCACCATCTCATAGGTTTAGTAATCAGGACACCACCATCATCATCTCATAGGTTTAGTAATCAGGACTACTGCTCTACACCACCATCATCATCTCATAGGTTTAGTAATCAGGACGACTGTTCTACACCACCATCATCATCTCATAGGTTTAGTAATCAGGACGACTGCTCTACACCATCATCATCTCATAGGTTTAGTAATCAGGACTACTGCTCTACACCTCCATCATCATCTCATAGGTTTAGTAATCAGGACTACTGCTCTACACCACCATCTCATAGGTTTAGTAATCAGGACTACTGCTCTACACCATCATCATCATCATCTCATAGGTTTAGTAATCAGGACTACTGTTCTACACCACCATCTCATAGGTTTAGTAATCAGGACTACTGCTCTACACCACCATCTCATAGGTTTAGTAATCAGGACTACTGCTCTACACCACCATCTCATAGGTTTAGTAATCAGGACTACTGCTCTACACCACCATCATCATCTCATAGGTTTAGTAATCAGGACGACTGCTCTACACCATCATCATCTCATAGGTTTAGTAATCAGGACTACTGCTCTCACCACCACCATCATCATCTCATAGGTTTAGTAATCAGGACTACTGCTCTACACCATCATCATCTCATAGGTTTAGTAATCAGGACTACTGCTCTACACCACCATCATCATCTCATAGGTTTAGTAATCAGGACTACTGCTCTACACCACCATCATCATCTCATAGGTTTAGTAATCAGGACTACTGCTCTACACCACCATCATCATCTCATAGGTTTAGTAATCAGGACTACTGCTCTACACCACCATCATCATCTCATAGGTTTAGTAATCAGGACTACTGCTCTACACCACCATCATCATCTCATAGGTTTAGTAATCAGGACTACTGCTCTACACCACCATCATCATCTCATAGGTTTAGTAATCAGGACTACTGCTCTACACCACCATCATCATCTCATAGGTTTAGTAATCAGGACTACTGCTCTACACCTCCATCATCATCTCATAGGTTTAGTAATCAGGACTACTGCTCTACACCACCATCATCTCATAGGTTTAGTAATCAGGACTACTGCTCTACACCTCCATCATCATCTCATAGGTTTAGTAATCAGGACTACTGCTCTACACCACCATCATCTCATAGGTTTAGTAATCAGGACTACTGCTCTACACCACCATCTAGGTTTAGTAATCAGGACTACTGCTCTACACCACCATCATCATCTCATAGGTTTAGTAATCAGGACTACTGCTCTACACCATCATCTCATAGGTTTAGTAATCAGGACTACTGTTCTACATCATCATCTCATAGGTTTAGTAATCAGGACTACTGTTCTACACCACCACCATCTCATAGGTTTAGTAATCAGGACTACTGCTCTACACCACCATCATCATCTCATAGGTTTAGTAATCAGGACTACTGCTCTACACCACCATCATCATCTCATAGGTTTAGTAATCAGGACTACTGTTCTACACCACCATCATCATCTCATAGGTTTAGTAATCAGGACTACTGTTCTACACCATCATCATCTCATAGGTTTAGTAATCAGGACTACTGCTCTACACCATCATCATCTCATAGGTTTAGTAATCAGGACTACTGTTCTACACCACCATCATCATCTCATAGGTTTAGTAATCAGGACTACTGTTCTACACCATCATCATCTCATAGGTTTAGTAATCAGGACTACTGTTCTACACCATCATCATCTCATAGGTTTAGTAATCAGGACTACTGTTCTACACCATCATCATCTCATAGGTTTAGTAATCAGGACTACTGTTCTACACCACCATCATCATCATCTCATAGGTTTAGTAATCAGGACTACTGTTCTACACCACCATCTCATAGGTTTAGTAATCAGGACTACTGCTCTACACCATCATCATCATCTCATAGGTTTAGTAATCAGAACTACTGCTCTACACCACCATCATCTCATAGGTTTAGTAATCAGGACTACTGCTCTACACCAACACCATCATAGGTTTAGTAATCAGGACTACTACTCTCCACCACCATCATCATCATCTCATAGGTTTAGTAATCAGGACTACTGTTCTACACCACCATCTCATAGGTTTAGTAATCAGGACTACTGCTCTACACCACCATCATCTATCATAGGTTTAGTAATCAGGACTACTGTTCTCACCACCACCATCATCATCTCATAGGTTTAGTAATCAGGACTACTGTTCTACACCACCACCATCTCATAGGTTTAGTAATCAGGACTACTGTTCTACACCACCATCATCATCTCATAGGTTTAGTAATCAGGACTACTGTTCTACACCACCATCTCACAGGACACTGCTCCATCATCATCTCATAGGTTTAGTAATCAGGACTACTGTTCTACACCACCATCATCATCTCATAGGTTTAGTAATCAGGACTACTGTTCTACACCACCATCATCATCTCATAGGTTTAGTAATCAGGACTACTGCTCTACACCACCATCATCTCATAGGTTTAGTAATCAGGACTACTGCTCTACACCTCCATCATCATCTCATAGGTTTAGTAATCAGGACTACTGCTCTACACCACCATCATCATCTCATAGGTTTAGTAATCAGGACTACTGCTCTACACCTCCATCATCATCTCATAGGTTTAGTAATCAGGACTACTGCTCTACACCACCATCATCATCTCATAGGTTTAGTAATCAGGACTACTGCTCTACACCACCATCATCATCTCATAGGTTTAGTAATCAGGACTACTGCTCTACACCACCACATCATCTCATAGGTTTAGTAATCAGGACTACTGCTCTACACCACCATCATCATCTCATAGGTTTAGTAATCAGGACTACTGTTCTACACCACCATCTCATAGGTTTAGTAATCAGGACTACCTCCACCATCATCTCATAGGTTTAGTAATCAGGACTACTGCTCTACACCACCACCTCATCATCATCTCATAGGTTTAGTAATCAGGACTACTGCTCTACACCATAGGTTTAGTAATCAGGACTATCATCATCTTAGGTTTAGTAATCAGGACTACTGTTCTACACCACCACCATCATCATCTAGGTTTAGTAATCAGGACTACTGTTCTACACACCACCATCATCTCATAGGTTTAGTAATCAGGACTACTGCTCTACACCACCATCATCATCTCATAGGTTTAGTAATCAGGACTACTGTTCTACACACCACCATCATCTCATAGGTTTAGTAATCAGGACTACTGTTCTACACCATCATCATCTCATAGGTTTAGTAATCAGGACTACTGTTCTACACCACCATCTCATAGGTTTAGTAATCAGGACATCTACACCACCATCATCTCATAGGTTTAGTAATCAGGACTACTGTTCTACTCATCATCTCATAGGTTTAGTAATCAGGACTACTGTTCTACACCACCATCTCATAGGTTTAGTAATCAGGACTACTGTTCTACACCACCATCATCATCATCTCATAGGTTTAGTAATCAGGACTACTGCTCTACACCACCATCATCATCTCATAGGTTTAGTAATCAGGACTACTGCTCTACACCTCCATCATCAAGGTTTAGTAATCAGGACTACTGCTCTACACCACCACCATCATCATCTCATAGGTTTAGTAATCAGGACTACTGCTCTACACCACCACCACCATCATCATCTCATAGGTTTAGTAATCAGGACTACTGCTCTCCACCACCACCATCATCATCTCATAGGTTTAGTAATCAGGACTACTGCTCTACACCACCACCACCATCATCATCTCATAGGTTTAGTAATCAGGACTACTGCTCTACACACCATCATCATCATCTCATAGGTTTAGTAATCAGGACTACTGCTCTACACCTCCATCATCTCATAGGTTTAGTAATCAGGACTACTGCTCTACCACCACCATCATCATCTCATAGGTTTAGTAATCAGGACTACTGTTCTACACCACCATCTCATAGGTTTAGTAATCAGGACTCCACATCATCATCTCATAGGTTTAGTAATCAGGACTACTGTTCTACACCACCATCATCATCTCATAGGTTTAGTAATCAGGACTACTGTTCTACACCACCATCATCATCTCATAGGTTTAGTAATCAGGACATCTCATCTCATAGGTTTAGTAATCAGGACTACTGTTCTACACCACCATCTCATAGGTTTAGTAATCAGGACTACTGTTCTACACCACCATCATCATCATCTCATAGGTTTAGTAATCAGGACTACTGTTCTACACCACCATCATCATCTCATAGGTTTAGTAATCAGGACTACTGTTCTACACCACCATCATCATCTCATAGGTTTAGTAATCAGGACTACTGTTCTACACCACCACCATCTCATAGGTTTAGTAATCAGGACTACTGTTCTCATCATCATCTCATAGGTTTAGTAATCAGGACTACTGCTCTACACCACCATCATCATCTCATAGGTTTAGTAATCAGGACTACTGCTCTACACCACCATCATCATCTCATAGGTTTAGTAATCAGGACTACTGCTCTACACCACACCACCACCATCATCATCTCATAGGTTTAGTAATCAGGACTACTGCTCTACACCACCACCACCATCATCATCTCATAGGTTTAGTAATCAGGACTACTGCTCCACCACCATCATCATCTCATAGGTTTAGTAATCAGGACTACTGCTCTACACCACCATCATCATCTCATAGGTTTAGTAATCAGGACTACTGCTCTACACCACATCATCATCTCATAGGTTTAGTAATCAGGACTACTGCTCTACACCACCATCTCATAGGTTTAGTAACCATCATCATCTCATAGGTTTAGTAATCAGGACTACTGTTCTACACCACCATCATCATCTCATAGGTTTAGTGATCAGGACTACTGCTCTACACCACCATCTCATAGGTTTAGTAATCAGGACTACTGCTCTACACCACCATCATCATCTCATAGGTTTAGTAATCAGGACGACTGCTCTACACCATCATCATCTCATAGGTTTAGTAATCAGGACTACTGTTCTACACCACCATCATCATCTCATAGGTTTAGTAATCAGGACTACTGCTCTACACCACCATCATCATCTCATAGGTTTAGTAATCAGGACTACTGCTCTACACCTCCATCATCATCTCATAGGTTTAGTAATCAGGACTACTGCTCTACACCTCCATCATCATCTCATAGGTTTAGTAATCAGGACTACTGCTCTACACCACCATCATCATCTCATAGGTTTAGTAATCAGGACTACTGTTCTACACCACCATCTCATAGGTTTAGTAATCAGGACTACTGCTCTACACCACCATCATCATCATCATCTCATAGGTTTAGTAATCAGGACTACTGCTCTACACCACCATCTCATAGGTTTAGTAATCAGGACTACTGCTCTACACCACCATCTCATAGGTTTAGTAATCAGGACTACTGCTCTACACCACCATCATCATCTCATAGGTTTAGTAATCAGGACTACTGCTCTACACCACCATCATCATCTCATAGGTTTAGTAATCAGGACTACTGTTCTACACCATCATCATCTCATAGGTTTAGTAATCAGGACTACTGCTCTACACCATCATCATCTCATAGGTTTAGTAATCAGGACTACTGCTCTACACCACCATCATCATCTCATAGGTTTAGTAATCAGGACTACTGTTCTACACCATCATCTCATAGGTTTAGTAATCAGGACTACTGTTCTACACCATCATCATCTCATAGGTTTAGTAATCAGGACTACTGTTCTACACCACCATCATCATCTCATAGGTTTAGTAATCAGGACTACTGCTCTACACCACCATCATCATCTCATAGGTTTAGTAATCAGGACTACTGTTCTACACCATCTCATAGGTTTAGTAATCACTGTTCTCATCTCATAGGTTTAGTAATCAGGACTACTGCTCTACACCACCATCATCATCTCATAGGTTTAGTAATCAGGACTACTGTTCTACACCATCATCTCATAGGTTTAGTAATCAGGACTACTGTTCTACATCATCATCTCATAGGTTTAGTAATCAGGACTACTGTTCTACACCACCATCTCATAGGTTTAGTAATCAGGACTACTGCTCTACACCACCATCATCATCATCATCTCATAGGTTTAGTAATCAGGACTACTGCTCTACACCACCATCTCATAGGTTTAGTAATCAGGACTACTGCTCTACACCACCATCATCATCTCATAGGTTTAGTAATCAGGACTACTGCTCTCCACCACCACCATCATCATCTCATAGGTTTAGTAATCAGGACTACTGCTCTACACCACCACCACCATCATCATCTCATAGGTTTAGTAATCAGGACTACTGTACCATCATCATCTCATAGGTTTAGTAATCAGGACTACTGCTCTACACCACCATCATCTCATAGGTTTAGTAATCAGGACTACTGCTCTACACCACCACCATCATCATCTCATAGGTTTAGTAATCAGGACTACTGTTCTCTCATCATCTCATAGGTTTAGTAATCAGGACTACTGTTCTACACACCATCATCATCTCATAGGTTTAGTAATCAGGACTACTGCTCTACACCACCATCATCTCATAGGTTTAGTAATCAGGACTACTGTTCTACACCACCATCATCATCTCATAGGTTTAGTAATCAGGACTACTGTTCTACACCACCACTACATCATCACCATCATCTCATAGGTTTAGTAATCAGGACTACTGTTCTACACCACCATCATCTCATAGGTTTAGTAATCAGGACTACTGCTCTACACCACCATCATCTCATAGGTTTAGTAATCAGGACTACTGCTCTACACCACCATCATCATCTCATAGGTTTAGTAATCAGGACTACTGCTCTACACCACCATCATCTCATAGGTTTAGTAATCAGGACTACTGTTCTACACCACCATCATCTCATAGGTTTAGTAATCAGGACTACTGTTCTACATCATCATCTCATAGGTTTAGTAATCAGGACTACTGTTCACCACCATCATCATCTCATAGGTTTAGTAATCAGGACTACTGCTCTACACCATCATCATCATCTCATAGGTTCAGTAATCAGGACTACTGCTCTACACCACCACCACCATCATCATTTCATAGGTTCAGTAATCAGGACTACTGCTCTACACCACCATCATCATCTCATAGGTTTAGTAATCAGGACTACTGTTCTACACCACCATCTCATAGGTTTAGTAATCAGGACTACTGCTCTACACCACCATCATCATCTCATAGGTTTAGTAATCAGGACTACTGCTCTACACCATCATCATCTCATAGGTTTAGTAATCAGGACTACTGCTCTACACCACCATCATCTCATAGGTTTAGTAATCAGGACTACTGTTCTACACCACCATCTCATCTCAGGTTTAGTAATCAGGACTACTGCTCTACACCATCATCATCTCATAGGTTTAGTAATCAGGACTACTGCTCTACACCACCATCATCTCATAGGTTTAGTAATCAGGACTACTGCTCTACACCACCATCATCTCATAGGTTTAGTAATCAGGACTACTGCTCTACACCACCATCATCATCTCATAGGTTTAGTAATCAGGACTACTGCTCACACCACCATCATCATCTCATAGGTTTAGTAATCAGGACTACTGCTCTACACCACCATCATCATCTCATAGGTTTAGTAATCAGGACTACTGCTCTACACACCACCATCATCATCTCATAGGTTTAGTAATCAGGACTACTGCTCTACACCACATCATCTCATAGGTTTAGTAATCAGGACTACTTCTACACCACCATCATCTCATAGGTTTAGTAATCAGGACTACTGCTACACCACCATCATCATCATCTCATAGGTTTAGTAATCAGGACTACTGCTCTACCACCACCATCTCCATCATCATCTCATAGGTTTAGTAATCAGGACTACTGCTCTACACCACCATCATCATCTCATAGGTTTAGTAATCAGGACTACTGCTCTACACCACCATCATCATCTCATAGGTTTAGTAATCAGGACTACTGTTCTACACCACCATCATCATCTCATAGGTTTAGTAATCAGGACTGTTCTACACCACCATCTCTGTTTAGTAATCAGGACACCACCATCATCATCTCATAGGTTTAGTAATCAGGACTACTGCTCTACACCACCATCATCTCATAGGCTTAGTAATCAGGACTACTGCTCTACACCACCATCATCATCTCATAGGTTCAGTAATCAGGACTACTGCTCTACACCACCATCATCATCTCATAGGTTTAGTAATCAGGACTACTGCTCTACACCTCCATCATCATCTCATAGGTTTAGTAATCAGGACTACTGCTCTACACCATCATCATCTCATAGGTTTAGTAATCAGGACTACTGTTCTACACCACCATCATCATCTCATAGGTTTAGTAATCAGGACTACTGCTCTACACCAACACCATCATCTCATAGGTTTAGTAATCAGGACTACTGTTCTACACCACCATCTCATAGGTTTAGTAATCAGGACTACTACTATCCACCACCATCATCATCTCATAGGTTTAGTAATCAGGACTACTGTTCTACACCACCATCTCATAGGTTTAGTAATCAGGACTACTGTTCTACATCATCATCTCATAGGTTTAGTAATCAGGACTACTGTTCTACACCACATCATCTCATAGGTTTAGTAATCAGGACTACTGTTCTACACCACCATCATCATCTCATAGGTTTAGTAATCAGGACTACTGTTCTGCACCAGCACCACCATCTCATAGGTTTAGTAATCAGGACTACTGTTCTACACCACCACCATCTCATAGGTTTAGTAATCAGGACTACTGTTCTACACCACCACCATCTCATAGGTTTAGTAATCAGGACTACTGTTCTACACCACCATCATCTCATAGGTTTAGTAATCAGGACTACTGTTCTACACCACCATCATCATCTCATAGGTTTAGTAATCAGGACTACTGTTCTACACCACCATCTCATAGGTTTAGTAATCAGGACTACTGTTCTACACCACCATCATCATCATCTCATAGGTTTAGTAATCAGGACTACTGCTCTACACCACCATCATCATCTCATAGGTTTAGTAATCAGGACTACTGCTCTACACCTCCATCATCATCTCATAGGTTTAGTAATCAGGACTACTGCTCTACACCACCACCACCATCATCATCTCATAGGTTCAGTAATCAGGACTACAGCTCTACACCACCACCACCATCATCATCTCATAGGTTCAGTAATCAGGACTACTGCTCTACACCACCACCACCACCATCATCTCATAGGTTCAGTAATCAGGACTACTGCTCTACACCACCACCACCATCATCATCTCATAGGTTTAGTAATCAGGACTACTGCTCTACACCACCATCATCATCTCATAGGTTTAGTAATCAGGACTACTGCTCTACACCTCCATCATCATCTCATAGGTTTAGTAATCAGGACTACTGCTCTACACCACCATCATCATCTCATAGGTTTAGTAATCAGGACTACTGTTCTACACCACCATCATCATCTCATAGGTTTAGTAATCAGGACTACTGCTCTACACACCATCATCATCTCATAGGTTTAGTAATCAGGACTACTGTTCTACACCACCATCATCATCTCATAGGTTTAGTAATCAGGACTACTGTTCTACACCACCATCTCATAGGTTTAGTAATCAGGACTACTGCTCTACACCACCATCTCATAGGTTTAGTAATCAGGACTACTGCTCTACACCACCATCATCATCTCATAGGTTTAGTAATCAGGACTACTGCTCTACACCACCATCTCATAGGTTTAGTAATCAGGACTACTGCTCTACACCACCATCTCATAGGTTTAGTAATCAGGACTACTGCTCTACACCTCCATCATCATCTCATAGGTTTAGTAATCAGGACTACTGCTCTACACCACCATCATCTCATAGGTTTAGTAATCAGGACTACTGCTCTACACCACCACCACCATCATCATCTCATAGGTTCAGTAATCAGGACTACTGCTCTACACCACCACCACCATCATCATCTCATAGGTTTAGTAATCAGGACTACTGCTCGACACCTCCATCATCATCTCATAGGTTTAGTAATCAGGACTACTGCTCTACACCACCATCATCTCATAGGTTTAGTAATCAGGACTACTGCTCTACACCACCACCATCTCAGGTTTAGTAATCAGGACATCACCACCATCATCATCTCATAGGTTTAGTAATCAGGACTACTGCTCTACACCACCATCATCATCTCATAGGTTTAGTAATCAGGACTACTGTTCTACACCACCATCATCATCTCATAGGTTTAGTAATCAGGACTACTGCTCTACACCACCATCTCATAGGTTTAGTAATCAGGACATCATCATCATCTCATAGGTTTAGTAATCAGGACTACTGCTCTACACCACCATCATCATCTCATAGGTTTAGTAATCAGGACTACTGTTCTACACCACCATCATCATCTCATAGGTTTAGTAATCAGGACTACTGTTCTACACCACCATCATCATCTCATAGGTTTAGTAATCAGGACTACTGCTCTACACCATCATCATCTCATAGGTTTAGTAATCAGGACTACTGCTCTACACCACCATCATCATCTCATAGGTTTAGTAATCAGGACTACTGCTCTACACCACCATCATCTCATAGGTTTAGTAATCAGGACTACTGTTCTACACCACCATCATCATCTCATAGGTTTAGTAATCAGGACTACTGCTCTACACCATCATCATCTCATAGGTTTAGTAATCAGGACTACTGTTCTACACCACCATCATCATCATCTCATAGGTTTAGTAATCAGGACTACTGTTCTACACCACCATCTCATAGGTTTAGTAATCAGGACTACTGTTCTACACCACCATCTCATAGGTTTAGTAATCAGGACTACTGCTCTACACATCACCATCTCATAGGTTTAGTAATCAGGACATCATCATCTCATAGGTTTAGTAATCAGGACTACTGCTCTACACCATCATCATCAGGTTTAGTAATCAGGACTACTGTTTAGTCATCATCTCAGGTTTAGTAATCAGGACTACTGCTCTACACCATCACCACCATCATCATCTCATAGGTTTAGTAATCAGGACTACTGTTCTACACCACCATCTCATAGGTTTAGTAATCAGGACTACTGTTCTACACCACCATCATCTCATAGGTTTAGTAATCAGGACTACTGTTCTACACCATCACCACCATCATCATCTCATAGGTTTAGTAATCAGGACTACTGTTCTACACCACCATCTCATAGGTTTAGTAATCAGGACTACTGTTCTACATCATCATCTCATAGGTTTAGTAATCAGGACTACTGTTCTACACCACCACCATCTCATAGGTTTAGTAATCAGGACTACTGTTCTACACCATCATCATCTCATAGGTTTAGTAATCAGGACTACTGTTCTACACCACCATCATCATCTCATAGGTTTAGTAATCAGGACTACTGTTCTACACCATCATCTCATAGGTTTAGTAATCAGGACTACTGCTCTACACCACCATCTCATAGGTTTAGTAATCAGGACTACTGCTCTACACCTCCATCATCATCTCATAGGTTTAGTAATCAGGACTACTGCTCTACACCACCATCATCTCATAGGTTTAGTAATCAGGACTACTGCTCTACACCATCACCACCATCATCTCATAGGCTCAGTAATCAGGACTACTGCTCTACACCACCACCACCACCATCATCATTTCATAGGTTCAGTAATCAGGACTACTGCTCTACACCACCATCATCATCATCTCATAGGTTTAGTAATCAGGACTACTGCTCTACACCTCCATCATCATCTCATAGGTTTAGTAATCAGGACTACTGCTCTACACCATCATCATCTCATAGGTTTAGTAATCAGGACTACTGCTCTACACCACCATCATCATCTCATAGGTTTAGTAATCAGGACTACTGCTCTACACCACATCATCTCTAGGTTTAGTAATCAGGACTACTGCTCTACACCACCATCATCATCTCATAGGTTTAGTAATCAGGACTACTGCTCTACACCCACCATCTCATAGGTTTAGTAATCAGGACTACTGTTCTACACCATCATCTCATAGGTTTAGTAATCAGGACTACTGTTCTACACCACCATCTCATAGGTTTAGTAATCAGGACTACTGCTCTACACCATCATCATCATCATCTCATAGGTTTAGTAATCAGGACTACTGTTCTACACCACCATCTCATAGGTTTAGTAATCAGGACTACTGTTCTACATCATCATCTCATAGGTTTAGTAATCAGGACTACTGTTCTACACCACCATCATCTCATAGGTTCAGTAATCAGGACTACTGCTCTACACCACCATCATCATCTCATAGGTTTAGTAATCAGGACTACTGCTCTACACCTCCATCATCATCTCATAGGTTTAGTAATCAGGACTACAGCTCTACACCACCACCACCATCATCATCTCATAGGTTTAGTAATCAGGACTACTGCTCTACACCACCACCATCATCATCTCATAGGTTTCAGTAATCAGGACTACTGCTCTACACCACCACCACCATCATCATCTCATAGGTTTAGTAATCAGGACTACTGCTCTACACCACCATCCTCATCTCATAGGTTTAGTAATCAGGACTACTGCTCTACACCACCATCATCATCTCATAGGTTTAGTAATCAGGACTACTGCTCTACACCAACACCATCATCTCATAGGTTTAGTAATCAGGACTACTACTCTACACCACCATCATCATCATCTCATAGGTTTAGTAATCAGGACTACTGTTCTACACCACCATCTCATAGGTTTAGTAATCAGGATTACTGCTCTACACCAACACCATCATCATCTCATAGGTTCAGTAATCAGGACTACTGCTCTACACCATCACCATCTCATAGGTTCAGTAATCAGGACTACTGCTCTACACATCATCATTTCATAGGTTCAGTAATCAGGACTACTGCTCTACACCATCATCATCATCATCTCATAGGTTTAGTAATCAGGACTACTGCTCTACACCATCATCATCTCATAGGTTTAGTAATCAGGACTACTGCTCTACACCACCACCATCATCTCATAGGTTTAGTAATCAGGACTACTGCTCTACACCACCATCTCATAGGTTTAGTAATCAGGACTAATGCTCTACACCACCACCATCATCATCTCATAGGTTCAGTAATCAGGACTACTGCTCTACACCACCATCATCATCTCATAGGTTTAGTAATCAGGACTACTGCTCTACACCTCCATCATCATCTCATAGGTTTAGTAATCAGGACTACTGCTCTACACCTCCATCATCATCTCATAGGTTTAGTAATCAGGACTACTGCTCTACACCATCATCATCTCATAGGTTTAGTAATCAGGACTACTGCTCTACACCACCATCATCATCATCTCATAGGTTTAGTAATCAGGACTACTGCTCGACACCTCCATCATCATCTCATAGGTTTAGTAATCAGGACTACTGTTCTACACCACCATCATCTCATAGGTTTAGTAATCAGGACTACTGTTCTACACCACCATCTCATAGGTTTAGTAATCAGGACTACTGTTCTACATCATCATCTCATAGGTTTAGTAATCAGGACTACTGCTCTACACCATCATCATCTCATAGGTTTAGTAATCAGGACTACTGCTCTACACCACCATCATCATCTCATAGGTTTAGTAATCAGGACTACTGTTCTACACCACCATCTCATAGGTTTAGTAATCAGGACTACTGTTCTACATCATCATCTCATAGGTTTAGTAATCAGGACTACTGTTCTACACCATCATCTCATAGGTTTAGTAATCAGGACTACTGCTCTCTCATCATCATCTCATAGGTTTAGTAATCAGGACTACTGTTCCATCATCATCTCATAGGTTTAGTAATCAGGACTACTGCTCTACACCACACCACCATCTCATAGGTTTAGTAATCAGGACTACTGCTCTCACCACCATCTCATAGGTTTAGTAATCAGGACTACTGCTCTACACCACACCACCATCATCATCTCATAGGTTTAGTAATCAGGACTACTGTTCTACACCACCATCATCATCTCATAGGTTTAGTAATCAGGACTACTGTTCTACACCACCATCATCTCATAGGTTTAGTAATCAGGACTACTGCTCTACACCATCATCATCTCATAGGTTTAGTAATCAGGACTACTGTTCTACACCACCATCATCATCTCATAGGTTTAGTAATCAGGACTACTGTTCTACACCATCATCATCTCATAGGTTTAGTAATCAGGACTACTGTTCTACACCACCATCATCTCATAGGTTTAGTAATCAGGACTACTGTTCTACACCACCATCATCTCATAGGTTTAGTAATCAGGACTACTGTTCTACACCACCACCATCTCATAGGTTTAGTAATCAGGACTACTGTTCTACACCACCATCATCATCTCATAGGTTTAGTAATCAGGACTACTGTTCTACACCACCATCTCATAGGTTTAGTAATCAGGACTACTGTTCTACACCACCATCTCATAGGTTTAGTAATCAGGACTACTGTTCTACACCACCATCATCATCATCTCATAGGTTCAGTAATCAGGACTACTGCTCTACACCACCATCATCATCTCATAGGTTTAGTAATCAGGACTACTGCTCTACACCTCCATCATCATCTCATAGGTTTAGTAATCAGGACTACTGCTCTACACCATCATCATCTCATAGGTTTAGTAATCAGGACTACTGCTCTACACCACACCACCACCATCATCATCTCATAGGTTTAGTAATCAGGACTACTGCTCTACACCACCACCACCATCATCATCTCATAGGTTTAGTAATCAGGACTACTGCTCTACACCACCACCACCATCATCATCTCATAGGTTTAGTAATCAGGACTACTGCTCTACACCACCACCATCATCATCTCATAGGTTTAGTAATCAGGACTACTGCTCTACACCATCATCATCTCATAGGTTTAGTAATCAGGACTACTGCTCTACACCACCACCATCATCATCTCATAGGTTTAGTAATCAGGACTACTGTTCTACCACCATCATCATCTCATAGGTTTAGTAATCAGGACTACTGCTCTACACCACCCATCTCATAGGTTTAGTAATCAGGACTACTGTTCACACCACCATCATCATCTCATAGGTTTAGTAATCAGGACTACTGTTCTACACCATCATCATCTCATAGGTTTAGTAATCAGGACTACTGTTCACCACCACCATCATCTCATAGGTTTAGTAATCAGGACTACTGCTCTACACCACACCACCACCATCTCATAGGTTTAGTAATCAGGACTACTGCTCTACACCACCATCATCATCATCTCATAGGTTTAGTAATCAGGACGACTGCTCTACACCATCATCATCTCATAGGTTTAGTAATCAGGACTACTGCTCTACACCTCCATCATCATCTCATAGGTTTAGTAATCAGGACTACTGCTCTACACCACCACCACCATCATCATCTCATAGGTTCAGTAATCAGGACTACTGCTCTACACCACCACCACCATCATCATCTCATAGGTTCAGTAATCAGGACTACTGCTCTACACCACCATCATCATCTCATAGGTTTAGTAATCAGGACTACTGTTCTACACCACCATCATCATCTCATAGGTTTAGTAATCAGGACTACTGCTCTACACCATCATCATCTCATAGGTTTAGTAATCAGGACTACTGTTCTACACCACCATCATCTCATAGGTTTAGTAATCAGGACTACTGTTCTACACCACCATCATCATCATCTCATAGGTTTAGTAATCAGGACTACTGTTCTACACCACCATCTCATAGGTTTAGTAATCAGGACTACTGCTCTACACCACCATCATCATCATCATCATCATCTCATAGGTTTAGTAATCAGGACTACTGCTCTACACCACCATCATCATCATCTCATAGGTTTAGTAATCAGGACTACTGCTCTACACCACCACCACCACCATCATCATCTCATAGGTTCAGTAATCAGGACTACTGCTCTACACCACCACCATCATCATCATCTCATAGGTTTAGTAATCAGGACTACTGCTCTACACCACCACCACCACCCATCATCTCATAGGTTTAGTAATCAGGACTACTGCTCTACACCACCATCATCATCATCTCATAGGTTCAGTAATCAGGACTACTGCTCTACACCACCATCATCATCTCATAGGTTTAGTAATCAGGACTACTGCTCTACACCTCCATCATCATCTCATAGGTTTAGTAATCAGGACTACTGCTCTACACCATCATCATCTCATAGGTTTAGTAATCAGGACTACTGTTCTACACCACCATCATCATCATCTCATAGGTTTAGTAATCAGGACTACTGTTCTACACCACCATCTCATAGGTTTAGTAATCAGGACTACTGCTCTACACCACCATCTCATAGGTTTAGTAATCAGGACTACTGCTCTACACCACCATCATCATCTCATAGGTTTAGTAATCAGGACTACTGCTCTACACCACCATCTCATAGGTTTAGTAATCAGGACTACTGCTCTACACCTCCATCATCATCTCATAGGTTTAGTAATCAGGACTACTGCTCTACACCTCCATCATCATCTCATAGGTTTAGTAATCAGGACTACTGCTCTACACCTCCATCATCATCTCATAGGTTTAGTAATCAGGACTACTGCTCTACACCACCACCACCATCATCATCATCTCATAGGTTTAGTAATCAGGACTACTGCTCTACACCATCACCATCTCATAGGTTCAGTAATCAGGACTACTGCTCTACACCACCACCACCACCACCATCATCATCTCATAGGTTCAGTAATCAGGACTACTGCTCTACACCACCACCACCATCATCATCTCATAGGTTTAGTAATCAGGACTACTGCTCTACACCACCATCATCATCTCATAGGTTTAGTAATCAGGACTACTGTTCTACACCACCATCATCATCTCATAGGTTTAGTAATCAGGACTACTGTTCTACACCACCATCTCATAGGTTTAGTAATCAGGACTACTGCTCTACACCACCATCTCATAGGTTTAGTAATCAGGACTACTGCTCTACACCACCATCTCATAGGTTTAGTAATAGGGACTACTGCTCTACACCATCATCATCATCATCTCATAGGTTTAGTAATCAGGACTACTGCTCTACACCATCATCTCATAGGTTTAGTAATCAGGACTACTGCTCTACCATCATCATCATCTCATAGGTTTAGTAATCAGGACTACTGCTCTACACCACCCATCATCATCTCATAGGTTTAGTAATCAGGACTACTGTTCTACACCACCATCTCATAGGTTTAGTAATCAGGATTACTACTCTCCACCACCATCATCATCATCTCATAGGTTTAGTAATCAGGACTACTACTCTCCACCACCATCTCATAGGTTTAGTAATCAGGACTACTGCTCTACACCACCATCATCTCATAGGTTCAGTAATCAGGACTACTGCTCTACACCATCACCACCATCATCATCTCATAGGTTTAGTAATCAGGATTACTGTTCTACACCACCACCATCTCATAGGTTTAGTAATCAGGACTACTGCTCTACACCACCATCATCATCTCATAGGTTTAGTAATCAGGACTACTGTCTACACCACCACCATCATCTCATAGGTTTAGTAATCAGGACTACTGCTCTACACCATCATCATCATCTCATAGGTTTAGTAATCAGGACTACTGTCTCACCACCATCATCATCTCATAGGTTTAGTAATCAGGATTACTGCTCTACACCAACACCATCATCATCTCATAGGTTCAGTAATCAGGACTACTGCTCTACACCATCACCATCTCATAGGTTCAGTAATCAGGACTACTGCTCTACACCACCACCACCATCATCATTTCATAGGTTCAGTAATCAGGACTACTGCTCTACACCACCATCATCATCATCATCATCTCATAGGTTTAGTAATCAGGACTACTGCTCGACACCTCCATCATCATCTCATAGGTTTAGTAATCAGGACTACTGCTCTACACCATCATCATCTCATAGGTTTAGTAATCAGGACTACTGCTCTACACCATCATCATCTCATAGGTTTAGTAATCAGGACTACTGCTCTACACCATCATCTCATAGGTTTAGTAATCAGGACTACTGCTCTACACCACCATCTAATAGGTTTAGTAATCAGGACTACTGCTCTACACCACCATCATCTCATAGGTTTAGTAATCAGGACTACTGCTCTACACCACCATCATAACCTCATAGGTTTAGTAATCAGGACTACTGCTCTCTACATCATCATCATCTCATAGGTTTAGTAATCAGGACTACTGCTCTCACACCTCCATCATCTCATAGGTTTAGTAATCAGGACTACTGCTCTACACCACCATCATCATCTCATAGGTTTAGTAATCAGGACTACTGCTCTACACCTCCATCATCTCATAGGTTTAGTAATCAGGACTACTGCTCTACACCACCATCATCTCATAGGTTTAGTAATCAGGACTACTGCTCTACACCTCCATCATCTCATAGGTTTAGTAATCAGGACTACTGCTCTACACCACCATCTCATACATTTAGTAATCAGGACTACTGCTCTACACCATCATCATCTCATAGGTTTAGTAATCAGGACTACTGCTCTACACCATCATCATCTCATAGGTTTAGTAATCAGGACTACTGCTCTACACCATCATCATCTCATAGGTTTAGTAATCAGGACTACTGCTCTACACCACCATCTCATACATTTAGTAATCAGGACTACTGCTCTACACCACCATCTAATAGGTTTAGTAATCAGGACTACTGCTCTACACCACCATCATCATCTCATAGGTTCAGTAATCAGGACTACTGCTCTACACCACCATCATCATCATCATCTCATAGGTTTAGTAATCAGGACTACTGTTCTACACCACCATCTCATAGGTTTAGTAATCAGGACTACTGTTCTACACCACCATCATCATCTCATAGGTTTAGTAATCAGGACTACTGTTCTACACCACCATCTCATAGGTTTAGTAATCAGCTAAATCTAAAACGGCAGCCATCAGGTCTCCTTCCCCACCTGGTCTCTGATGAGCTCCATACCGCAGTACTGACACACCACGTTGGCAAAGGGACACAGCGACTCATGAATCTGAGGACACAACAAAAACAATGTTCAAAAGGCTGTCACATGACCAGCTTCAGAAATAACACAGTCTATCCACTTTTTTCACTGAACATTAAAGGGGAGCTCCAATGGAGAACGAACACAGTTTCTTACTGACTGAGACTATGGTCACGTTTTTTTCGAAAGCGCTGTGCTGCTATCTAAGCTAACTGAGGCGGTGCACCCGGCAGTCAATCCAATTAATCTTTATTTATTCAGGATAGTGCACTCAGCATGAATAAGTTGGTGATGCTTACCTTGCTGTCCTCGTAAACAAAGCTCTCTACACAGTCGGGACAGGACACAGGTCTCCGCTGGCAGTGTTGGCTTTGGTGCATCTCCAGCTGGCTCTTCCACACCGCGTCCTGGCACAGCGGACAAGGCACGGTGGCAAACTCACATTTCGTAACATGGCCCTGGCAGGGTGAGATGGCAGAGTGAGCTAATCATTTGGTTTCAACATGGCAACACAGTTGAAGTGATATGAACTAAGGTGTCAGCCATTGTCTGTGGAGAAGGATGCCTACATCCAGGCGGCGAAGCTCCATTTTGTCAGTGCAGCCTACGTTGGTGCAGCGCACCGTTAGGGAGAGGATCTCCCGCTTGGCAAAGTTATCTGGGAACAGCTGGTCTTCCCGTAGTACCTCGTTATCCACTGGACACCTCTGCCCTGTATCACTGGGGGGGAAAGAAAGAAAGAAAGAGAGAGAGAGATCAGTATGATGCTTGGGACCAGGGTTTCATTCATTAACAAACAGGAGAAACCATTTTAAAATGGAGGTAGGCCCTACTACCTGAACTTGTCCAATGAGAAGGCTCCTTTTTGAGATCACTTACAACCATTATCTTTTGAGGACTTATTCATTTGAAAAAAACTGTCCATGTATTCATCATTTTTAAAAATTGTACCTTTATTTAACCAGGCAAGTCAGTTAAGAACAAATTCTTATTTTCAATGACGGCCTAGGAACAGTGGGTTAACTGCCTGTTCAGGGGCAGAACGACAGATTTGTACCTTGTCAGCTCGGGGGTTTTGAACTTGCAACCTTCCGGTTACTAGTCCAACGCTCTAACCACTAGGCTACCCCGCCCCATCCTCATCATCTTGTGAAAAGGGACACACAAAGGTAGCTTGGTACTGTAATTGTAATTGTGGGGAAGTGAAGGTAGTGACAGAGCAAATCATCCAGAATATGGCCAATCATTTATCCAGTAAATCAGTAACCCAAGAGGCTGTCATCGCCCAGCCTGAGTCCATCTCAGACTGGCGCAAAAACATTTCTGGCTCTAGCGCCACATGGGGATTTTGAAACTCTATGGAGGGCCACATGACCGATTTGTTTGTCAAAATCGTTACGAGGGCCAGAAAAAGGGCATTTATATGAAAATATAGGTCTATTTTTATTTCTACATACTCTCTCTCGATTTAGATGTTCCTGTGACCTGCAGGGTTTGTTTTTTAACCCAAAATAAACCTCATGCGTCATCCCTATGACAGAAATGCAGCGTGGCGACAGATAACCATTGGCTAACCCCGGCACATGGACATGGATGTTGTACCGCTGTAATAGTAAGGTTGATTCATGAAATAAATTACCTTTAACCCCTGCGTCTCTCAGAGGAGCTGTGATTATAAAACACCCCGTAGTTCAGTTCTCTGTCCTCAACAACTTTAATGTTGACAATAAACATGCAGAGATAATTGTGGGTGCAGGGGTAAAGGAATAAGCAAATATTGTTATTTAAATCCTGGAGGGTATTTTCCCAAAGCAGGATACAGAAAGTTAGATAACTAACATGTAAATGTATCATTATCCTGTAAGTATTGGTACCGGGGAGGCTTACCGGATGGACTTCTCGATGCAGCTACGGCAGAAGCGATGGCCGCACGGCGTCTGTACGGCTGCCCTCAGGGCCATGAGGCAGATGGGGCACTCGTACTTGCTCTCCAGTGGAGGGTCGAACTCCACGTCGTAGCCTTGCAGTGGGGCGCCGCCCTGTAGGCTAGTGGGGGTACTCTCCGTGGGGCTCAGCGCAGAGTCGCTGCTCTCTTTCTCCAGCATGGCCAGCGCACAGTTGGACAGCTGTGACGCGGCCGCCCCACCACAACACGCTTCATCATTCTCCAGGCTGCTCTTATCACTCTCAAAGCAGGACATCTACACAAGGCGGAGAGAAAAGTGGAGAAAAAGCGATACGAGCCATTACCCCTCCACAAGTATTCACAGTGTTTTATTACACTGAAAAATATGCCTTCTGTGGAAATCACTGGGCTATGTTTCTCTCTCAGACGGTTGGAATGTTTCCTTCTTGAAATGTGTGTCATCAGTTCCACTTGGACTCAACTGTCTCCTGAGCTCTGTTCTCAGATCAGCCCGAGATAAGAAACTTCATAATGACTGTTCATGACTCAGGGGACCAAAAGGTAAGTATATGCCACAAAGGAGACAACACCTAGCGAACATCCTCAATTCAATGCCTTTTGCGTTAGCCAATTGACATGGTGGTTACAGTCTGAAACTACAGTAATTTACCTATATAAGGCTAGAAATTATCTTGCGAGCTTAGAAACCAGCAATCTGGGTTGCTAGCTTGTCAGGTCAGGGGCACAATAGGCGGGGGAATCTCAGTTCCTCATGCATTTCAAGCAAAGTAGCTGGATAGCTAATATTTCAGATAGTATGTCAATATCTGTAAACAACAAAACCTGTCTGACCTCGTGGTAACATAAGTGGTTAGCTGTTCAATATCCCGAAGCTCAAATATGAGAAGACAAGTTCAAAAGCAAGTAATAATCACAAATCATTGCACAACAAGTTAACGTTAGCTGGCTAGCGGTGTGGTAGCGATGATGCTGACACGGAACTTCGAAGTGCTTGAGATGACATTTCAACAAACTAACAAAACTAAACACTGTAATAAACACATGTATGCATGATTCGTGTATTAGTCCATGGTGTTGGAATATTTGACAATATGCGTGTTAATGCTTACCGTAGCCTTGAAAGTAAATCAGTTTTCTGGACTGACTCTCCTTAGCTAATTAATGACTTCCTGCATTTTCGTCACCCTTCTTCTCTGCCTCATTGGTGGTTTATGCCGGGCGGCAAAGGAATAAGTAGGACATTACCGCCACTGACTGGACGGGGTGACAATAAAAACAGCGGTTCTAATTTTATTCAGAAACACATTTGACAGTTTTTATTTAATTAAAGAAACACAATCGAGATGTAATTTAAACACTTTATACCGTTGTTTTTAATGACAAAAGGGTCATCAGAGCAACTTATACAAATACATACACATGTACTTCTTCCCCTAGGAACCTTTTTTCACCCCTACATCAATATCTTCCTTCACCACCACTTGGTTTCCAACGTCCTTATTATATCCTCCATATTTTCAGTCCTTGTTTGAAAACATCCTTGTCTGCTAACCCCTCATGACCTCTAGGGCCACCCTGCAGCTCATGGCCACTCTTCATCTCCTCATATCTCTTCAGCTCAGAGTCCTGAGTGACCAACATCCATTCCAAGCACTGACTGCACTGTGCACAGACTTCCTTTGTAGGTGGTTGGGCTTCTAGTATGACAAAGGTTCTTCCTTTAATCCCATTGTACTGCAATGCAAACAGAGTGATCAAAGCCCAAGTCAGTTTAAAAGCTAAAAGAAAAAATATGACAATATTATTCAGTCTTTAATAATACCTATTCCTCTGATATTTGATTCATTCATTGGTGATTTTAGTTGTGACCTGTGAGTCTAAACACGGGCAGTCTCCAACTTACAGGCAGTTTTCTTGGTGAGGTGGAGACAGACTGAGTCCCTCCGCAGCGCAGCAGAGACAGCGGTATTTGTCTGGTGGTGGGGTGCTCTTTGCAGCAGAAGCTGAATACACTGGCAGCCAGGTAAACATCCCAACGATCAGGATGTTCTTTCACCAAATCTGACACCAACCTGTCCAGGTATATGATAAAACATGTATGAAACAAAACACATGCCTATTATAACAAGTCAGCTGGGCTAGCATGTCATGTGTTTGGATTCAGAAAACTGACAAAAGATTATTGCAATCATTACCCAGTTCTATTTTGCGCTTCTTGAAAAATTATTTAAAAGTTAAGCAATGTCTGGGTTGCAATGCACTGGTAACAGCACGTGTTTCCGTTGGCGACTTCAATATTCTACAGGAAATTCTTCCAATCTTGCGACTGACTCACTGAACTGTCTTGCAATGATAGAAGGCAATCAACCTGCCACATAGTGCTCTATCCATGCAGCCTATTCCCCATCAGGAGACTGAAACGATTTGGCATGGGTCATCAGATCGGCACCGGAGCGCCAAGTCAAGGTCCAAAAGGCTTCTTAACAGATTCTACCCCCCAAGCCATAAGACTCCTGAACAGCTAATCAAAGGGCTACCCAGACCCCTCTTTTACGCTGCTGCTACTCTCGGTTTATAATCTATGCATAGTCACTTTAACGTTACCTACATGTACATATTACCTCAGCTAACCAGTGCCCCCGCACATTGACTCTGTACTGGTACCCCCCTGTATATAGTCTAGCTATTGTTATTTTACTGCTGCTATTTAATTATTTGTTACTTTTATTTATTTTTTTACTTATATTTTACTTAACACTTATTAGGTAAGCATTTCACTGTAAGGTCGACACCTGTTGTATTCAGCACGTGACAAATCAAATTTGATTTGATTTGATTTGACAAGCAACAAACTATCCATAAGCTTTTAAAATCTAGTGGCTGTGTAGCAAGGTACATTGGAGGACAAACCGGTCTACAAGGGACTTTGTTACTGGATCCAGTGACACTCCCAGAGGACGGTAGAATATGAGTTGGCCTGTCAGTTTTTTCAGATCCCCCAAAGCCGAGTTGATCTGTAAAATAAAAAAAATAGGAGGGGTACTTAATATTCATGAGATCATTTGGTACAACATACACAACCAATACAAGTGATTTTGTTTTCAGGTGGTGGTACAGTAACCCTAGCATAAATACATGCTGCACATACCGTATAAGAAACTACACAATACCATCTCTATAAACTAACCACAGTATCTCTTACCTCTACAGTCAGCATTACACCCAAACAACACAGGATTCCAACAGGGAAGCCGAAGCGAGAGATGAGGTCAGAGATGATTTTGGCAATCTCTTTACTGGTGCAGGTCTTCATGGGGTAGGCTTCCATCCATTTGGAATAGTAGTCCATTACAGTTAGTACAAATCTGTGTCCAATTTGGGTCTCTGGAAATGGCCCCTTCACTTCCATTGTCAGCCATTCCCATTTCTCCTTGATCTGGTTCAAATATCATAAAATGTAAGATATAAAAATAATACAAAATGTTAATAACCTTGTTCAAATCAAATTGTATTAGTCTTAGTCTTATTAGTATTAGTTTCTATTGGTCAAATTCAGGTGGTCCCTCCCCGTTTCGTTTGCTTATGTTTGGTTCCTAGTGAATACACCCCATGACAGGCTGAAACATATTTTGAAGACCTGTGTTGTTTGTTTACATCATTGTTATGGAAAACAATGGAGTAATAAAACCTTATATTTTGGGTATGATATAGAAAAACAGTTATGGCTAGCCTAAATATCGACAATAGCCGAATTAAAAAGCATTGCATTGGACATATTCCCAGATCTCTTCACAACAGCAGGACTTGCTTGTTTAGCTTTAAGACAAAAACGAATATAGTAATAACGTTAACTAGCTAACTAGTTTGTTATGATAAGTTATAATACGACATGATCTATAACATCGAAATGACCGTAAATCTGTCAGCTAGCCTCACAAGATAACGTTAGCTGCTAACTAACTTGTTGGCTAACCAGTTGCTCACACTACGTTGTTAGCGAATAGCGTGTTGTTAGTCAAATGCTGCAAGCTTTACCTGTGAAGCCTAACTTTTTTAGCACGCAACTGATTATTTTTATCATATGTATCATGCCCTCTATTCTTACAGCTGTAAACTGAACATGACATTTCTGATTTACAAATTGTTGATATTTTCCTTCTTCGTGTGTATTTCCGGCAGACTTAGACGTTGTGTTTATGTATTGGTGCCTTTCGAAGGTCTGGGGGGCGTATTGCACATTTGGTCACCCACAAATAAAAGGGAAAGGTGGAATGGGAAAATCTTACATTGCACCAGGTCGAAACCCTGCATCAAAGCTCAACAAGACACACAGAGCTTGATATTTTTTTTCTTCCTCATTAGTGGTTTTATGACTTGCGGCAAACGAAAAGGTTGTGCAACACCGCCACCAACTGGACAGGGTGGGAAAAAAGGAAAATAACACCATGTAAAATACCAAGTATGGGTAGCTGCAGCCCAATATGGTGACTAGGGTATGAGCGAGTGGGTGTGTCGAAATGCAGAGTTGCAGTTTTAAAGCCAATTTCCTGCAAATCTACACATTTTATCATAGGGGGTCCTCCAGATAGCATATGATAGCAAAATGTGTAGAATTGCTGGAAATTAGCTTTAAAACTGCAACATTTTCTCTTGGCCTCATGCCAAAATCTGTAATGTAGAATTATAAAACTGTAAATGTTTCCCTCTGCACCATGGCAAAATGTGTTAAAATGCAGTAAGTTAGCTGTTTTCCCGGGCCCCAAATGCAGTAGATCGAGTAGGTGTGTTTTGTATCAGGTGAAAGTTGATTGCATTCATTTTGGAACAGGGCTGCCTCCTGTTCAAAGCCCACGGTGAAGTCGGCTCAAAACAAAAGTGACGTAATTAGGCACATGGAGTAATGAATAGGATTCTGTGTTTACACATGCAAACTAATTGCTTTGGATAAAAACTATCTATAATGTAGGCTATTTAGCCGACACTTTTATCTACTTCATTAAGTCAGCATTTCCTCACCTCCCATCCTCTATCGTAATCGCTCCTCTTTCACTCCAGCTGCCAAACTAACCCTGATTCAGATGACCATTCTACCCATGCTAGATTACGGAGACGTAATTTATAGATCATAGATCGGCAGGTAATCAAATCAAATCAACATTTTTAAGGGTGCTCTCGAGCGGCTAGATGTGCTTTACCATTCAGCCATCAGATTTGCCACTAATGCTTCTTATAGGACACATCACTACACTCTATACTCCTCTGTAAACTGGTCATTTCTGTATACTCGTCACAAGACACATTGGTTTATGCTTATTTATAAAAACCCTCCTAGGCCTCACTCCCCCCGATCTGAGATATCTACTGCAGCCCTCATCTTCCACATACAACACCCGTTCTGCCAGTCACATTCTGTTAAAAGTCCTCAAAGCACACACATCCCTGGGTCGCTCCTCTTTTCAGTTCGCTGGAGCTAGCGACTGGAACGAGCTGCAACAAAACACTCAAACTGGACAGTTTTATCTCCATCTCTTCATTCAAAGACTCAATCATTGACACTCTTACTGACAGTTTCACTTCTCATTATGTATTTTTGTCTCTACCTTCTTGCCCTTTGTGCTGCTGTCTGTGCCCAACAGTGTTTTGATAAGAGAATTATGTTCTCAAGGTACATCACCCAATTTAATTATATAACTCAGTCTGCAAACCAGAATGTGTAAGATCCTGGTCGAATGAAACAGACGGAGCCCAGCTAAAATAGTCAAAAAGGTTTATTCACGGGAACGTTCTAAAGTCAAGAATACAAATCAATTAATTTTATACTGACTTCTCACGCACACACATTCACACAACCATACGCACACACATTCACACAAACAGACGCACACAATGTCCTCACTACCCAGCCGACAGAGATTAGGGAGACTTTGAGCCTTACTCCCTGTTCTCTCCCAAATCTCTGGTCAGGTCGGCAACGAACTTTGCTCAGTCTGTCTTTAAAATACCATAAAAACAAACATTAGCTATATTGTTTTACCCTAATTCTGACTAGAACTACACATTTATTGATTATAATTTTATACATTCTAATCAATTCCATACAATTATATGGTTTCAGGGTGGAATATTCTAATCATTCAATTAACAGATAAATCCCATTAACATGTTTGTACCATGATTTGTGCTGCTGCCAAGTTGTGTTGCTACCATGTTGTGTTGTCATGTGTTGCTGCCATGCTGTCTTAGGTCTCTCTTTATGTAGTGTAGTGGTGTCTCTCTTGTCGTGATGTGTGTTTTGTCCTATATTATTATTTTAATCCCAGCCCCCATCCCTGTCGGCCTTTTGTCTTTTGGTAGACCGTCATTGTAAATAAGAATTTGTTCTTAACTGACTTGCCTAGTTAAATAAAATGATCCAAAAGAAATTTAGTCATGTGTGCATACATTTAATGTATGGGTGCTCCGAGCAGGAATGGAACTCAAGCCTAGTGTTACAAGCACCATGCTCTACCAACTACAGAGGACCATATCTGCCATCCCAAATGGAAACTAGTTTAATTTAAATGTGTATTTTATGAAAAAGAGATATGTTTCTAGACAATGCACAATGCTGCCTTGTTGACATGACCCAGCGGCACAGATTACTGTTCCATTTGAGAAGGGTGCTCCTCCCTCCCCGCTTTGGCCCTTTCAAATCACGGGCCATAGACCGTTGCCCCCCAGTTCAGCATAATCAAATGTCTCTGTCTACTGTCCCCCAACAGAGTGGGAAGTAGCTGCCTAGTAGCCAACATCAAGGTGATAGTCACAGTAAGCAACAGTCTAACTAACCTATAGCAGAGCTCCTTACAACACGCCCACTCCTGTCCTTTCAACATGCCCACTCTCCCATACTCTGGTTCGCATAATGGACTGCAGCTACCCCATTCTCTAAAATACCCCATATCAGAGAGGAATAGATGAAGCACTGAAGCAGTATATAGATGTCTGCCCAAATGCATTATTAAACAACAATCTACTGTTTGAGCACACACAACTTGAAAACAACACTATCTGTTTTTATTTCATTACAAAACCTTTTATGACTGAGAAACTTATAAGTATATACACATTATAATCTCTTATTGTTCAAACTTCTTCCCCTAGGAACCTTTTTTCACTCCCAACAGCAATCTCTTCCTTCACCACCACTTGGTTTCCAACGTCCTTATTATATCCTCCATCTTTTCAGTCCTTGTTTGAAAAGCTTTCTCATTTACATCCAGTTCTTCATGTCCTTGTCTCCTAACCCCTCATGACCTCCAGGGCCACCCTGCAGCTCATGGCCACCCTGCAGCTCACACAGGTGTGGGTGTAGTCCTCATCCCCAAGTTTCATCTCCTCATATCTCTTCAGCTCTGAGTCCTGGCTGACCGTGCTCCATTGACTGCACTGATTGCACTCCACACGGACTTCCCTTTGAGGTGGCTGGGCATCTAGTATGACAAAGGTCCTTCCTTTTATCCCATTATCCTTCAATGCAAACAGGTTGGTCAAAGCACAAGTCAGTATAAACGCTCAACTAAAATATGATATAATTCAAACCTATTTCTATGTGCATTTTCTTCATTCATTCAATGGGAATCATTAATATGAGTATGTTTTGTTGTAGGAGTGGGACAGTCTAAACACGGGCAGTCTCCAACTTACAGGCAGCTTTCTTGGTGAGGTGGAGACAGACTGAGTCCCTCCGCAGCGCAGCAGAGACAGCGGTATTTGTCTGGTGGTGGGGTGCTCTTTGCAGCAGAAGCTGAATACACTGGCAGCCAGGTAAACATCCCAACGATCAGGATGTTCTTTCACCAAATCTGACACCAACCTGTCCAGGTATATGATGAAAAATGTATTCAAACAAAACACATGCATATTATAACGGGGCGGCAGGGTAGCCTAGTGGTTAGAGCGTTGGACCAGTAACTGGAAGGTTGCAAGTTCAAATCCCCGAGCTGACAAAGTACAAATCTGTCGTTCTGCCCCTGAACAGGCAGTTAACCCACTGTTCCTAGGCCGTCATTGAAAATGAGAATTTGTTCTTAACTGACTTGCCTAGTTAAAATAAAAAATAAAATAGCAAGTCAGTTGGGCTAGCATGACATGTGTTTGGATTCAGTAAACTGCCAAAAGATTATTGCAATCATCCCAATTCTATTTAGTAGACTATTATCCATAGTATAAGCTTTTAGAATCAGGTGGCTGTGTAGCAAGGTACATTGGAGGACAAACCGGTCTACAAGGGACTTTGTTACTGGATCCAGTGACACTCCCAGAGGACGGTAGAATATGAGTTGGCATGTCAGTTTCTTCAGATCACCCAAAGCCAAGTTGATCTGTAAAATTTAAAAAGAAAAGGGGAACTTAACAGGGGTTTGAACCAGTTCAGGGAACTGGACCAGAAAACAATAACATTTTTGGAGGAACAGAATCAGAACAGGGAACAAAAGTTGTTCCGGAACAGAAAACCATGGGTACCGGTTAATAAAGTAATTTTATTTCAAATCAAATAAAATTTTATTTGTCACATACACATGGTTAGCAGATGTTAATGTGAGTGTAGCGAAATGCTTGTATTGTCAAGAGTCTGGACATTGGCGAGAAGAATGCTAGGGAGTGGTGCACGATGTGCCCGTCTCCGGAGTCTGACCAGAAGACCGCCTCGTTTCCCTCTTTTACGGAGTCGTTTTTTTGGGTCGCCGGCTGGGATCCATTCCGTTGTCCTGGTTGAAAGGCAGAACACAGGATCCGCTTCGCGAAAATCATATTCTTGGTCGTACTGATGGTGAGTTGACGCTGATCTTATATTCAGTAGTTCTTCTCGACTGTATGTAATGAAACCTAAGATGACCTGGGGTACTAATGTAAGAAATAACATGTAAAAAAAACAAAAAACTGCATAGTTTCCTAGGAACGCGAAGCGAGGCGGCCATCTCTGTCGGCGCGGGAAGTGTTCAGTTCCAGGCCCACAAAAAATTGCTACAAAGCGCCTATGCAAAGCCCTCACTCTGTCACTCAGAAACGTATTCCAGTGCCTGCCTGCTGAACATCAAATCGGATTGTCACATATGCTGAATACAACAGGTGTAGTAGACCTTACAGTGAAACTTTATTTTGCTGGTCAGAACAGTGGAATGGAACTACACAAATGATGGTTTTGTTCAGAGCGAAACAATTGGAAAATAATTTTGGTTCCACCCCCGGTACTTAATATTCATGAGATAACTTAGTGCAAAACTTAATTTCCCCCCAAAACATTTTATTTAGGGCAGTACAGTAACACTTACATCCATACATGCATGCATGCGTCTCTTACCTCTAAAATGTGTGCTCGAGTCAAACAAGACAGGATTCCAACAGGGAAGCCAAAGCGAGAGATGAGGTCAGAGATGATTTTGGCAATCTCTTTACTGTTGTTGGTCTTCATGGGGTAGGCTTCCATCCATTTGGAGTAGTAGTCCATTACAGTTAGTACAAACTTGTGTCTACTTTTGGTCTCTGGAAATGGTCCCTTCACATCCATTGTCAGCCAATCCCATTTCTCCTTGATCTGGTTCAGATAAAGTAATTTGCAGTTATAATGTGTAGTTATATGTGTAGTTATAATGTGTAGTTATAATGTGTAGTTATAATGTGTAGTTATATGTGTAGTTATATGTGTAGTTATAATGTGTAGTTATATGTGTAGTTATAATGTGTAGTTAAATGTGTAGTTATATGTGTAGTTATAATGTGTAGTTATATGTGTAGTTATATGTGTAGTTATAATGTGTAGTTAAATGTGTAGTTAAATGTGTAGTTAAATGTGTAGTTATAATGTGTAGTTAAATGTGTAGTTATATGTGTAGTTATATGTGTAGTTATAATGTGTAGTTATATGTGTAGTTATATGTGTAGTTATATGTGTAGTTATAATGTGTAGTTAAATGTGTAGTTATATGTGTAGTTATAATGTGTAGTTATATGTGTAGTTATAATGTGTAGTTAAATGTGTAGTTATATGTGTAGTTATAATGTGTAGTTATATGTGTAGTTATATGTGTAGTTATAATGTGTAGTTAAATGTGTAGTTAAATGTGTAGTTAAATGTGTAGTTAAATGTGTAGTTATATGTGTAGCTATATGTGTAGTTATAATGTGTAGTTATATGTGTAGTTATATGCACATCCATTAACATGAGGTAATGGGCTGAGGAATACACACGACAGTAACCCTTTAAGTTGACATGGGTCAAAATAATGTTGTTGCCCGCTGTCCAGAATACAATGGTCTGTCAGAAACCTTACCTTGATTGCGTGCTTGGGGATAAAGATCAGACCTTGCTTTTCTAAAGTTGCAGATGGAATCTGAAATTGTCAGGAGTTCAGTTATTAAAGCACGTGTATGGAAAGGTTTAAGGTTATAGAAGACCTTTATAGGATGCTGTAATCATACACGGAACTGGCCCTAGAGGTCTGGGCCTCATCAACATCGTTTTGGTTGGGAGTAACAGTGACCCTACTTTTCAACACGCTCCTCCCTGGGATTTTTGAGCAGGTACTGTGCATTAAGCTGCTTGGATGAAAACATTTGGAATATTTGGCAAAAGATACATACATGGTTGTTCTGTAAGGTCTGTAAGGAATTAGGGGAACCCTTCCCAACCAACAATTTTGATGAGCTCAATCAGCTTCATAATGAGGGCTAACTCACAACTTACTTCTTTAGGCATGTCTTTTACAGCCCAGTCAATACTCTGAAAAACAAATAATTACTAAATAAATAAACATGAATTAAATATTTGTAAAAAAAAAAAAATCTTTAAAAAAATCTAGATAAGAGTGATATGTACTTTGTACCTGTGGAACACAGTAGTCGTCATGGAAACGACTTGGGTGCCATATACTGTGGTTTAAGTAGGTGGGTGGAGACTTCTCCCGTTGTGTCGACTCCTCAGGAACAAGATCCTCTGGAAACTGAAATCACCAGTAGAGGCAAAATACACTTCTATTTGTGAAATCAAAAAGGGAAATACATATGTGGCATATCCTTTAGTGTAAACAGCAACACCAATGGAAAACCGGTAGTACAGTTTACATATCCTTTAGTGTAAACAGCAACACCAATGGAAAACCAGTATTACAGTTTACATATCCTTTAGTGTAAACAGCAACACCAATGGAAAACTGGTAGTACAGTATTGCATTTTTTTAATGTTGCATTTCTCACCAAGGTTACTCTTTTCCTCCTTCCGGCTGTTTTCTGAAACTACAAGAACTCAACAATAAAACACAAAGTTCAACTCAACCAACAAAGCCAAAGCACGTTTCAAGAATCCCTCATATGTTAAATTCACAACCGCCAGACTCAGTTAGGTCTAATAGTTTAAATGAAAACAACACACCTGCCTCAATTGACTAAATACCTTTTTTTGTAGGTGACTAGGAAAGGCAAAGATAGTTGGTATTGCATCATCACGTAAACGCACTGTCTGCCCAGTTCTATCCATGCACCTCTCCTCAAAATGCTCTGAGCACAGTAAGGAATGAGGGGTTGGCTGCCAGTCTTTCCATTTCATCTGACCCACCCACTCTTTTATTCGTTTAGGATCACGCTTTGGAAAGCTGTTAACATAGGAAAAATGTTAAAAGAACCAAATGTAAACAACAGGGCAATCTGTGATTGTAACATACATTTTTGAACTTTTAAATGAATTATATATAACCATTGATTCTTGAAGAATATAACTTATAAATGCACCATGAGCTTAGTTCAACTGTCATACCCCATCAGAACCCAACATATAAGAGTGTAATTGTAAACAAACACTTTATAGCCTCACAACATTGCTAAAACTATCATTTTGACATCATGGATGGTCACTCTTGTCAGTCCTTGCATTCATAGCTATGTCTATGAATTTGACAGTAGTTACATTTCTCCAGCCCCATCCCTCATCTATTTACCAAAATTAGTGGCGAGGCTTTGTTATCGTTATTGTTTGAAATGCAAATCGAAAAATACAGGGATGAAACAGCGAGCACTTAGGCCGGGGTACTAAGGGGTGTTCATTTGTTTAGAAGTTACACGTTCTTTATGATAAGGTAACTAACATTTATGTCACATTCGTCTAAATCAAGGTATAGCCGATGTATTACTGGAAATCGTAATCTAGCTACACAAGCTAACCAAGCACTGTAGCTAACGTAAGCTGACTAGCTAGCTGGCCAAATGTCGACGTTAATCAGATGCTGAAAGCCTACCTGTGAAATGTAACCTTGTTTGTTTTATGTTTAACATTTTTAAACGTATTCCTACAGTTGAAAGCTGAACAACGCCCTGGCATTTTTGCTCGGTAGCTAGTTTTAGCTAACAACTATTAGACCAGGGAATATTAAAAAAAATAAACAAGGAAGTGACACACAGGAAGTTAACTTTTTTTAGGCTTCTTCTTCTTCTTCTTCTGCCACAACACATCTGTAAAGAAGACAGAAAAATGGCGGACCTCAGGAAAATCAGTTCTGGGTCTCTGCCCTATGTAAACGTTTCCCGAAAAGTGTCAGTTCAAGGGAAGATTTTTATCCTACTCTGTATAATATTGGCCGAACCCGGAGGAGCTACCACCCACTGGGTTGTCACTGAAGATGGAAAAATTCAACAGCAAGTACGTTAACGGCCCGTGTTTATAACCGTATGTTGCTAGCTAGCTAACGATTTTATCACATATAGGTAGAACCCGTTTCTTTGACTTTACTGTTGCTAACATTTGCTAACACGGCTGAAGGCTCATACTAGCTTGTCAACCATCGATTGCCAATTAACTACTTATAAGTTCCTCTCTGGGACTTTTGCTAGCACAGTAATGCAGCAATGCTGACCCACAGATAAATAACGTTAGCTAAGTTAGTTAGAGAACGGGGTCTCTGAGTAAGCCAGAATTAACTTACATATTATCTAGATCTAACTAGCTAAAGGCATCCAATCATCCTAGAAAATCTGAAATAACGCAAACTAGTGATAGGTGATTGGTAGGTAGTAGGTTGGCAAGCTAGCTAATTAGCTACTGGGCTTAAAGATAATGGGCACAACAGAGCTGACAGACTCAGACTCGGCACATCCAGCTAACTAGTAGTTCTGATGCAACCAATAGTTTTGACATCCAGCACAATGTCAAAACTCTCTTGGTTGCATCGAAGCTAAGTGAATTTAATGTAAAATTGTGCTTCAGGCTTGATGTAAGCCCATAAATAAAAGGGGTTTAAATCAAATAATATTTGATGTAACCTTTGTAGCTATACACAACTAATCTAATGTATCCACTTACAAGTGACGTTTAGAAGGACATTAAATGTTCAGACTATTTAGCCATTGACATTCTGTTCAGCTGTGGCCAAACTATCTAAAATGGATGGATTGGGGGGAAAACAAAGATGACCAACCGCTACTACTACGTAATTACGGTGTCAAATCAGCCAGGTTCCTCTGCTTCAATTCTGTTTTGGTGTTGTCTCACTTCACGTGTACTGTGGTCAGCGGACTCAGAGGTCTTTAGTCTTAGGGGTCGAGTCATAGAGTGGAAACAAGTACTATCACTGTTTATTTTAAGACTAACATTTTCAGTTTTTTTGCAGGTTGACTCTCCTTTAAATCTTAAACATCCACATGACCTTGTCATCTTCATGCGACAGGAGACCCGTGTTAACTACCTGAAGAAGTTAGAGGTGATGATCATCTTTTAATGACTACCTCACTGTGCTCATAGCGTATTGCTCTACTTCCTGGTTTTACAATGTTAGTCCAAGGCCACTGTGTTAAACATCTATACTGCTGTGCTCTCCCTTACTTGAAAGATGCAATATCTCCAATAGTCACTGCTGTTCAATAGTCATTTAATACTCATTGATTATTGAAGAATATATTGGATCACATCAGATGGGGCAACCTGTCTTCCTTTCTTCATGTCCCAGTGAGATATAGCATTGCTTCCAAATCAAGCCACACTGAAAGGTCTGAATCTCATGTCTCTGACCCCTGCTTTGTTCAGAAGCAGCTTGTCGCTCAGAAGATTCACATTGAGGAGAATGAGGACAGGGACACGGGCTTGGAGCAGAGGCACTATAAAGAGGATACCGACTGTGTCATGGCTAAAGTACCCCTGGGAGACTTGGATCTCTACGATGGTACCTACATCTCCCTGGAGAGTAAAGACATCAGGTAAGCCCAGGCTGTGCACTCTTGACCAATCATTTGGTTGTTACTAATGTGCCCTCACATAACTCATTATCAAGGGGAAGCACTGATAAGGGATGTTGACATATGTCATCTGGGCCGTGTAACGAATCCATTGGTCGCGCTCCAAAACGGCTTCATCTTATCATTGACATTGACCGATGACATGTCATTTTTTGGGAGATTTTCAACAACATACAATATACACGCATTGGATGATCACATCACGTATGTCATGACACTACAGCACAAAACAAAATCAACTTTTATACAAACAAATATATATTTGTTTTAATTTAACATTTATTTAACTACGCAAGTCAGTTAAGAACAAATTCTTATTTACAACGACAGCCTAGGAACAGTGGGTTAGCTGCCTTGTTCAGGGGCAGAACGACATCTTTTTAGCTTGTCAGCTCAGGGATTCGATCTAGCAACCTTTCGGTTACTGGCCCATCGCTCTAACCACTAGGCTACTTGCTGGTTACTGGCCCATCGCTCTAACCACTAGACTACTTGCTGGTTACTGGCCCATCGCTCTAACCACTAGGCTACTTGCTGGTTACTGGCCCATCGCTCTAACCACTAGGCTACTTGCTGGTTACTGGCCCATCGCTCTAACCACTAGGCTACTTGCTGGTTACTGGCCCATCGCTCTAACCACTAGGCTACTTGCTGGTTACTGGCCCATCGCTCTAACCACTAGGCTACTTGCTGGTTACTGGCCCAAGTCTCTAACCACTAGGCTACTTGCTGGTTACTGACCCATCGCTCTAACCACTAGCTCTAACCACTAGGCTACTTGCTGGTTACTGGCCCATCGCTCTAACCACTTGGCTACTTGCTGGTTACTGGCCCATCGCTCTAACCACTAGGCTACTTGCTGGTTACTGGCCCATCGCTCTAACCACTAGGCTACCTGCTGGTTACTGGCCCATCGCTCTAACCACTAGGCTACTTGCTGGTTACTGGCCCATCGCTCTAACCACTAGGCCTGCTGGTTACTGGCCCATCGCTCTAACCACTAGGCTACTTGCTGGTTACTGGCCCATCGCTCTAACCACTAGGCTACCTGCTGGTTACTGGCCCATCGCTCTAACCACTAGGCTACCTGCCGCCCATAAATAAACAATGGAAGTATTTGCATACTGTCAGAAGTCATTATTAGAACACACAAAGTGATATTCGAACATTGGAGAACGTAGGTTGTTTACAAGAGAACAAGTATTCTTGATGACACCCTGGTGATGAGAAATCAACAAAGATTTCTGATAGAATAAACCATGATGGCTTGTCTTTCACATCTAGATCAACATGTCCTACATCAACAGGCATTTTAAACAGCTACATGATACAAGTCAACCACTGGTTACCTTTTCTGCTCTTGTTCCCCCTCTTCTGCTGGACACTACACTAATGCTCCCTGGACCTTGACTATGGATGTTTCTTTCAGCCCTGAGGATTACGTAGATTTTAGGTCCCCTCTACCCCCGGATCTGGAGAAGCCTGACTGTGCCAGAGTATTTGAGCTCCCATATAGTATCCACGGTTTCCAGCATCTCCGGGTGAGTTGAAGGGGAAAGCAAACCTGCTTGTTAATGCGATTGCACATACTTGTCTGGATCTGTGCCATATAGGTCTATGTTTTCCAGGGCGTGCAGGAACAGGTGAACCTCACATCTCCTCTGCTCTCTAAAGAGGACCCCATTTTTGGCTCCCTGTCCCACAAACTGGGCAGCAACATGGATGAGGTGGGCCATCGCATCCAGCAGGGCCTACTGAGGGTACGTTGTGCTCTATCGCCACTCTTCACACTCACCAACACTGTCTGGTCTGTTTTTATTGGTTTACATATAGCCGCATGGGATTACTTTGAACTTTTATGCACTGATTTGTTCAATGTTATAAATGGACAGTCACTTTTTTAATAGTGTTCTGGTTTGACTTTCATATAGTTCCCTTCTGATGACCTGTTTGTTGTGTTGTCCAGAACTCCTCATCCTGGGTGCTGTATAACCTGGCGTCGTTCTACTGGAGGATAAAGAATGAGCCTAGGCGGGCGGTGGACTGTGTGATCCGGGCCCTGCACTTCTCACCCAGGTACGAACAAAGGAAAACTCAGCTTGTCGGGCATTAGGGTCATGTTCATTAGGACACACGATGTTAAGCACTTTGCAATGGAAAACTAAATGAACCTTTCTTATTGGACAAGTCCTAGTATTCCATAATGTTGTCTGCCCTTTGGTGGCCAATGAACATGTCCCAGCTATGGTTATTCAACATTCAAACAGTGGATCATATAACAGTTTTAAGTCCCATTCTCGTTGTGTATCCAGGCAGCACAAGGACCTGGCCCTGGTGAACATGGCCAACATCCTGCACAGGGCCCACTTCTCTGCTGATGCTGCCATCGTGGCTCACACTGCCCTGGATTTGACCTCTGACCTTCTCACCAGCCACTACACCCTGGGCAACATCTACGCAGTGAGTTACAGCACCACTAGTAGATGCACTGAATACAAGCCAAGAGATAACACGTTAAAGAGATTCCACTTGTTTCCAAGTTGGTTCCTGATGGAATACACACAAGACAGACAAAACCACAGAAAGCTAGCTGTACGACATCATCATCTGGTTTCATCAACAGTTGCAGCTCTATCATTCCCATTGAGGCACCATTCTACATCATGTGTAGTGAAACGGTACTAGCATCTATCAAGAGAACAGCAGGGGTCCAAGCACTGACCCTTGAGGAACACCGAAGTCAGTTTTTAGGGATGTCTAATGACGATAAAGAAAGCAGGCATTAGGTGATTTAAACCAAATGTAGACTTTAAATAGAACACCTGGTTCTGCAACATTTGTTTCCACTACGTTTTAACATTTCTGGAGGGACGTTGACGTAGAGTTGTGTTGGTTTATGTTCACATACAGTCTGTTTTTAATGTTTTCACTACATCGACACTTACAGTAGGATGATACACTTACAGTAGGATGATACACTAGGCTGATACACTGACACGAGGCTGATACACGAGGCTGATACACTGACACGAGGCTGATACACTGACACGAGGCTGATACACTGACACGAGGCTGATACACTGACAGGAGGCTTATACACGAGGCTGATACACTGACACGAGGCTGATACACTGACACGAGGCTGATACACTGACACGAGGCTGATACACTGACACTAGGAGCATACACTAGGCTGATACCCTGACACTAGGCTGATACCCTGACACTAGGCTGATACCCTGACACTAGGCTGATACCCTGACACTAGGCTGATACACTGACACTAGGCTGATACACTGACACTAGGCTGATACACTGACACTAGGCTGATACACTAGGCTGATACACTGACATGAGGCTGATACACTGACACTAGGATGATACACTAGGATGATACACTGACATTAGGATGATACACTAGGCTGATACACTGACAGGCGGCTTATACACGAGGCTGATACACTGACATGAGGCTGATAAACTGACACAAGGCTGATACACTAGGATGATACACTGACACGAGGCTGGTACACTGACACGAGGCTGGTACACTGACACTAGGTTGATACACTGACACTAGGATGATACACTGACACTAGGATGATACACTAGGATGATACACTGACACGAGGATGATACACTAGGCTGATACACTGACACTAGGGTGATACACTGACACGAGGCTGATACACTGACACTAGGAGCATACACTAGGCTGATACCCTGACACTAGGCTGATACCCTGACACTAGGCTGATACCCTGACACTAGGCTGATACCCTGACACTAGGCTGATACCCTGACACTAGGCTGATACCCTGACACTAGGCTGATACCCTGACACTAGGCTGATACCCTGACACTAGGCTGATACCCTGACACTAGGCTGATACACTAGGCTGATACACTGACATGAGGCTGATACACTAGGATGATACACTGACATGAGGCTGATACACTAGGATGATACACTGACATTAGGATGATACACTAGGATGATACACTGACAGGCGGCTTATACACGAGGCTGATACACTGACATGAGGCTGATACACTGACACAAGGCTGATACACTAGGATGATACACTGACACGAGGCTGGTACACTGACACGAGGCTGGTACACTGACACTAGGTTGATACACTGACACTAGGATGATACACTGACACTAGGATGATACACTAGGATGATACACTGACACGAGGATGATACACTAGGCTGATACACTGACACTAGGGTGATACACTAGGATGATACACTGACACGAGGCTGGTACACTGACACGAGGCTGGTACACTGACACGAGGCTGGTACACTGACACGAGGCTGGTACACTGACACGAGGCTGGTACACTGACACGAGGCTGGTACACTGACACGAGGCTGGTACACTGACACGAGGCTGGTACACTGACACGAGGCTGGTACACTGACACGAGGCTGGTACACTGGACACTGAGGCTGGTACACTGACACGAGGCTGGTACACTGACACGAGGCTGGTACACTGACACGAGGCTGGTACACTGACACGAGGCTGATACACTGACACTAGGCTGATACACTGACACTAGGCTGATACACTGACACGAGGCTGGTACACTGACACGAGGCTGGTACACTGACACGAGGCTGGTACACTGACACGAGGCTGATACACTGACACGAGGATGATACACTGACACGAGGATGATACACTAGGCTGATACACTGACACTAGGATGATACACTGACACTAGGATTTTTTACAAAACTGGAGTATAGCAATAATTTATCCAACAGGTATGCAGTGAATATGGATGTAGGATGTGACTGCAGTGCTTGTTGGCATGGTTTTCTTCAGGTGCTCAGGAAGTGTTTTCCTGCTGATTTATTGTCAATGTTACCGGCCCTGACCTTCAGTTCTCTCTCCATTTATACTAGACGAGTGAATCATCTCTAATAGATTATTTATCTCTGTCTGTCTCTACCTCCTGTCCTCTATCCTTTGTCTTTAGATGCTGGGGGAGTATAACCACTCAGTGCTGTGCTATGAGCAGGCTCTCCAGGCCCAGCCGGGCTTTGAGCAGGCCCTGAGGAGGAAGCACGCCGTCCTCTGTCAGCAGAAACTGGAGCAGCGCCTGGAGGCCCAACACAGGTAAAGGCACAGCGCCTCACTGCTCAGGGTGTGGTTAGGTTCATAGAGAGTGAGGAACCTTTTTGAAGGGGATATGATGGGAAGGGAAGTATTGTTGTGGACACAGACTTCCTCTTTATATGGCACAGGTTACAATGCTGAAAATACCCTGAGTCGACAAAACATTATGACCACCCGCTCTTTCCATGACAGACCGACCAGGGGAATCCTGGTGAAAGCTGTGATCCCTTATTGATGTCACTTGTTAAATCAACTTCTATCAGTGTAGATGAAGGAGAGGAGACGGGTTAAAAGAAGGATTTTTAAGCCTTGTGACAGTTCCGACATGGATTGTGTATGTGTGCCATTGAGGGTAAAGACAAAAGATTGAAGTGCCTTTGTGTCAAGAACTGCAATGCTGCTGTGTTTTTCACGCCCAACAGTTTCCTGTGTGTATACAGAATGGTCCACCACCCAAAGGACATCCAGCCAACTTGACACAACTGTGGGAAGCATTGGAGTCAACATGGGTCAGCATCCCTGTGGAACGCTTTCAACACCTTGTAGAGTCCATGCCCCGACGAATTGAATCTGTTCTGAGGGCAACGGGAGCCACTCGATATTAGGAAGGTGTTCTTAATGTTTTGTACACTCTGTGTATAACAGCACAGTGACCTGTCAGTAGGCCTCGGGCTAGCTATATGTGATCTGTCACACCCCCCAGGTCTCTGCAGCGCACGCTGAACGAGCTGAAGGAATACCAGAAACAGCATGACCACTACCTGCGTCAGCAGGAGGCCCTGGACAAATACAAGCTGCTGCAGGAAGAGCAGATCCTCCGCAACATCATCCACGAGACCCAGATGGCCAAGGAGGCACAGCTGGGTGAGATGCTATACACACACACACTCGCACGCAATATATACTCACTCACACACTCGCACACTATATAAAAACACACTCGCACGCTATATACACACACACACACTCGCACGCTATATACACACACACACTCGCACGCTATATACACACACACACTCGCACGCAATATATACACACACTCGCATGCAATATACACACACACTCGCACGCAATACACACTCATGCAATACACAAACACACACACACACACACTTGCATGCAATATACACACACAAGGGTAATACACACACACTCATATGCAATACACACTCACAGATACACACACACACACACACACACACACACACACACACACACACACACACAGTGTATATGGATGAGCAGGCATCGTTCATCCATATACTTACATGAACATATTCTCATTCACCCCTTTAGATTGTGTGTATAAGGTAGTTGTTGGGGGGGATTGTTAGATGACTTGTTAGATATTACTACACTGTCGGAACTAGAACCTCAAGCATTTCGCTACACTCGCATTAACATCTGCTAACCAGGTGTATGTGACCAATAACATCTGCTAACCATGTGTATGTGACCAATAACATCTGTTAACCATGTGTATGTGACCAATAACATCTGTTAACCATGTGTATGTGACAAATAACATCTGTTAACCATGTGTATGTGACAAATAACATCTGTTAACCATGTGTATGTGACCAATAACATCTGTTAACCATGTGTATGTGACCAATAACATCTGTTAACCATGTGTATGTGACCAATAACATCTGTTGACCATGTGTATGTGACCAATAACATCTGTTAACCATGTGTATGTGACCAATAACATCTGTTAACCATGTGTATGTGACAAATAACATCTGTTAACCATGTGTATGTGACCAATAACATCTGTTAACCATGTGTATGTGACCAATAACATCTGTTAACCAGGTGTATGTGACCAATAACATCTGTTAACCATGTGTATGTGACCAATAACATCTGTTAACCATGTGTATGTGACAAATAACATCTGTTAACCATGTGTATGTGACAAATAACATCTGTTAACCATGTGTATGTGACCAATAACATCTGTTGACCATGTGTATGTGACCAATAACATCTGTTAACCATGTGTATGTGACCAATAACATCTGCTAATCATGTGTATGTGACCAATAACATCTGGTAACCATGTGTATGTGACCAATAACATCTGTTGACCATGTGTATGTGACCAATAACATCTGTTAACCATGTGTATGTGACCAATAACATCTGTTGACCATGTGTATGTGACCAATAACATCTGTTAACCATGTGTATGTGACCAATAACATCTGCTAACCATGTGTATGTGACCAATAACATCTGCTAACCATGTGTATGTGACCAATAACATCTGCTAACCATGTGTATGTGACCAATAACATCTGCTAACCAGGTGTATGTGACCAATAACATCTGGTAACCAGGTGTATGTGACCAATAACATTTGATTTGAGTTTTATATAAATGAATATGTCCATTTAGAGATGGTCAGTTAATTCTGTCTATTCACCTTGGTAAACATAACATAGTGCATCAATAATGAGTTGTTTTGTTCAGGCAACCACCAGATGTGTCGTCTGGGCCAACAACAGAGCAGCCTGTTCTGCCCCTTGGACCTGCCGGTGCGTTATCACCGTGGAGACCTGTTTGAGCACGTCCACCACATCCAGTTTGGAGAGGAGGTCTCTGTGGCGGGCAGCGTTGCTCTGGTGTCGGAGCCGAGCACCAACCAGACCACCAGCTCACACCTCCACCCCTCTGTGTCCGGAGACCCTGAGCCTGCAGCCCTCTGGGGCCACCAGGCCTCCCCCACCGAAGTGAGTTCAGACTGTGTGTGTGTTTAGCAGGATTTATTAGTGTGTGTGGATAGTGGGCTTTGTGCTGTTTGGCAGGACAGTCTAAAGGTTCTGTGGAGCTGACTGCGTGTGTTTTGTCTGTAGGACATTCAGAGGCTGCTGTGGCCTCGGAGGGCAGACTGTGCTGATGAGTTTCCTGTCATCCCCCCCGCCCACCTACTACCCACCTTCTACCTCCCACCTGAGACACAGGGCCCCAGGTTAGTGTGTTAGACACAGGGCCCCGGTTTAGCGTGTTAGACACTGGGCCCCGGTTTAGCGTGTTAGACACTGGGCCCCGGGTTAGCGTGTTAGACACTGGGCCCCGGTTTAGCGTGTTAGACACTGGGCCCCGGTTTAGCGTGTTAGACACTGGGCCCCGGGTTAGCGTGTTAGACACTGGGCCCCGGGTTAGCGTGTTAGACACTGGGCCCCGGGTTAGCGTGTTAGACACTGGGCCCCGGGTTAGCGTGTTAGACACTGGGCCCCAGTTTAGCGTGTTAGACACGGCCCCAGGTTAGCGTGTTAGACACTGGGCCCCGGGTTAGCGTGTTAGACACTGGGCCCCGGGTTAGCGTGTTAGACACTGGGCCCCGGGTTAGCGTGTTAGACACTGGGCCCCCGGGTTAGCGTGTTAGACACTGGGCCCCGGTTTAGCGTGTTAGACACTGGGCCCCCGGGTTAGCGTGTTAGACACTGGGCCCCGGGTTAGCGTGTTAGACACTGGGCCTCGGGTTTGTGTGTGCCTTTTGTGTGCCGTTTGTATCTTGAAGCCGTGTGTGTGCTGGTCGATTGTGTTGACTCGTAGAGCCTCTTCCTCAGCATGGTTTGTGTAACGTGATGTATGATATGACATTCATGTATTTGCTGACCTCACTGATGTGTGTTCAGCCTCCAGACGGTGCTGTATGGTACCGGACCCCCTCCCTCCTCCCTGGCTTCTCCAGATTGTGGCCCTGTGCTCCAGCCCCCTCCAGCTGACCTGCCTGCCTCTGTGGGCTGGACCTTGGAGGACAAGGAGCTGCCAGACCCCCACGCCACCCAGGTCAGTGCGTGTATTGGATAGGTGGTCTGTAACATCAACATATTTTAGAGACTGGGCTTTGGATTCAATACAATACCATCTTTATTAATCCATTATACAGAGACAACAGAAATGTGTTTTTGTCACAGTATCCATCTTCACCACTGGGAGCACCACTGAGTCAGCCACAGAGCAGCCCCACTGGAGCAGGGTTGAAGTGTGTCACTGTGCTGATCCTGTGTGTGTGTGTGTGTGGGGGGGGTGCAGGTACTGCTGTCTCGCAGCAGAGGCTGGAGTTTGGAGCAGGCTGGTGCCAGCATAGCCCGAGCCATGAAGAAGGTGAGCGCCGTAGAACAGAGAAACGTCCTTTCATATCAGACATATCCTCCTCTACTGTCCTGAGAAATGCGATGGCTTTGGGCTGTTCTGTCAGAATAAACAGCCTTCCACAGTTGTAATAGGAAATGATCCGTCTTCAGACAGTGTACATCCTCCTCTCCTCCAGGATAGCGCCCCTGGCTGGTTGCTCCAGAACGAGGCGGCGTTGTTCTGGCGGGCGAAGGGTAACGGTACCAGCTCGCTGCAGTGTCTGCGCCACTCCCTGGCCTCGGCTCCGCCCACCCAGCGCCACCTGCCCCTCGTCAACGCTGCCAATCTGCTTCTGCGCCACGGCCTCAGCGCCCACGCACACACTCTGCTGGAGGACGCCCTGGCACTCAACGCCTCTGAGGTACAAACACTTTTAACTACTTTATTTAAATCCACAAATCACATTACATTCGAGAAGGATTGAAACATTTCAAAGGTCTTTGTATGCGTGGACACTTAAGGATACAGAAAGCACCTTGTTCTTCAGACAGCCAGGCGACCCCTAACAGCTGACAAGGAGCAGTTCCTAGCCCTCTGCTTTGCGCCAGTCTTAGGCAGGCCTGCAGGCCACGCACTGTTAGGTGTTGTACCTGACTGAGAATACCAAATATCAGGACTACTAACAGCTTGCAGCTATATCTGAGGCTGTTCTAGTAGGATACGATGGACTGGTATTTCAGCAATGGTCTGCTTCACGTCACAATCAGATCACACTCTGCTGGAGGACACCTTGGTTCTCAACACCTCCGAGGTGTACACACACGCTCCTTTTCTTACATTCATATTCCTGTTCTTGCATGACATATATCCCGAGTGGCGCAGCGGTCTTTGGCACTGCGTCTCGGTGCAAAAGGCGTCACTACAGTCCCTGGTTTGAATCCAGGGATCACATCCGGCCATGATTGGGAGTCCCATAGGGTGGCACACAATTGGCCCAGCGTCGTCCGGATTTGGCCGGGGTAGGCCGTCATTGTAAATAAGAATTTGTTCTTATTTGACTTGCCTAGTTAAATAAAGGTTCAATTAAACCAGTTTTAAAGGGTCATACAGCACCTTTAGGAGTTATCCACAGTGTTCTCTAATGGGATGTTATGTAATGATATCCACAGTGTTCTCTAATGGGATGTTATGTAATGATGTCCACAGTGTTCTCTAATGGGATGTTATGTAATGATGTCCACAGTGTTCTCTAATGGGATGTTATGTAATGATGTCCACAGTGTTCTCTAATGGGATGTTATGTAATGATATCCACAGTATGGTCCCAATGTGATGTTATGTAATGATATCCACAGTGTTCTCTAATGGGATGTTATGTAATGATATCCACAGTGTTCTCTAATGGGATGTTATGTAATGATATCCACAGTATGGTCCTAATCCACAGTATGGTCCTAATCCACAGTATGGTCCCAATGGGATGTTATATAATGATATCCACAGTATGGTCCCAATGGGATGTTATATGATGATATCCACAGTATGGTCCCAATGGGATGTTATATAATGATATCCACAGTATGGTCCTAATGGGATGTTATATAATGATATCCACAGTATGGTCCCAATGGGATGTTATATAATGATATCCACAGTATGGTCTTAATCCACAGTATGGTCCCAATGGGATGTTATATAATGATATCCACAGTATGGTCCCAATGGGATGTTATATAATGATATCCACAGTATGGTCCCAATGGGATGTTATATAATGATATCCACAGTATGGTCCCAATGGGATGTTATATAATGATATCCACAGTATGGTCCCAATGGGATGTTATATAATGATATCCACAGTATGGTCCCAATGGGATGTTATATAATGATATCCACAGTATGGTCCCAATGGGATGTTATATAATGATATCCACAGTATGGTCCCAATGGGATGTTATATAATGATATCCACAGTATGGTCCTAATGGGATGTTATATAATGATATCCACAGTATGGTCCTAATGGGATGTTATATAATGATATCCATTCTAATGACTCTGTTTCCCTGCTCTCCTCTGGTCCCCTGGCAGCCCCACACTCTCCTGAGCCTGGTGAGCGTGAATCTGGCCCAGGGCAACGTGACCGGCGCCCTGGACCTGTTCCGCCAGACCCTGGCTCTCTCTGCCAGTTGTGCCCAGTGCCGTGCCAGCCTCCCCCTTCTGCGATGCCTGCAGTTCTACCCCTTCCTATACAACCTGCAGCGCTCACCATGTCCGCGTGAGTGCCCCAGTTCACCTCTCATGCCATACTTTATTGTCCATTGTTGTGGAAATTAATTTGGGAGGCCTGGGATAAGTGGTACTTGGCTTATTTTATTGTCTGTACCAACCTTCCCCTTTTGACCTCTGTCTGTCTTGTGTAAGGGGTGACAGTGTTGTAAATTCAAACTTTGACCTCTGTCTGACTATCTTGTCTAAACGCTTTAATATTAATCAGGTGATCAGCTGTAGTATTAGAGATAGATTCCAGGTCTATCTGCAGTCCACCCTCTGATTTTTGCTCTCTCTTTCTGTCTGTCTGTCTCTCTCTTTCTGTCTGTCTCTCTCTTTCTGTCTCTCTCTTTCTGTCTCTCTCTTTCTGTCTCTCTCTCTCTTTTTCTCTCTCTCTTTCTGCCTCTCTCTCTCTCTTTCTCTCTCTCTTCTGTCTCTCTCTCTCTTTCTCTCTCTCTCTTTCTGTCTGTCTCTCTCTCTCTTTCTGTCTCTCTCTTTCTGTCTCTCTCTCTCTTTCTCTCTCTTTCTCTGTCTCTCTCTTTCTGTCTCTCTCTTTCTCTTTCTCTCTCTCTCTCTTTCTGTCTCTCTCTCTTTCTGTCTCTCTTTCTTTCTGTCACTCTTTCTGTCTCTCTCTCTCTCTTTCTGTCACTCTTTCTGTCTCTCTCTCTCTCTTTCTGTCTCTTTCTCTCTCTCTCTCTCTCTCTGTCTCTTTCTGTCTCTCTCTTTCTGTCTGTTTCTCTCTCTCTTTCTGTCTCTCTCTCTTTTTCTCTCTCTCTTCTCTCTCTCTCTTTCTGTCTCTCTCTCTCTCTTTCTGTCTCTCTCTCTTTCTGTCTCTCTCTTTCTGTCTGTGTCTCTCTCTCTCTCTCTTTCTGTCTCTCTCTCTCTTTCTGTCTCTCTCTCTCTCTTTCTGTCTCTCTCTTTCTGTCTGTGTCTCTCTCTCTCTTTCTGTCTCTCTCTGTCTGTCTCTCTCTTCTTTCTCTCTTTCTCTCTCTTTCTGTCTCTCTCTTTCTGTCTCTCTCTCTCTTTCTGTCACTCTTTCTGTCTCTCTCTCTCTTTCTGTCACTCTTTCTGTCTCTCTCTCTCTTTCTGTCTCTCTCTTTCTGTCTGTCTCTCTCTCTCTCTTTCTGTCTGTCTCTCACTTTCTCTGTCTCTCTCTGTGTTTCTCTCTAGAATGTAGAGAAAAGAGGAAAGTGTTTTAAGTGGAGAAATGTTCCTCTCAATAATTGAAGCTGTTAAAAATAGTCCAGCTGCTGCTGCTTTTTAAAAAAGTCTATATTAGCCAATCAGACGCCAACCCTCTCACCATGTTTAGAACCTCCACACACACTTTCTATGTAGAGGTGAAAAGGTGCAGGGTTACAAGAGAGACCCGTCTCCACTATGATGTTCTGGTTTCTGTATCTGTTGCTTGAACGTCATGCACATGGTTGGAATGCCAGTGTAGTGGAGAAAGTGTGTGTGTGTGTGTGTGTGTGTGTGTGTGTGTGTGTGTGTGTGTGTGTGTGTGTGTGTGCTGATGGCTTTAGTGTGTGTGTGTGTGTGCTGATGGCTTTATGTGTGTGTGTGTGTGTGCTGATGGCTTTAGTGTGTGCTGATGGCTTTAGTGTGTGTGTGTGTGCTGATGGCTTTAGTGTGTGTGTGTGTGTGTGTGCGCTGATGGCTTTAGTGTGTGTGTGTGTGTGTGTGTGTGTGTGCTGATGGCTTTAGTGTGTGTGTGCTGATGGGTTGTGTGTGTCAACAGAGGGTGCTTTGTGTGTCGGTGAGGAGGATGTGACTCTACATCTAGATGAATGGGAGGCTGGCAGTAGACCGAAGCAGCAGGAGGACCCCACCACCACGGCTGCCCAGGCTCTGCCTGTCTCCACAGTGGAGGAAGCCCTCCTGTTTGAGAGTAAGACCCTTGTGATTTGGACTATGACTGTATGAAATCAAATGAACAGAACTGTTCATTGTGTTCTGCACACTCAGATGCTCAAACATCTGGGTCCTGTTCATTAGGGCACTGTAGCAAAACGTTTTGAAACGGAAAAACTACAAATGTCATGTTAAACCCTCCCTGTTTCTGTCCGTTTTCTTCCGTTTGGTACCTAATGAACAGGACCCTGCCTTTCTGTTTGTAACAGAGGTGGTGCTGGACAGTAACGGCTCTGGAGAGGCAAGCCAACAGCCTGGAGGAGGAGAGAGGGATGAGGAGGAGTGGCAGCTGAAGGAGGAGCTGATGGGGGCCTTCGAGGGGGCTCTGGACGTGGGGGGCAAGCGGGGCGACCTGAGGGGCATCCGCGTGCTGAAGAACGACCGGGTGATGGGAGCAGGCCGGAGCGGAGGAGGGCCCTGCTTCGGGAACTGTGAGGATGACGAGGGGGCTGAGTGGGTAGGTGTCCTGTCCTGAGTAACTACCATGATGCAATATAGAGACAGACAGGGGGCTGAGTGGTACATGTCCTGTCCTGAGTAACTACCATGATGTAATATAGAGACAGACAGGGGGCTGAGTGGTACATGTCCTGTCCTGAGTAACTACCATGATGTAATATAGAGACAGACAGGGGGCTGAGTGGTACATGTCCTGTCCTGAGAAACTACCATGATGTAATATAGAGACAGACAGGGGGCTGAGTGGTACATGTCCTGTCCTGAGTAACTACCATGATGTAATATAGAGACAGACAGGGGGCTGAGTGGTACATGTCCTGTCCTGAGTAACTACCATGATGTAATATAGAGACAGACAGTGGTACATGTCCTGTCCTGGGGTAATATGAGGGGTGGTACATGTCCTGTTCTGAGAAACTACCATGATGTAATATAGATGACAGACAGACAGACAGGGGCTGAGTGGTACATGTCCTGAGAAACTACCATGATGTAATATAGAGACAGACAGGGGGCTGAGTGGTACATGTCCTGTCCTGAGAAACTACCATGGTGCAGAATAGTGGTACAGAGTAACTACAGAGACAGGGGGCTGAGTGGTACATGTCCTGAGTAACTACCATGATGTAATATAGAGACAGACAGGGGCTGAGTGGTACATGTCCTGTCCTGAGTAAACTACCATGGTGTAATATAGAGACAGACAGGGGGCTGAGTGGTACATGTCCTGAGTACCATGATGTCCTGAGTGGTAACTACCATGATGTAATATAGAGAGAGACAGGGGGCTGAGTGGTACATGTCCTGTCCTGAGTAACTACCATTATGTAATATAGAGACAGACAGGGGGCTGAGTGGTACATGTCCTGTCCTGAGTAACTACCATGGTGTAATATAGAGACAGACAGGGGGCTGAGTGGTACATGTCCTGTCCTGAGTAACTACCATGATGTATATAAAGTTCTGTCCAAACAGTAGCCAGGCCCCAGCCCAACATCCCCTCCTCTCTGTGTTCCTGGTCCTCCACAGATCACATTCCAGGTGAAGCGTGTGAGGAAGCCCAAGGCGGACAGCCCTGAGGTCTGGGGCAGTGCTGAGGACACCCTGCAGGGGGAGACATTGCTCTCTGGAGGCCACTCTGTCCTGGAGATCAGCGGCCCCACCATCCCGTCCCCCGGGCCCTCAGGTAATTAACAGCCTGCATGCTCACAGACAAACTCACACTGACAATCTCAATTGTATTTACTTGACTCCTCGTGCCCTCTCGCCGCCTCCTCAAAACCCATTGGAGAAGAAGGCCAGTTGGGAGGGACCTCTGACTTTAACATCCAATGGGTTCTGAGAAGGATGCGAGGAATCAAGGAAATACAATTTGAGATTCTCACATAAAGACAGTTATTTTAGATCTTCATCATTGAACCATACTAAGAGTGTGTGTGTGTGTGTGTGTGTGTGTGTGTGTGTGTGTGTGTGCAGGGCGATGGAGGGACTATACCGGTCTGGGCTGGCCGGGGCCAGAGGAGTGCCAGAGAACACGCAGGGTAGACCTCACCACCGTGGCCAGTACCTGGCTGGCCGTGTCTGCCAAGAACATCGAGTCAGTACCAACCTTCCCCTTTGACCTCTGTCTGTCTTGTGTAAGGGGTTAGGACAGTGTTGTAAATTCAACCTTTGAACTCTGTCTGGTTATCTCATAGATAACTATATATAGTGTGTGTGTGTGACCGTGGTTTCCCAACCCTCCCCTGGGGAATCTACCTCCCGGTCCACATTGTTCCAACCCTCCCCTGGGGAATCTACCTCCCGGTCCACATTTGTTCCAACCCTCCCCTGGGGAATCTACCTCCCGGTCCACATGGTTCCAACCCTCCCCTGGGGAATCTACCTCCCGGTCCACATTGTTCCAACCCTCCCCTGGGGAATCTACCTCCCGGTCCACATTGTTCCAACCCTCCCCTGGGGAATCTACCTCCCGGTCCACATTGTTCCAACCCTCCCCTGGGGAATCTACCTCCCGGTCCACATTGTTCCAACCCTGTACTGACAGCTAATTCAACTAACTAATAAATTAGTAAAATGTTGACTGCCACTGAAGTCAGTTGGGAATCACTTTATTAGGACTTAAAGGGATAGTTGGTGTTTTAAACTCTATTTTATTTTTTTATTTCTATGTCTCTGTGCCGTATGAAGCACGGTCGTGTCTGGAGCCATTGCTCACTAGCCCAGTGACAGGAAGTCTACTGTAGCAACTAGCATAAAACTACCTTCAACTTCCTCCAAACTGTACACATAACATTGGTAACCATGACTTCATCTGACTCTGGGGAAGGAGATAGTTCAACATTTTGGCAAAATAAATATCTTCTTAACATCCTAAGCCACTTTTTAATTAGAAAAATGTCTAAAGTTCTATTCCCCCTCCCTCGCTGTTCTCTCGTTTTCCCTCGCTGTTCTCTCGTTTCCCCCCTCCCCCCCTCCCCCGCTGTTCTCTCGTTTCCCCCTCCCTCGCTGTTCTCTCGTTTCCCCCTCCCGCTGTTCTCTCGTTTCCCCCCCTCCCGCTGTTCTCTCGTTTCCCCCCTCCCGCTGTTCTCTCGTTTCCCCCCTCTGTTCTCTCGTTCCCCCCTCTGTTCTCTCGCTCCCCCTCTGTTCTCTCGCTCCCCCTCTGTTCTCTCGCTCCCCCTCTGTTCTCTCGCTCCCCCTCTGTTCTCTCGCTCCCCCTCTGTTCTCTCGCTCCCCCTCTGTTCTCTCGCTTCCCCCTCTGTTCTCTGTTCCCTCTGTTCTCTCGTTTCCCCCTCCCTCGCTGTTCTCTCGTTTCCCCCTCCCCCGCTGTTCTCTCGGTTCTCTCATTTCCCCCCTCCCTCGCTGTTCTCTCGTTCCCCCCCCTCTGTTCTCTCGCTTCCCCCCCCCGCTGTTCTCTCGTTCCCCCTCCCCGCTGTTCTCTCGGTTCCCCCTCCCTCGCTGTTCTCTCATTTCCCCCTCCCGCTGTTCTCTCGTTTCCCCCTCCCTCTGTTCTCTCTCTCCCCCTCTGTTCTCTCGTTTCCCCCTCCCTCGCTGTTCTCTCGTTTCCCCCTCCCCCGCTGTTCTCTCGGTTCTCGTTTCCCCGCTGTTCTCTCGGTTCTCTCGTTTCCCCCTCCCTCGCTGTTCTCGTTTCCCCCCTCGCTGTTCTCCGTTTCCCCCTCCCTCGCTGTTCTCTCGTTTCCCCCTCCCTCGCTGTTCTCTCGTTTCCCCCCTCCCTCGCTGTTCTCTCGTTTCCCCCCTCTGTTCTCTCGCTTCCCCCTCCCCCGCTGTTCTCTCGGTTCCCCCTCCCCCGCTGTTCTCTCGTTTCCCCCTCTGTTCTCTCGCTTCCCTCCCCCGCTGTTCTCTCGGTTCCCCCTCCCTCGCGGTTCTCTCATTTCCCCCCCTCCCTCGCGGTTCTCTCGTTTCCCCCTCCCTCGCGGTTCTCTCGCTTCCCCCTCCCTCTGTTCTCTCGCTTCCCCCCTCTGTTCTCTCGTTTCCCCCCCTCTGTTCTCTCGTTTCCCCCCGGTTCTCTCGTTTCCCCCTCCCTCGCTGTTCTCTCGTTTCCCCCTCCCTCCCTCGCTGTTCTCTCGTTTCCCCCTCCCTCCCTCGCTGTTCTCTCGTTTCCCCCTCCCTCCCTCGCTGTTCTCTCGTTTCCCCCTCCCTCCCTCGCTGTTCTCTCGTTTCCCCCTCCCCCGCTGTTCTCTCGTTTCCCCCTCCCCCCGCTGTTCTCTCGTTTCCCCCTCCTTCCGCAGCATCACGGAACACATAGACTTTACCACTCCACTCCAGGAGCCTGCGGTGGAGCCATTGTGCAACGCCAACCTGGCTGCCAGCATGCACACCCTGGACCACCTGGCTGGCGTGGCCAACCGCGCCGCCATCCACTACACCGGAGAGAGTCAACTCAGAGAGGTAGGAGACAGAGAGAGTCAACTCTGAGAGGTAGGAGACAGAGAGAGTCAACTCTGAGAGGTAGGAGACAGAGAGAGTCAACTCTGAGAGGTAGGAGACAGAGAGAGTCAACTCTGAGAGGTAGGAGACAGAGAGAGTCAACTCTGAGAGGTAGGAGACAGAGAGAGTCAACTCTGAGAGGTAGGAGACAGAGAGAGTCAACTCTGAGAGGTAGGAGACAGAGAGAGTCAACTCTGAGAGGTAGGAGACAGAGAGAGTCAACTCTGAGAGGTAGGAGACAGAGAGAGTCAACTCTGAGAGGTAGGAGACAGAGAGAGTCAACTCTGAGAGGGAGGGGACAGAGAGAGTCAACTCAGAGAGGTAGGGGACAGAGAGAGTCTACTCTGAGAGGGAGGGGACAGAGTCTCTCACATCTCACCAGTCTTTATCATTTCACTGTTCTGCCATGATCCTCAACCGGATTTCCGTTTGTCATTCAGGTTCTACAGAATCTGGGCAAAGATAAGTTCTCCCCTCAGTCCTTTGAGCAGGTGGGCACGCGCATCGCCAAGGTCTTGGAGAAGGTAGGTGTTTGTGGAGGTGGCAGCTGCCCTTCAGGCTATTCTACAACCCTGTTTCACCCAAATCACAGCATCTTCCGGCAGTATAAAGATCAATAAAATCCTGCAGACAAATGAAAGTCTCTCCTCTCCTGAGCAGAACCAGACATCGTGGGTCTTGTCCAGCATGTCTGCTCTCTACTGGAGGGTGAAGGGTCAGGGCAAGAGGGCCATCGACTGCCTACGCCAAGCCCTCCACTACGCCCCGCACCACATGAAGGTAACATGGACTGAGACTTGCCCAATAATAACACACACGTTTGTTTTCCTTTGCAAAACGTCTTTCTACTGTGTGAACTGCTGAACATGACCCTGTGCTTTAGGGCTGTGTGATAATCAGTATCTCTCTCTCCTTCCCTCCCTCCTTCCCCGCCCTCCCTCTCAGGATGTACCTCTGATCAGCCTGGCCAACATCTTCCAGAACGCGCGGCTGTGGGAGGACGCTCTGACCGTGGCCCGCATGGCTGTGGAGATCGCCCCGCACTTCGTTGTCAACCACTTCACCCTCGCCAATGTCTACATCGCCATGGTGAGCCCACCACCATGGGAACGGACCAGCATTGTTGTCATGGCCTGGCCATGAGTCGTCTGGTTCAGGGTCTGTCGTCTGGTTTAGGTCTGTCTGTTGTCTGGTTCAGTGTCTGTTGTCTGGTTCAGTGTCTGTCGTCTGGTTCATGGTCTGTCGTCTGGTTCATGGTCTGCCGTTTGGTTCATGGTCTGTCGTCTGGTTCGGGGTCTGTCGTCTGGTTCATGGTCTGTCGTCTGGTTTAGGTCTGTCTGTTGTCTGGTTCAGTGTCTGTTGTCTGGTTCATGGTCTGTCGTCTGGTTTAGGTCTGTCTGTTGTCTGGTTTAGGTCTGGTTCAGTGTCTGTTGTCTGGTTCAGTGGTCTGTTGTCTGGTTCATGGTCTGCCGTTTGGTTCATGGTCTGGTTCATGGTCTGGTTCATGGTCTGCCGTCTGGTTCAGGGTCTGTCGTCTGGTTCGGGGTCTGTCGTCTGGTTCGGGGTCTGTCGTCTGGTTCGGGGTCTGTCGTCTGGTTCGGGGTCTGTCGTCTGGTTCAGGGTCTGTCGTCTGGTTCAGGGTCTGCCGTCTGGTTCAGGGTCTGTCGTCTGGTTTAGGTGCTTAATTCCCTTCAAGTGTCAGTGGTTGTGAAGCAGGTTATTTATGCTGGTATTGGTAAGTGTGTGTGTGTGTGTGGAATCTTTTGCTGGTTGCGTGTCAGGTGGGTGTGTTGAAGAATGCTAATGCTGCTGCTAATGCTGCTGTGTCAAATGATGACATGAGTATGAATTGTGGTAATTTGTGTAAATACTGATCAGTTGTATTTATTATTCCTTGTTCACTGTGTGTGTGTGTGTGTGTGTGTGTGTGTGTGTGTGTGTGTGTGTGTGTGTGTGTGTGTGTGTCTCCAGGAGGAGTTTGAGAAGGCCATGCGCTGGTATGAGTCCACTCTCGAGCTGCAGCCAGAGTTTGCCCCTGCCAAGGACCGCCTGAGAACCATCCAGTGTTACCTGCTAACCAAGAAGGACCGCCGTCTACCCTGAGACGACTCCACAGGAGAAGCCCTCGGCACACACTCACCATACACACATACAAAAACATAACTTACAGTAGTTACTCACAACAAATCGGTTGTTGATTTTTGTATTTTTTTTTCAATGTTTTTTTTAAGTCATTACCATATAATTTATGTCCAAAGGAATTCGGGGGTTCCATTCGCTGTGACCTCAGACTCTGGTCGTAGGGGTTAAAACCAACCACTTCCATTCGCTGTGACCTCAGACTCTGGTCGTAGGGGGTAAAACCAACCACTTCCATTCGCTGTGACCTCAGACTCTGGTCGTAGGGGGTAAAACCAACCACTTCCATTCGCTGTGACCTCAGACTCTGGTCGTAGGGGGTAAAACCAACCACTTCCATTCGCAATTCTATTTGGAAGCTTTGGGATGTATCCCATCATTCAGCCTCCCTGTCCCATAGACTACAGTATATAGAGTCCCATAGACTACAGTATATAGAGCCCAGCAAAGTCCCATCACTCAGCCTCCCTGTCCCATAGACTACAGTATATAGAGCCCAGCAAAGTCCCATCATTCAGCCTCCCTGTCCCATAGATTACAGTATATAGTCTCATCATTCAGCCTCCCTGTCCCATAGATTACAGTATATAGAGCCCAGCATAGTCTCATCATTCAGCCTCAATGTCCCATTGATTACAGTATATAGTCCCATCACTCAGCTACCCTGTCCCATAGACTACAGTATATAGAGACTCAGCCTCCCTGTCCCATAGACTACAGTAGTAGATCCCATCACTCAGCCTACCCTGAGACCCAGCATAGCCTCCCTGTCCCATAGACTACAGTATATAGAGTCATCACTCAGCCTCCCTGTCCCATAGACTACAGTATATAGAGTCACATCACTCAGCCTCCCTGTCCCATAGACTACAGTATATAGAGTCCCAGCCTCCCTGTCCCACTCAGCAGCCTCCCTGTCCCATAGACTACAGTAGAGTCCACATCACTCAGCCTACCTGTCCCATAGACTACAGTATAGAGTCCCATCACTCAGCCTCCCTGTCCCATAGACTACAGTATATAGAGTCACATCACTCAGCCTCCCTGTCCCATAGACTACAGTATATAGAGTCACATCACTCAGCCTCCCTGTCCCATAGACTACAGTATATAGAGTCCCATCACTCAGCCTCCCTGTCCCATAGACTACAGTATATAGAGTCCCATCACTCAGCCTCCCTGTCCCATAGACTACAGTATATAGAGTCCCATCACTCAGCCTCCCTGTCCCGTAGACTACAGTATAAAGAGTCCCATCACTCAGCTACCCTGTCCCATAGGCTACAGTATATAGAGTCCCATAGACTACAGTATAAAGAGTCAGAAGGCTGCTGTTCTTTGTTCTGTCTTCAGTGGAGTTGGACTAGGAAGTACAGACAGGACATTGTTTTATTTCATGAATTCATACACATCCTTCCCTCTGTCCTTCATTCCACAAGGTGTTCACTGAAGACTATATGATGGAACTGGAAACCTGCCCAATTCAGTCACAGTATTGAAGGAAGGAAACCTGCCCAATTCAGTCACAGTATTGAAGGAAGGAAACCTGCCCAATTCAGTCACAGTATTGAAGGAAGGAAACCTGCCCAATTCAGTCACAGTATTGAAGGAAGGAAACCTGCCCAATTCAGTCACAGTATTGAAGGAAGGAAATCTGCTTTTATTTTATGTGTTGTAAGTGGGGCCCCTACGATTTGTCTTTTCGTTAAGGGCTGAGAGTCGTTTCGTTTTTCTGGGGGTGGTGAAACACACCGAAGGGAAGAGTTTATTTGGTTAGGAATCGATCAAGAAGGACAATGCAGTAGTTGATTTACCAGACAGATATAAATCCCATAGATGGTGCTGTTTTTTTACATTTCTTTTAATTGGAAGAACAGTTGTCATCACACAGTCATTTCTTATGATTAAGAAAAGGTTTGGTAAAGAGACACAAATGGCTGCTGGTTTGTAACTTGCTAACTAAACGCAGGTTTACCGGGTCGTGGATCTCAAAACCTTTTTACAATTATGGCTGCTTAACAAAATAATATTGATTGTCTTGTTTTGCACTTGTTTTTTTTAATCATTCCTATTTATGTGGGGACCTACAATGAATAAATGAAAATGTATTTTTCTGAAAGGAACGTTAAGGCATAGCGACAACAACAAAAAGTTAACTAATGTGTTTACGTTTTGCTCTTTTATTTATAGAAATGATTTGTCAGGGCCAAGAAAAACACGGTTCACTTTTGACCGTTTTTCAAACTGTAAATCTAACTGTTGTGTACAGTATTAAGGCAGTGGGACATAGAAGTTGATCGGCTCATCGTTTGAATGTATCCATTGTCTTCTTACGAACTTCAGACCTCTCTGGGAAATAAAAAGCGAGATGTTTTGATGCCTTGAAACTTAAGTTGAATGGAGGTGGGTTTTGGATTCAGTTTTCTGGGGTCTACTTCAGAGTGCATTTAAACAGAGGTAGTGGTGTGACTGAAACCCATGTGACTGAAACCCATGCCAGAGGCAGCCGTGTGGTGGTGTGACTGAAACCCATGTGACTGAAACCCATGCCAGAGGTAGCCGTGTGGTGGGGTGACTGAAACCCATGCCCGAGGCAGCCGTGTGGTGGGGTGACTGAAACCCATGCCCGAGGCAGCCGTGTGGTGGGGTGACTGACACCCATGCCCGAGGCAGCCGTGTGGTGGGGTGACTGAAACCCATGCCCGAGGCAGCCGTGTGGTGGGGTGACTGAAACCCATGCCGAGGCAGCTGTGCGGTGGGGAGACTGAAACCCATGCCAGAGGCAGCCGTGCGGTGGGGAGACTGAAACCCATGCCCGAGGCAGCCGTGCGGTGGGGTGACTGAAACCCATGCCCGAGGCAGCCGTGTGGTGGGGTGACTGAAACCCATGCCCGAGGCAGCCGTGTGGTGGGGAGAAATAATTCTGTAAATGGTGGACGGAGATGTCTTTGTAACTCCTCTGACTGACAGCACAGCCCTAGGCCCTCCCCCAACCCACTGCTCCCATTAAAAAACATTTGAGTTGCTGTGTTATAAAGCATAGCTCAGTTAGGGTCCTGAGTGGATGAAGACCTGCGTAACACTACACTTCTGGTTTTGTCATATTCCTAGAATTGCCCTTTTTAAAATGCACCCAGTGTGGCTCTGTGATCATTCCAAATGAATGGCAGTATTTCACCTTGCTTTTGGCCTGAGGAAAATGATATGGTTTCCTCAGTACTATACTAGGTGCAGATTGATGGTGTCCAGGAGTCCCCCCCACAACCAGGACATGATGCTCAAATCCAAAAGTGCCAGTGACAATGAGTGTGTTTGCAGAAGTAACAAGATGACTTGCAGGACTGTCCCCTTCCTGATACAATGGATCTTATATGACAGGATCTGTAGCCTCAAGCATCACCCCCATGTTTTTATGTTACCTTTATTTAACCAGGCAAAATCTTATTTTCAATGACGGCCTAGGAACAGTGGGTTAACTGCCTGTTCAGGGCAGAATGACATATTTACCTTGTCAGCTCGGGGATTCAATCTTGTAACCTTTCGGTTACTAGTCCAACACTCTAACCACTAGGCTACCTGGCAACCCAGAAGGCACTGCCAAATCAAGGGTAGAAGATGGTGGAACTATATCAGGTTGGGAACTAACACACTCAGAGGCGTCATTAACCCACTCATATACTGTTCAGTCATTATCAATGACCCGTTAGTCTACATGGGCTAGGACTTGCCCGTAGCCAGAGCCGCAATTCTGCAGAGACCATGTGTTTTGTCTGCAAGTGCTGGAAATAGTGCAAGCACAGTGCGGCCTGCTATTTTTAGCAGCCTGTGAGGGAACATGTCAGTTGCAGAGAGGCTGGCACACATGCACAGACTGCTATAAATATAAAGTAAACACTGGAGGATTCATATTGCAACGCACCTTGGAGAGCAACCTCATCACTAATGGTTGTTTAGTCTATTATTGTCCTCAGCACCGACCCCTTTTAGAATGTTTCTCAGTTCATATTTAACTCTGGTGGTATTTCTGAACCCACACGTCTTGGGTACAGTGTATAAATAACTTGTGTGCAACAAAGCGTGTGAATTTGTCAGGGGGGTGAGAGGAGGACTGGGTGCTCAGTTATGTAATAGACATGTGATGTGAGTGACCAGCACACACACTAACTCACACACACACACACACTGCTTTGAATGGAGCTGTGTGACGCTCTGCACCCATTGAGGCTGTAAGAGTGAGATCAGCCAATGGGATGGGGTAGCAGGCAGGCCTATGGCTCAGCTGAGAATGTATTGGCTAGCTGTGTTTTGGTGTGTAAGACATTAGATTATATAACTTTGTTTATAGTCCTTGTTGAAAAAGTAAGTATACAAATAGACTGAGCCTACAAATAGAAACTGCAGAAAAAAACATCGTGGGACATTTGAACACATGATTAGCAGAGGTTAGGCAGCCTAGTGGTTTGAGTGTTGGGCCAGTAACCGGAAGGTTGCTGGATCGAATCCCCTAGCTGACGAGGTAAAAATCTGTTCTGTACCTGAGCAAGGCAGGGCACTGAAGACCGATTAAGGCAGCCCCCCGCACCTCTCTGATTCAGAGGGGTTGGGTAAAATGCTGAAGACACATTTCAGTTAAATACATTCAGCTGGACAAGTGAGTAAGTATCCCCTTTTCTCTTTAAAATGTCTATAGACTACTTGGATTCACAGAGGATCTGGTAGGTAACCTGTGGTGTCTATATATCTATTTAGATAAGAGCACAGCAGTATCTGATAAGTTACTGTGGTGTCTATATCTATTTAGATAAGAGCACAGCAGTATATGATATATAGGAGGCAACACTTAGCAACAGCATCTCATAGGTTCATTCAGATGGATGGTTAATTTGTGCTCTTCTGACATCCTTATCAGGTCAATGTATACTTGGAAATCTGGCGTGAGAAATTGAATGGGGTATCAGTAAATGAGAGGAGTTACCTAATATATGTTTCAGTTCTGAGTGTGTTGGATTGAATTCTAGAAGTGTCCACATGCAGACTCAGAGGCCGGGATTTGTCCTGGTCTGTTCTATCACCATGGTCTGTTCAATTGTCCTGGTCTGTTCTACTGTCCTGGTCTGTTCTATTGACCATGGTCTGTTCTATTGTCCTGGTCTGTTCTATTGTCCTGGTCTGTTCTATCGTCCTGGTCTGTTCTATTGTCCTGGTCTTTTCTGTCACCATGGTCTGTTCTACTGTCCTGGTCTGTTCTATTGTCCTGGTCTGTTCTATTGTCCTGGTCTGTTCTATTGTCCTGGTCTGTTCTATTGTCCTGGTCTGTTCTATTGTCCTGGTCTTTTGTCACCATGGTCTGTTCTACTGTCCTGGTCTGTTCTATTGTCCTGGTCTGTTCTATCGTCCTGGTCTGTTCTATTGTCCTGGTCTGTTCTATGTCCTGGTCTGTTCTATTGTCCTGGTCTTTTCTGTCCTGGTCTGTTCTATGTCCTGGTCTGTTCTACTGTCCTGGTCTGTTCTATCGTCCTGGTCTGTTCTATCGTCCTGGTCTGTTCTATTGTCCTGGTCTGTTCTACTGTCCTGGTCTTTTCTATCGTCCTGGTCTGTTCTACTGTCCTGGTCTGTTCTATTGTCCTGGTCTGTTCTATCGTCCTGGTCTGTTCTATTGTCCTGGTCTGTTCTATTGTCCTGGTCTGTTCTATTGTCCTGGTCTGTTCTATTGTCCTGGTCTGTTCTATGTCCTGGTCTGTTCTATTGTCCTGGTCTGTTCTATTGTCCTGGTCTGTTCTATGTCCTGGTCTGTTCTATTGTCCTGGTCTGTTCTATCACCATGGTCTGTTCTATTGTCCTGGTCTGTTCTATTGTCCTGGTCTGTTCTTCTGGTCACCTGGTCTGTTCTATTGTCCTGGTCTGTTCTATCCTGGTCTGTTCTATTGTCCTGGTCTGTTCTATCACCCTGGTCTGTTCTATTGTCCTGGTCTGTTCTATCGTCCTGGTCTGTTCTATTGTCCTGGTCTGTCCATGGTCTGTTCTATGTCCTGGTCTGTTCTATTGTCCTGGTCTGTTCTATCGTCCTGGTCTGTTCTATTGTCCTGGTCTGTTCTATCGTCCTGGTCTGTTCTATTGTCCTGGTCTGTTCTATCACCATGGTCTGTTCTATTGTCCTGGTCTGTTCTATCACCTGGTCTGTTCTATGGTCTGTTCTATTGTCCATGGTCTGTTCTATTGTCCTGGTCTGTTCTATGTTCTGGTCTGTTCTATTGTCCTGGTCTGTTCTACTGTCCTGGTCTGTTCTATTGTCCTGGTCTGTTCTATTGTCCTGGTCTGTTCTATTGTCCTGGTCTGTTCTATTGTCCTGGTCTGTTCTATTGTCCTGGTCTGTTCTATCGTCCTGGTCTGTTCTATTGTCCTGGTCTGTTCTATTGTCCTGGTCTGTTCTATTGTCCTGGTCTGTTCTATTGTCCTGGTCTGTTCTATGTCCTGGTCTGTTCTATTGTCCTGGTCTGTTCTATCGTCCTGGTCTGTTCTATCGTCCTGGTCTGTTCTATTGTCCTGGTCTGTTCTATCACCTGGTCTGTTCTATTGTCCTGGTCTGTTCTATTGTCCTGGTCTGTTCTATTGTCACCATGGTCTGTTCTATTGTCCTGGTCTGTTCTATTGTCCTGGTCTGTTCTATCCTGGTCTGTTCTATTGTCCTGGTCTGTTCTATCACCATGGTCTGTTCTATTGTCCTGGTCTGTTCTATCACCATGGTCTGTTCTATTGTCCTGGTCTGTTCTATGTCCTGGTCTGTTCTATTGTCCTGGTCTGTTCTATTGGTCTGTTCTATTGTCCTGGTCTGTTCTATCGTCCATGGTCTGTTCTATTGTCCTGGTCTGTTCTATTGTCCTGGTCTGTTCTATTGTCCTGGTCTGTTCTATTGTCCTGGTCTGTTCTATTGTCCTGGTCTGTTCTATTGTCCTGGTCTGTTCTATTGTCCTGGTCTGTTCTATTGTCCTGGTCTGTTCTATTGTCCTGGTCTGTTCTATTGTCCTGGTCTGTTCTATTGTCCTGGTCTGTTCTATTGTCCTGGTCTGTTCTATCGTCCTGGTCTGTTCTATTGTCCTGGTCTGTTCTATGTCCTGGTCTGTTCTATTGTCCTGGTCTGTTCTATCACCATGGTCTGTTCTATTGTCCTGGTCTGTTCTATCACCATGGTCTGTTCTATTGTCCTGGTCTGTTCTATCGTCCTGGTCTGTTCTATTGTCCTGGTCTGTTCTATTGTCCTGGTCTGTTCTATCACCATGGTCTGTTCTATTGTCCTGGTCTGTTCTATTGTCCTGGTCTGTTCTATTGTCCTGGTCTGTTCTATTGTCCTGGTCTGTTCTATTGTCCTGGTCTGTTCTATTGTCCTGGTCTGTTCTATCACCTGGTCTGTTCTATTGTCCTGGTCTGTTCTATTGTCCTGGTCTGTTCTATTGTCCTGGTCTGTTCTATTGTCCTGGTCTGTTCTATTGTCCTGGTCTGTTCTATGTCCTGGTCTGTTCTATTGTCCTGGTCTGTTCTATTGTCCTGGTCTGTTCTATCACCATGGTCTGTTCTATTGTCCTGGTCTGTTCTATCACCATGGTCTGTTCTATTGTCCTGGTCTGTTCTATCACCATGGTCTGTTCTATTGTCCTGGTCTGTTCTATCACCATGGTCTGTTCTATTGTCCTGGTCTGTTCTATGTCCTGGTCTGTTCTATCACCATGGTCTGTTCTATTGTCCTGGTCTGTTCTATCACCATGGTCTGTTCTATGTCCTGGTCTGTTCTATCACCATGGTCTGTTCTATTGTCCTGGTCTGTTCTATCACCATGGTCTGTTCTATTGTCCTGGTCTGTTCTATCACCATGGTCTGTTCTATTGTCCTGGTCTGTTCTATCACCATGGTGGTCTGTTCTATCACCATGGTCTGTTCTATTGTCCTGGTCTGTTCTATCACCATGGTCTGTTCTATCGTCCTGGTCTGTTCTATCACCTGGTCTGTTCTATTGTCCTGTTCTATTGTCCTGGTCTGTTCTATCACCATGGTCTGTTCTATTGTCCTGGTCTGTTCTATTGTCCTGGTCTGTTCTATTGTCCTGGTCTGTTCTATCGTCCTGGTCTGTTCTATTGTCCTGTCTGTTCTATTGTCCTGGTCTGTTCTATTGTCCTGGTCTGTTCTATCACCTGGTCTGTTCTATTGTCCTGGTCTGTTCTATCACCATGGTCTGTTCTATTGTCCTGGTCTGTTCTATCACCTGGTCTGTTCTATTGTCCTGGTCTGTTCTATCGTCCTGGTCTGTTCTATTGTCCTGGTCTGTTCTATTGTCCTGGTCTGTTCTATTGTCCTGGTCTGTTCTATATGGTCTGTCCTGGTCTGTTCTATCACCATGTCTGTTCTGGTCTGTTCTATCACCATGGTCTGTTCTATTGTCCTGGTCTGTTCTATCACCTGGTCTGTTCTATTGTCCTGGTCTGTTCTATTGTCCTGGTCTGTTCTATCGTCCATGGTCTGTTCTATTGTCCTGGTCTGTTCTATCACCATGGTCTGGTCTATTGTCCTGGTCTGTTCTATCACCATGGTCTGTTCTATTGTCCTGGTCTGTTCTATCACCATGGTCTGTTCTATTGTCCTGGTCTGTTCTATCACCATGGTCTGTTCTATCGTCCTGGTCTGTCCTGGTCTGTTCTATTGTCCTGGTCTGTTCTATTGTCCTGGTCTGTTCTATTGTCCTGGTCTGTTCTATCACCATGGTCTGTTCTATTGTCCTGGTCTGTTCTATCACCTGGTCTGTTCTATTGTCCTGGTCTGTTCTATCGTCCTGGTCTGTTCTATTGTCCTGGTCTGTTCTATTGTCCTGGTCTGTTCTATTGTCCTGGTCTGTTCTATTGTCCTGGTCTGTTCTATCACCATGGTCTGTTCTATTGTCCTGGTCTGTTCTATCACCATGGTCTGTTCTATTGTCCTGGTCTGTTCATTGTCCTGGTCTGTTCTATTGTATGGTCTGTTCTATTGTCCTGGTCTGTTCTATCACCATGGTCTGTTCTAAAACCCCTGGTCTGTTCTATCGTCCTGGTCTGTGTCCTGGTCTGTTCTATCACCATGGTCTGTTCTATTGTCCTGGTCTGTTCTATCACCATGGTCTGGTCTATGTCCTGGTCTGTTCTATCACCAGTCTGTTCTATTGTCCTGGTCTGTTCTATCACCATGGTCTGTTCTATTGTCCTGGTCTGTTCTATTGTCCTGGTCTGTTCTATCACCATGGTCTGTTCTATTCCTGGTCTGTTCTATCACCATGGTCTGTTCTAAGTCCTGGTCTGTTCTATCACCATGGTCTGTTCTATCGTCCTGGTCTGTTCTATTGTCCTGGTCTGTTCTATTGTCCTGGTCTGTTCTATTGTCCTGGTCTGTTCTATTGTCCTGGTCTGTTCTATTGTCCTGGTCTGTTCTATCGTCCTGGTCTGTTCTATTGTCCTGGTCTGTTCTATTGTCCTGGTCTGTTCTATTGTCCTGGTCTGTTCTATTGTCCTGGTCTGTTCTATCGTCCTGGTCTGTTCTATTGTCCTGGTCTGTTCTATCACCTGGTCTGTTCTATTGTCCTGGTCTGTTCTATCACCATGGTCTGTTCTATTGTCCTGGTCTGTTCTATCACCATGGTCTGTTCTATTGTCCTGGTCTGTTCTATCACCATGGTCTGTTCTATTGTCCTGGTCTGTTCTATCACCATGGTCTGTTCTATTGTCCTGGTCTGTTCTATTGTCCTGGTCTGTTCTATCACCATGGTCTGTTCTATCGTCCTGGTCTGTTCTATCACCATGGTCTGTTCTATCGTCCTGGTCTGTTCTATCGTCCTGGTCTGTTCTATCGTCCTGGTCTGTTCTATCACCATGGTCTGTTCTATCGTCCTGGTCTGTTCTATCGTCCTGGTCTGTTCTATTGTCCTGGTCTGTTCTATTGTCCTGGTCTGTTCTATCACCATGGTCTGTTCTATTGTCCTGGTCTGTTCTATCGTCCTGGTCTGTTCTATTGTCCTGGTCTGTTCTATCACCATGGTCTGTTCAATTGTCCTGGTCTGTTCTACTGTCCTGGTCTGTTCTACTGTCCTGGTCTGTTCTACCGTCCTGGTCTGTTCTACCGTCCTGGTCTGTTCTATCGTCCTGGTCTGTTCTGTTGTCCTGGTCTGTTCTATTGTCCTGGTCTGTTCTATCACCATGGTCTGTTCAATTGTCCTGGTCTGTTCTACTGTCCTGGTCTGTTCTATTGTCCTGGTCTTTTCTGTCACCATGGTCTGTTCTATCGTCCTGGTCTGTTCTATCACCCTGGTCTGTTCTATTGTCCTGGTCTGTTCTATCTGTCCTGGTCTGTTCTATCGTCCTGGTCTGTTCTATCGTCCTGGTCTGTTCTATTGTCCTGGTCTGTTCTATTGTCCTGGTCTGTTCTATTGTCCTGGTCTGTTCTATTGTCCTGGTCTGTTCTACTGTCCTGGTCTGTTCTATTGTCCTGGTCTGTTCTATCACCATGGTCTGTTCTATCGTCCTGGTCTGTTCTATCACCTGGTCTGTTCTATCGTCCTGGTCTGTTCTATCGTCCTGGTCTGTTCCGTCCTGGTCTGTTCTATCGTCCTGGTCTGTTCTATCGTCCTGGTCTGTTCTATCGTCCTGGTCTGTTCTATTGTCCTGGTCTGTTCTATTGTCCTGGTCTGTTCTATTGTCCTGGTCTGTTCTATTGTCCTGGTCTGTTCTATCACCTGGTCTGTTCTATCGTCCTGGTCTGTTCTATTGTCCTGGTCTGTTCTATTGTCCTGGTCTGTTCTATCACCATGGTCTGTTCTATTGTCCTGGTCTGTTCTATCACCATGGTCTGTTCAATTGTCCTGGTCTGTTCTATCGTCCTGGTCTGTTCTATGTCCTGGTCTGTTCTATCGTCCTGGTCTGTTCTATTGTCCTGGTCTGTTCTATCACCATGGTCTGTTCTATCGTCCTGGTCTGTTCTATCACCTGGTCTGTTCTATCGTCCTGGTCTGTTCTATCACCATGGTCTGTTCTATCGTCCTGGTCTGTTCTATCACCATGGTCTGTTCTATCGTCCTGGTCTGTTCTATCGTCCTGGTCTGTTCTATCGTCCTGGTCTGTTCTATCGTCCTGGTCTGTTCTATCGTCCTGGTCTGTTCTATCGTCCTGGTCTGTTCTATCGTCCTGGTCTGTTCTATCGTCCTGGTCTGTTCTATCACCCTGGTCTTTTCAATCGTCCTGGTCTTTTCTATCACCATGGTCTGTTCTATCACCATGGTCTGTTCTATTGTCCTGGTCTGTTCTATTGTCCTGGTCTGTTCTATTGTCCTGGTCTGTTATATCGTCCTGGTCTGTTATATCGTCCTGGTCTGTTCAATCGTCCTGGTCTGTTCTATTGCATGTTAAGCGGATTGAGAACCATGGACAGCGACAAAGCGAGACTGGGCTACGTTATGTTGCCTAATGTCACAGCCCTGTAGCAGACCATTTTCACCCTGGAAATAACGTCCAAATATTTTACAATTCACATGGTCCAATGCATTGTCTTTTGTGGTGACCAAGAGACGCAGGCATTTTCAGCAGCCCGTATTCTTTCCAACCGCCCCGCCCTCCTTTCTCGCAAGTTGAATTCATTTGATCCTATTTTTGAAGCTCTGTGTTCCTAAGGGATACCTAATGACGCAATGACGTCAATGCGGGTCAGTAGCACACTGGCATTCTGGGGGTTGAGACGGTAGTGTTCAGGAACCGAGCTTTATCAATGAGAGCCTATAAAGCCGCGCTTTCAATTCGTTGTAATTAAAGCAAAGAAGTATAGTTAAATTGTAAAAATACGACATTATTTGGTTGCATATGGAAATAATGTATTAATATTGTGAACTTTAACACACCAAGAGGGTAGCAGCGATCTTTGACATATTTATGTCTGGTGCGTAATCTTTAACCACAAATACGCACCCTGACACGGACAGCCTTATGTGTGTCCTCCTAAAACCCCACTCAACACACACGCACACACACACAGTGAACGTCTTCGTCTAGATGCGAGGTGATCTATATAGCTATAGGCTAATGTAGGCTACATTCCTCCTTTGATCAACTCTTCCCACAAGGAACTTACCATAGTCACGGAGCCACTGGTTGCGCAGTGAATTAGAGTTGTGCCATTTGAGAAGGTATGTGATTTCTCCGTTAAAAGGTGGGACGTTCTCTCTGTTGTGAGACTTCAAACCACAGTTTAAATTAGTACATTACTGGTGCCGTTTCCAAAAATATATTATCCTTGATGTGTGGGAGATATGTACCGGTGAGGAGATACGAGGGATACGGTGATTGGTGAACGCAAACAGACAAGGTGTCGGACACAGAAAACAGAGAACCGTGCAGGCTGGACTATTTGTGAACACGCTGGAATTCCTATATTTTTAGTTTCAGTGTCTGCTCCGTTTCACTGATAGCTGCAGGGCTTCATACGGGTAAAAGCAATACATAGGTAACCTGCATCTAATAAACAGTAAACTGCTGTGCACATAATATGGAAGTTGACTGTTTTCACTTTTAGTCAACTTCCCCTCATTGCCATTCAATCATTCATTTGTTCTATATGATTCGGGCCAGTTGCCGCCCTTCTCAGTCACGACCGTCACACACGTAGCTGTGTATAGCCTGTATTTTAGTTTTATGGGCATGTTGTATTGTATGCTTTAAACGAGGTATTTTGGCCTGTAACTATCTACACATTCGCTATGCCCAATGGACAATAAGCAGAGACATTTCTACATTTAAACTGTCACATGTGCGGTGACAGCTGATCTGGAGAATAAGGGATAGTGTTGAATTATTATTATTTTTTCGATGTCTTTTTCATGTGGCAACAGGACAGAGACCTTTTGTATGGTGTGTTGTCCTAGGTTATCCTTACAGTTTTGTACGTTTTACCTTTGAAGTCAAATGTTGAGGTCCACGGTGCTGCTGGTGTGGTCCTTTTTTCACCTATATTGATGTCATTGATTGACCGTGGAATCACGTGGTATCCTAGGTCTACATCGGTTAGATGAAGGATGAAAAACATGCCTTGTGGTCCACGAGGCCCGGATTTACTCAGTTCTATTGCATGGGAAGCAGTTCAGAACCAGACCGTTCCTGTTGCACAGGAAGGAGTTTCAGAACCATGGGCAGCGCCCGTTATACACCAAGAGGGTTCAGAACCATGGACAGCGCATGTTGTACACAAAGTTGTTTCAGAACCATGGACAGTGCCTGCTGTACACGAATGATTTTCAGAACCATGGACAGTACCTGCTGTACACGGAAGTGTTTTCAGAAACTATTGGCTGTATTTACACAGGCAGCCCAATTATGATATTTTTCCACTAATTGGTATTTTGACCAATCAAATCAGCTTTTTTGACAATAATTGGTATAAGCCTGTGTAAAGGCAGCCTTAGACAGCAACAAGACAAAGCCATTTACCGTTTAGATATAGCGATCAACGTTGACATAGAATTGTATAATTAACATTCTAGAACCTCTCTGATCATTCAGTTCTACACATTACATTTATATCTGTCGACCTCTACAAGAGTCAACATTGTTTCTAGCCTTATCATTAGAGAAAGGCAGTGGCACCAAGGTATAGACCCTCTCTGATCAGAACTATTGCTTTTACACCTGCATCACGTTTCTCTTACAATTCCACGTATATGCATATAAATCTGACCTACGACCTTACCAGACCTTAAATGTAAGTTGCAGCTAGGACATTACCGGATGTAGGACATTACAGTACACAATCAATATTAACCCAAAATATATATTGCACTGCATACAGGCTATATGTTCATTCCAAATCGACCCCAGGTCTTCATATGGACGTCATGTAGCCCTCAGATGTGGAAAGGTCAGGTAGGCCTTTACGTGGTGGCAATTGTTCGATTAACTCCGCAAGCCATCATCCGTGCATAAGCAACAACAAAACAACACAGTAGGCTGTAGAATGCCCATACCACAGTAGGCTGTAGAATGCCCATACCACCGTAGGCTGTAGAATGCCCATACCACAGTAGGCTGTAGAATGCCCATACCACAGTAGGCTGTAGAATGCCCATACCACAGTAGGCTGTAGAATGCCCATACCACAGTAGGCTGTAGAATGCCCATACCACAGTAGGCTGTAGAATGCCCATACCACAGTAGGCTGTAGAATGCCCATACCACAGTAGGCTGTAGAATGCCCATACCACAGTAGGCTGTAGAATGCCCATACCACAGTAGGCTGTAGAATGCCCATACCACAGTAGGCTGTAGAATGCCCATACCACAGTAGGCTGTAGAATGCCCATACCACAGTAGGCTGTAGAATGCCCATACCACAGTAGGCTGTAGAATGTAGAATGCCCATACCACAGTAGGCTGTAGAATGCCCATACCACAGTAGGCTGTAGAATGCCCATACCACAGTAGGCTGTAGAATGCCCATACCACAGTAGGCTGTAGAATGCCCATACCACAGTAGGCTGTAGAATGCCCATATGCCCCACAGTAGGCTGTAGAATGCCCATACCACAGTAGGCTGTAGAATGCCCATACCACAGTAGGCTGTAGAATGCCCATACCACAGTAGGCTGTAGAATTCCCATACCACAGTAGGCTGTAGAATTTTCATACCACAGTAGGCTGTAGAATGCCCATACCACAGTAGGCTGTAGAATTCCATACCACAGTAGGCTGTAGAATGCCCATACACACAGCCCATACCACAGGCTGTAGAATGCCCATACCACAGTAGGCTGTAGAAGTAGGCTGTAGAATGCCCATACCACAGTAGGCTGTAGAATGCCCATACCACAGTAGGCTGTAGAATGCCCATACCACAGTAGGCTGTAGAATGCCCATACCACAGTAGGCTGTAGAATGCCCATACCACAGTAGGCTGTAGAATGCCCATACCACACAGTAGACTGTAGGCTACCACAGTAGAGAATGCCCATACCACAGTAGTAGAATGCCCTGTAGAATGCCCATACCACAGTAGGCTGTAGAAATGCCCATACCACCGTAGGCTGTAGAATGCCCATACCACAGTAGACTGTAGAATGCCCATACCACAGTAGGCTGTAGAATGCCCATACCACAGTAGGCTGTAGAATGCCCATACCACAGTAGGCTGTAGAATGTCCACACCACAGTAGGCTGTAGAATGACCACACCACAGTAGGCTGTAGAATGCCCATACCACATTATTGATGTTAGTGCAGCCTAAGAATGGGAGACGCTGGTTTCTCTGTAAGGATGCATATCTGTGTTACTGGCAGCAATCAATGCGATCATAACTGACAATTCAAGGCAATGTATAGGCTTATATGCTTCAATAAACAAATGTCCGTTTTTGTCCGTTATGGTTCCTCAGGCTTAGTCTCCCATGAAGTGCAGTCCACAAGGCAGAGGTCCCTGTTCTTTTCAGCTCCAGCAGCTTTCCATCATGTACAATTGTGGCCTCCTCTCCTCCGGGATTTAAAACTGGTTAGCTAATATACTGTAAATGAGGGATGCCTGGTTGATCTGGCTTCTGGAGGTCTTGAGTGTCAGTGCAGGAAACCAGGACAGGACACCGCATTAGACAATTGAGATGGCTACCTACTGATAAACAAACCTAAGTATCAAGCAGGTAAAAAGCTTAGCTGGACAGTATGCATCATTTCCTAAATGTGGGGCATGACCTAAAATATATATAGAACAACATTTCGAGAGCTTGGGACTATAACGTTCTATCTGCAAAAAGATGATTCTGAGATAATTGCCGTTAAAGTTCCCGAACCCTCATTGGTTTGAAAGGTGTCAGCAATTTTTTAAAATTGTATTCTTTCTTTGGAACAAGTATACCGGTAGAACCTAGTAATCCCAACCTCTCGACTTGGCTGTGCATTTACACTTATTTTTGTCTCGTTTTTCGAACATCGAGAAGCAATTATTCCACTAATAAGTGAAAGGACTTTATAAGTTTCCACCATATTTCGTTTTGCTCATTTCCTGCCAAATCTGAGCAAAGGACAGAAACAAAGGAAGCTGTCGGACTATTGAGACACATCGATTCATTCAATTATACAGTCAGCCTATGAACCATTGTAATAATGAACCAACCACACCTTACACCTTTAATATTGAACCATGTAAAAAATAATGAGCAAACAAACCTACATTTCATTGAATTATTATTTTGTGCATATTTTTGAGTCTATAGGCATAACTGTAACATTCTTCACGTATACCTTGGTCTCGCATGACTGTCTATAATCTCTGCTGTATTTATGTTTTGGAGCGTACATCAGAATGAGAGAAACCCGCAGCGCCAAGCATATTGAGCATGTGAGCTAAAAATAGCATAATCGGACGGCCCCGCGCCGCTCCGTTACCACGCGTTTCAGTATTCTGCTCCGTTAAAAAAAGAAAAGGGAAACATCTCGCAAGCTATATTAAGACGGTAATATAGGCTACCATTGTTGTCACTGAGGAATATATTTGGAAAGCTATCTACCATCAGAGAAAGTGGGCGTTTGTTTTATGCTTGTGTGTACTCGTGTCCAGTGTCTGTGTGAGTGCGCGTGTTTGTGTAGGCGCGCGTGCGTGAGAATCTGTTGCGTGGGCTGTAGCTTCCACTAACATGAAAGGAAGAAGGGGAGACTAAACGAATAGAGAGAAAGGTAAAGAGAACTGTGGAGAGAGTTGAGTTAGAGAGGAGAGAGTTGAGTTAGAGAGGAGGGGGGGGCATTTTGAAATGCTTGGAGACATGATTTCGTATACCGTACATTTATAGTCACTGAACAAAGCGACAATTTTAACCCCAATATTGTGTATTTTACATTCACTTGCATGTGGTCAATTCTGAACCAGCGGTTCAACAGCAAATTCAACGGCTGTGGCTTTCTATCAGCAGCCATGGGCTGCCAAGTGGGAGAATCTTAACGTGACGTCAATGCCTAGTAACTGACGCAGATCTCACGAGGAAAAATATATGCATTTATTTATTTTCTCCCTCTATAGCGTTAATTTAGTTTGATCTGAAATTCACATAGAGGAGAAATTATTCAACATTGAATGAATTTAGCTGTATACCATTCTACTAAGAGAGAGAGAGCGCATGAAAAGTAAAACAAAAAAAGTGTTGGATAAATTAGACTACATTGGCAAGAATCTCTGCATTGTCATGCAATGAACGCAATAATGCAATGAACGCAATAAGGCCGTCGTGTCACGTGCACCACTTTATTATAGTGGTTTAAAACGACACGGGAACGCGCATGTATCCAGTGTGTGCTGGGCGAAGGGAAATATGAACGCGCATGTTTCAGCCCTACGCTTGAAATTCCTCGGAGGAACCTCTGTGAGGTTTTCTTTTTTTTTCTCTCAATGCGAGCTAAAAATAGCAACGGGGTTGGCTCGTGATCCAGAAATAGATAGGGGGCATCACTCGTATAAAAGGCATACCATTCAAGAGTACAGTGTGAACACTTAGTGTAGGAATCAAGAACAGCAGCTGATCTTGCGCTGTTATAAATATATTTCTCTGTTTTGTGACACTTGAAAAATAATGTTAGTGAAACGCATTTCCCCTTTCAGCGAGGGGCTCGCGCATTGGTGAGTGATCGGTGCATTTATTTGTTCAGTTATAGGAGCATTTAATACGCTCGACTGTTGGTTAGCGTTGTCATGCAAAAGGTCCGTAGGTTATGTATAGGCTACCTGGTGTGTTGTAAGCAATGATGCCTTTGGAATAATGGTCAGAGGTATTTGGTGTGAAATGTGAACGCTAGATATATGCTTGATGAAAATCAAACCAGCCTTTCTTTTCAGTCGGAGAATCATGCAGTGTGTAAATCGGCGCTGTTGAGCTCTCACATATAATTGAAATGTCTCTTTCCGCGAGGACTTATGAATGTATGTAAACCTCTGGGACGAAGGAAATGTATCCCAATTAGGCTACTTAATTATTTGGGGGGGACCAGAATAGGAAAGAGTCAAATGCGTTTCAGCTGCACATAACTAAAGTGAAGGCTGTCGGGTGCAGTCCACTCCGGGTGCTGCTGAAATGTTCAGAACTCAAAGCCAATAGCATACAGAAATTCTACTCAGTTTGAAAGAAGAAAGTTTCCAGGCTGACATTATGGGTGTGGAGTTAGACCACATTTAATAGAACAATATTCAGTTCTTGTTTGGAATTCTGTTGCTCTCACGTCTGGTCTGTATAGCGCCATCCTCTTAGATTCAGAGAGCAGTTGGCGTAAGTCTGCTATGTCCCGGTCATATTATAGGCCACATTCATTTGTGTTTTAGGCTACACCTTAAATGAATTACGTCCATGTCTCCAATGACAATTTTATTCGGATTCTTGTTTCATAAATAATTTGATTTGTGTGGTTGAACCATCGTTAAGTAGGCATAGGCTATAGCCTAAAGCTATGCATGCAACCGCTGACTGATGATGTCATTAGGCCATGTTTGAATTATGCTTAGAATGGATATGGGTCCAACACTCTGAGGGTTCATCTTGAAATGTTCAATTGTTTTAAAATCTGCGGCTGACAGTTCAGTGTAACATTCCTATGCTATAGTGGGGAATGAAGACATTGTGCCCCACGAATGTTATCGTCATTTTGTGTTTTGACTGTGGAACAAAAACACAGGCATGGCTCTATGTTACATCAACGTTAGCTCTGTGGACCATTTTGGCCAAAGATGGGCAGAGCTGAGGTGTACCGCCCTCCGTAATTACATTCTGGCGTTTGGTTTTCAGTGGAAAGAGCGACCCTTCTCGAGTCGTGACTGCTAAAGTGAGTAGCGCGCGTACTGCGTCAGAGGCGGCAGCCACCCGGTGCTCGAGACAGAAAGAAGGAATCGTGACCGATTGGAGGCGGCCACAAATTAAAGTCCCGGCCAATCAAATCGGCGCAAGAGCGGGCCTGAAGAGTTCGGGAACTTTTGGGGTTCCAATGGATCTAATTGATTGAATAACCTGTTTTTTTTCTTTTCGTGCCACCGACTCGACTGTCTCCTACTTGCATAGGCTACTGCAGGCTATACAGGATGTATATTTGGGTGCGGTATAAAAAGGGGGTAGCCAATGGGTTATCCTAATATCGTGCCCTGTTGTCTCCCTAGTCCACCAGTGTAGATATTGGCTACTTCAGGATTCAATCCCATCGCGCTTTGTAGACAACGCAGCTTTTAAAGGCAATATTAGCGCGGTCGTTGAGATCGCATTCAAGGTAAACGCTGCAGATGCCGGCTCCTTTAAAATGTCAAGCGCGCTTTGAAATGGATACCGCGGATCAGAATGAATCCCAGCCTTGGTCTAAATATGGATGATCATTGGAATCTGTAATGTTAGACCTATAAGTAAGTGTTGGTTCCATCACTGCGGGGTGTTCAGTGATGGTTCATGTTGTTGATGGTTGAGTAAATGTTTGGTTAGGGGAAGTTTACGTGCGGCATTGTGGGGTGAATAGTATGCTTTGCTGTCAGATGTCATCATCTATTATCAACATTAGGGATATGTTTCTCACCATCAAACATTTGGTTGGATCAGATTAATTTTTATTGTACTTGTTTGTTTCAGAAGCTCCCCATTTTCGCACACATTTCTTTGGGCTTTGGCAAGGCGTAAAGGCTACTGTGTGGACAATGGTTTGTCCCGTTACTTTTTCACAGCGGGGAAACCAGTTAGTTTTACTTCTCGTCTTTTTTTGTTGGATAATGGGGGTCCCTATAAAGATTGATTGCGATTGGTAGATGACGAGTTCTGTACTCTCCAATGAAAGCCTTCGCTGCTCTCTATTTACGGTATGTTGGAGCAGAGCAGCGTTCTTCCTCGTGCACAGCTATCGGCAGACAACTGGAGATCAGCTCTCCATCAGGCGACATTGCGAATAAGAGGATGTACGTACACACACCGCGATTACTGCTGGTTTAGAAATAAAACACAGTGTTTTCTGTAGCCTAACGTGAATTGATATGTTTAGACGAATGTGGTTACAATGTCGGATTCCACATGCAAGAACCTTGCGCGCAAGGATAGATTGTGAGTCTTGTACCAATTGCTGGACTGATGCACTTTGTGTGGATGAGAGACAGTGGAAGACTCTTTTTACGGCAGTAGTTCGTGGAGTGATGTGGATCTGGACCCATAGATTGTCCGTCACGAATCTTTTTGCGGTCTGGGCTTGCTGTTCATAAATATCAGTCTGGGAAGCCCTTACCCCAAAAAGCATTTGTGGAGGACTCAGTCGCCGAATTGAATATATTGTATTTATTGACGAGTGATATTATTATTGTCATATTATTGCAGATTTTAATTGTTGTCGTCAAATATCTCCCGACTCAAAATCTGCATGCATTGTTGTGATTTCATAACCATGTGTGGTATAGGCCTATAGTTCAGGACAATAGGAAATACACCTGTTAGTCCTTTTTAGAGGACGGACACACACGCGAGTTGGATGACTTTCCTACCATTGTGGATGCTTATCTTGAACTGTCTATATGAAATCTATAGAAGACTGAACTGTGTGTGTTTGTAAGATCACAGGTTACAGGTATATTATCGATTGGGTTGGAAGCAGAAGTAGGGAATGTATGTAGTGTACACAACAGCAAAGTAGGAAACTGTGTAGCAGTGACACGTACAGGTTACCTGGGAGGAGAAACTACACAACAACCACCTTTTAATAGTGTTATTTCCACTTCAGACAACTGGTTTCTTCCAGGCATTTATCAAATTATAAACATTAATGGCTTTCAATATGACATTCATTTTACTGGACATGTTACGCATGTTATCTTTTAATAGCTTTTATTTTGACAGGGAGTCATGCTGAGACCAAGGTGTGTTTTACAGAAGAGCCCTGTCATTACAGACACATACACATCCATACCATACAGAACACAGAGAGACTGGTGTTACATGTGTTTAATGTTGTAATATTTGATTGCGGTTCAATTTTATCTGTCACCTTTTGTACATGAGTTCCGTATTTCTCAAAACACAATTATGTTGGATAATTGTAAGAGTTTGCTGTTTGAATAAAATGTTGATTTATGAAATGGGTGATTTCTGGTCTATTCTTTGTGTTTTGTAATATAGGAACTGTGTAGAAATAGAAAGAGGCTAGCGCCCCCTTGGTGAGTTAATAACTGACTTAGATGTTGGTTAAATATCCTAACAGCTCACACCTACGACATGTATTCCACAAGGTAGGACACGTCCCGAGTTCAGGACCCCCCACTCTGGTCCTGGGTGTGCAGGCTTTTGTTTCACCACAGCACTAACACACCTGTTTCCACTAATCAATTGATTACAGTCATCCAAGTTGGAGACAGTTACGTTTTTATTTAATTACATTGTTTATTAGTAGTGGTAGTGGTTAGTGTTTGTGCAGGGTAAGGTGGCTGCTACATTGTTTTAACAGTTTCCTCAAGTCCTGAGCAAACTAACCCCTTCTCAATCTATAAGGAATCATATGCATGCCACAAGGTATTGTGGGATCTTTTGAGACCCCCGTCACACCCCTACTGAACCGCTTCTTCACCCCTCCCTATCTAACCTGGTCCTATATGAATGTGCTGCATCCCACTGGGAGTCTTTGAGTTGCATATCACTTGTCTTTATGATCTTCTGTCAGGTGTCCTGAGCATCACCAATGTGTTCTATGAAGAGTGTATGACCACGGTGAAAATGCTCTCATGAGTCTTGCTCCACTTAAAGTGGAATTGACAGCGTTTTAACTTACTTTGCAGATATGAAACAAACAGACAATCATAATATCAGTCAAAGAATATAGAATTCCCAGTTTATGCTACAAAGCCAACTGTATAAGAGGTTTTAATGGGTTATATTTGAGTCAGAATTCCATGATGTACAGTAAGGCATTACTGGCAGAAAAGCTCAAGTTCAATGCATGATTAATATAATTCACCAATACATTTCTTGGTTGTCCAAAAAATATTGCTATCAGGTTTTAAATCAGAGCTGGCCTGGTACATTGTTTACTGCCTCCACCCTTTCGGGGAGTTTCAATCACTCAATATTTGGAACAAGAAAGGAGGAATGTAACTAAGGCATGTACATACAACCACACTAGCAAGGACAATGATCACAAGTCAGTCATAAAGTGGCTAATAGACTAGCGTATCCTATTTATGTATCTATTTATTTAGCAAGCTAAAAACACAGAACCTAACGTTAGCTAGCTTCTGGGAAGTGCTGGGAGGATGTCATGGCTTCACTTGACCGCAGTCATGCTATTGGAGGAATGGCTGAGTGGCCAAATCTTTCCCCTCCTATCGTTTATGCGTGGCTACAGAGATGCAGGAGTCATTTGGTTAGCTAGTAAGACATGTGAATCACTTTGCTAGCTAGCTATACTGAACTTGAACAACTGTTATCCAGTTAGCATATCTCTTGCGCTTGTAAATTCACTCTGGCTATCTACTCTGATTTCAGAGCACTCTCGTCTGAGCGTGCCAGAGTGCAGAATAACTGATGAATTTACTAACGCGCAACACCTGCTGAATATGACCGGGCAGTAAAGTACTTAAAATCTTGCCAGCAGCACAGTCAGTCACTAACACTCTAGATAACATGAAAACAGCCTAACCAGCTGTGCTAAGGTGAGGAAAACTGTCAGAGTGAGGTGTGGTCAGAATGTTCTCTCATTAGTGTCTGGAAGTAGCTAGCCAACTTTAGCCAGTTAGCTTGGATGCTTGACTGCCGTTGTGAGGAATGCTAGGATCAACCCTACTCCTCGGCCAGAGCATCCAGACCAGTGTCAATAGTGCAGTGTGTGTTCTGAACACCCGGAAAGCGAAACACACTGAATTTATGAACAGACATTCTGAATTTACGAACAGACAATCTGAATTTACGAACAGACAATCTGAATTTACGAACAGACAATCTGAATTTACGAACAGACAATCTGAACAGACGAACAACTCAGACCCTACTCTGACACACTGAAGGCAATTTAACAACTCACCCTTAGTTGTCAATCAAATGTATTTGGCATCGATTAAATGGTTTAAGTTCCCATTCAGTTGTCAAAACCTGGGTTGGGACAAGCATGCATTGGCAGGCAGGCTGCAGAACAGTGAGCAGGCTACTATTCCCCATTGTTTCTCAGTGCAATTTTGACTGCCAACTAGCTGAAATCATTTGAGAGGGTTTATCTACTGTCTCTTGTTAGATTTTAGGGCACCCCCTTTGGCTAGCAATAGTTGTTGATCTTGTTGTTGATGTGCATATGCAACTGAGGGAGAGAGAGCCTACCTTTTCATGGTTGTTTGATCAAAAGGACTGTAAAGATCCCAAATGTAACAGGACTCCCGTGGTATTTACATATTAGCAGAAATCCATTCAGGTGTATTTAGTGGCTTTTGGTGAATGTGTTCTGATGAGCTAAAGTCACACTGATGCTACTGCCTGTAAACACACAGTCCAGTTCAAAGTGAATGATGACAGGCCCTACTGCCTGTAAACACACAGTCCAGTTCAAAGTGAATGATGACAGGCCCTACTGCCTGTAAACACACAGTCCAGTTCAAAGTGAATGATGACAGGCCCTACTGCCTGTAAACACACAGTCCAGTTCAAAGTGAATGATGACAGGCCCTACTGCCTGTAAACACACAGTCCAGTTCAAAGTGAATGATGGCAGGCCCTACTGCCTGTAAACACACAGTCCAGTTCAAAGTGAATGATGACAGGCCCTACTGCCTGTAAACACACAGTCCAGTTCAAAGTGAATGATGACAGGCCCTACTGCCTGTAAACACACAGTCCAGTTCAAAGTGAATGATGACAGGCCCTACTGCCTGTAAACACACAGTCCAGTTCAAAGTGAATGATGGCAGTCCCTACTGCCTGTAAACACACAGTCCAGTTCAAAGTGAATGATGGCAGGCCCTACTGCCTGTAAACACACAGTCCAGTTCAAAGTGAATGATGGCAGTCCCTACTGCCTGTAAACACACAGTCCAGTTCAAAGTGAATGATGGCAGTCCCTACTGCCTGTAAACACACAGTCCAGTTCAAAGTGAATGATGACAGGCCCTACTGCCTGTAAACACACAGTCCAGTTCAAAGTGAATGATGGCAGGCCCTACTGCCTGTAAACACACAGTCCAGTTCAAAGTGAATGATGACAGGCCCTACTGCCTGTAAACACACAGTCCAGTTCAAAGTGAATGATGACAGGCCCTACTGCCTGTAAACACACAGTCCAGTTCAAAGTGAATGATGGCAGTCCCTACTGCCTGTAAACACACAGTCCAGTTCAAAGTGAATGAATGATGTCCAGTTCAGTCCCTACTGCCTGTAAACACACAGTCCAGTTCAAAGTGAATGATGGCAGTCCCTACTGCCTGTAAACACACAGTCCAGTTCAAAGTGAATGATGGCAGTCCCTACTGCCTGTAAACACACAGTCCAGTTCAAAGTGAATGATGGCAGGCCCTACTGCCTGTAAAAACAGTCCAGTTCAAAGTGAATGATGGCAGGCCCAGCCTGTAAACACACAGTCCAGTTCAAAGTGAATGATGGCAGTCCCTACTGCCTGTAAACACACAGTCCAGTTCAAAGTGAATGATGGCAGTCCCTACTGCCTGTAAACACACAGTCCAGTTCAAAGTGAATGATGGCAGTCCCTACTGCCTGTAAACACACAGTCCAGTTCAAAGTGAATGATGGCAGTCCCTACTGCCTGTAAACACACAGTCCAGTTCAAAGTGAATGATGGCAGTCCCTACTGCCTGTAAACACACAGTCCAGTTCAAAGTGAATGATGGCAGGACCTACTGCTGTAAACTCACAGTCCAGTTCAAAGTGAATGATGGCTGGCCCTACTGCCTGTAAACACACAGTCCAGTTCAAAGTGAATGATGACAGGCCCTACTGCCTGTAAACACACAGTCCAGTTCAAAGTGAATGATGACAGGCCCTACTGCCTGTAAACACACAGTCCAGTTCAAAGTGAATGAAGGCAGGCCCATGTGGAAAATGGCTTATTTGCATAAAGGCCTACTGTAGCTCTGATTGGTTATCGCGCACCGGTCCTGGACGAGACAGATGTTTTTATTAGGTTTTATTTACTTCTGTTGTCCAAACGCACAGAAGCTTTCCTACTCTATTTTGCTATAGAACTTTCACAAATGCCTTACTCTTACGTAATTCACAAACATTATATGAATTTGTGAAAATGGTCATATCTAAGTGCTCGCTTGTCAGAAAATGTACAAAAAAAAAAGGTGTCATATTCGCCCTGGGGGCCTATATGAACAGATTTGAATAAGATTTCAAAATGCTGTCAGTTCCACTTGAAGGTTTCTGCCCTCTTTGTGTCTTGCCATTATCATCACATGTGTTTACTGTTCACACAGGCTTAGGATAACAGTTTGAACTGGGTTCTGTTTACTTGAACATTCATGCCCCCATATCATGTTGTATCCTGTTTTTCTGCAAAGGGACCAGGACGACTGATCCGTGTAAAGGAAAGAATGAATGGGGCCGTGTATCGTGAGATTTTGACTGAAAACCTCCGTCCATCAGCAAGGGCATTGAGGATGAAACGTGGCTGGGTCTTTCAGCATGACAATGATCCCAAACACACTGCCCGGGCAACGAAGGAGTGGCTTCGTAAGAAGCATTTCAAGGTCCTGGAGTGGCCTAGCCAGTCTCCAGATCTCAACCCCATAGAAAATCTTTGGAGGGAGATGAAAGTTCATGTTGCCCAGCAACAGCCCCAAAACATCACTGCTCTAGAGGAGATCTGCATGGGGGAATGGGCCAAAATACCAGCAGCAGTGTGTGAAAAACTTGTGAAGACTTACAGAAAACGTTTGACCTCTGTCATTGCCAACAAAGGGTATATAACAAAGTATTGAGATAAACTTTTGTTATTGACCAAATACTTATTTTCCACCATAATTTGCAAATAAATTCATTAAAAATCCTACAATGTGATTTTTTTTCTCATTTTGTCTGTCATAGTTGAATTGTACCTATAATGAAAATTACAGGCCTCATCTTTTTAAGTGGGAGAACTTGCACAATTTGTGGCTGACTAAATACTTTTTTGCCCCACTGTATGTGAAGTAGTAAAAAGGCAAGTATTTGGTCCCATATTCATAGCACGCAATGGCTACATCAAGCTTGTGACTCTACAAATGTGTTGGAGGCATTTTGTGTTTGTTTTGGAGAGGTGAGAGGTGAGCATGTCTTGGGTGTATGATATTTCTGCATCTGTAACTCTTTCACTCATTGAGGATTATCTGTAACCATGGTAGCATCCACATTAATGTAGAAGTGTTTAGAATCATATCCTATTCTTATTTATAATAAAAGTGACTCCAAAATGACACAATACATTATTTACCATTCATTTCTATTGGGCACAACATCATCTGAAACACAACCACAACTAACAGCAAACACATCCAACAAATGTGTAGAGTCACACACTTGATGCAGTCATTGTGTGCTGTGAATATGGGACCAAATCCTTTTTACTACTTTAATACACATAAATGAATTTGTCCCAATACTTTTGGTCTCCTAAAATGGGCCGACTATGTAATTTCTAAACGTTTCACCCAATATATATATATATGAAATAGCCTCACATTGAAGCTGACAGTCTGCACTTTAAACTCCAAAGTCATCCAACTTTCCCACAACGTTCTGGGAATGGTGCAGGATAGTTGTGTGGCTTTGGAACATTCTCAGCACATTTAAGAAATTCTTCTGTGGGAATTTCAGTTATTCAGCTAAATGTTTTCTGCAGGTTTCCTCATGGTTCTATTTCAAGTCCTGTTCTCAGAACATTAAGAAAATGTTCCATTAAAAACCCCCAAGAAAACATTCATAAGGTTCTAAGAAGGTTCTAAGAATGTTATTTAACAACATATACATTCCGTTCTCCGGGTCAACAAAACTCTCTATCCTCGATCTTGTTAAGTGTGTTCAGGTGTGTTGGCCGCACCCACTAATTGGCCACAGCTGATCTTAATGAGTGCTTGTTTCCATTGAAATGAGAGCTGGTTGAGTAAACTACAATGAACAGCTTTGTATGAGTTTTAAAAAAAACATGGGGTTGTAGCTCTATCCTGGTGGGCAATGGACTAATTCCATGGATAGACAACTAGAAGATCATAGGTTCAAATCAAAGAGATGTGTTTGCATGATTAATACCTAAGCAAAGGAATGTCCAATGTATCCTATCTGTACTGAGAGTTCAGAACAGTTGACCTAAGCTGGCAGTGTTATTAAAAGTCTTGATTCAATATTCAGTGGGTTTTTAGGAAGATACTTAAAAAATCTCCAAATAACCTTTACATTTATTCAAAACATTCACAACATTTAGAGAATGTTCTCAGAACGTATATATATATATATATATAGAGAGAGAGAGAGGGAGGACAGAAAGAGTGAGGGCGGGAGGACAGAGAGAGGGAGGGAGGACAGAGAGAGAGAGGGAGGACAGAGAGAGAGAGGGAGGGAGGACAGAGAGAGAGAGGGAGGGAGGACAGAGGGAGAGAGGACAGAAAGAGAGGGTGACAGAGGGGGGGAGGACAGAGAGAGAGAGGTAGAGAGGACAGAGAAGGAGAGAGAGGACAGAGAGCGAGTGTTCATTTTTATTGTTTATTTAACTTTTGTATATTATCTACTTCACTTGCTTTTCCAATGTTAACATGTGTTTACCATGCCAATAAAGCCCCTTGAATTTAATTGAATTGAGAGAGGACAGAGAGAGAGAGAGCAGACAGAGAGAAGGAGAGCAGACAGAGAGAAGGAGAGAGGGAGAGAGAGGGAGACAGACACACACTGACATCTGCTCAACAGATCTCTACTCCCAATCTCAAAACAAGGATGTGTCCTATTTTTAGGTCCAGACAGGTAAATTGAGTCTGTAAACAATTTTAATGGACTGTGTGTGTGTGTGTGTGTGTGTGTGTGTGTGTGTGTGTGTGTGCGTGTGTGTGTGTGTGTGTGAGAGAGATCCACAGTAAACAAGTCTGGAATCAGACTGTGCTTGTGTCATTTGGGGTATTTGGCTCTATAATTATGGGCTCAGAGGGTTTAGTGCCATTGGACCTCATAGTGCACAGCTAAATAAATGAGAGAGAGAGAGAGAGAGAGAGAGAGAGAGAGAGAGAGAGAGAGAGAGAGAGAGAGAGAGAGAGAGAGAGAGAGAGAATCAGTAAGTATGTTTGAGAGAGAGAGAGAGAGAATCTCCATACCTGTGGAGTAGTATTGTTTTGACTGGAAAGAATACTAAGTGTTTGTTATTTAGCCATCAGGGAAGATAGGTCCTGTGGAGATGTTCACATAAACATACAGGGGTTGTATTTTAATGTCGGCCTCCACGGAAGATTGGTCCTGTGGAGATGTTCACATAGAAACATACAGGGGTTGTATTTTAATTCGGCCTCCAGGTCCTGTGGAGATGTTCACATAGAAGTATTTTAATCCAGGGAAGATAGGTCCTGTGGATATGTTCAAAATTAAAACATACAGGGGTTGTATTATAATGTTGGCCTCCAGGGAAGATAGGTCCTGTGGAGATCACATAGAAACATACAGGGGTTGTATTTTAATGTCGTCCTCCAGGGAAGATAGGTCCTGTGGAGATGTTCACATATAAACATACAGGGGTTGTATTTATAATGTTGGCCTCCAGGGAAGGTAGGTCCTGTGGAGATCACATGAAACATACAGGGGTTGTATTTTAATGTCGGCCTCCAGGGAAGTATAAGGTCCTGTGGATATGTTCAAAATTAAAACATACAGGGGTTGTATTATAATGTTGGCCTCCAGGGAAGATAGGTCCTGTGGAGATCACATTGAAACATACAGGGGTTGTATTTTAATGTCGTCCTCCAGGGAAGATAGGTCCTGTGGAGATGTTCACATATAAACATACAGGGGTCTTATTTTAATGTCGGCCTCCAGGGAAGGTAGGTCCTGTGGAGATCACATTGAAACATACAGGGGTTGTATTTTTATGTTGGTCTCCCGGGGAAGATGGGTCCTGTGGAGATGTTCACATAGAAACATACAGGGGTTGTATTTTAATGTCGGCCTCCAGGGAAGATAGGTCCTGTGGAGATCATATTGAAACATATCTTATTTTTTAGTTCCTAAATTGTTTGATAAGATTAGTTCAGATTTTCTCAGGGGACCCCACATGGGGCCCCTACCCCAAGTTTCCTCGCTCTCTCTGTCTCCTCTGCTTCCTCCTGTATGCATTGCAGCCTGCCTCAGCCTCACCACTGAGTGCCACACCACTGTCTGTCTCAGTAGCTTGCTCTCTGTAAAGCAAAGTTACAATGATAATTTAGTAGAGTATTTTTTATCCTGCTGCGGTAGGCTCCTTTTAACGTTCTCACTTCATCCTTCTAGCTGGCTAAGTAACGCTAGCCAGAGCCCTTCAACTTTACTGCAATATAACTATAGCCACCTGACTGACATACCTATCAGCAAATACTTAGCAGTTGTGCACTTCAGTTTTTGTTTGTTTGGGGGATGTCTGTAGACAAGGCGGGACTGTTATAATTTGCTTTTTGTCCGGCTGTCAGCAGACCCTACTGCGAACTGGGGTAGTTCGTTGTGTGGCAAGAGGGCGGGGGTTAGCGGTAAAAAGGCAAATCCGGGTGACGTAGACGAACAAAACAAAATATCACTGTTCATGATTCCACACCTTCACAAAAAGGACGGTGCGAATATAACTCATTCAGATCAAGACTATAATCGTTCGACGCTGGGAGCAATATTTAAATGACCTGTAGGCTAATTGATTTTATTTGTGTACAAAATACATCTTTTTTTTCTTTTTTTTTCCTTAAAATTAGAAGAAACGATCGACGTCCGGACCTCAGTGTCCTCATATGTAGTTACAGTTATGTTTGTCAGTACAGACAAAACACAATTACTGATTCATGCAAGGTCTTTTTTTGATGTACTTTTTGTGTCACACAAAATGCAGATAGGCCATCAACCATGCACGCTTGAGTAGAAACTTGTCACCGTGTGTGCAGAATGGAGTAATGTATCAGTTTAGTTCTGGAGAAAGGGCTCTTATCTGTGGTGGAATGTGATTGTTCTCATGTGTTTATGACTTTATGTAAGTTACTGTATGTTAGTTTTCCGTTGTGACTCATTGCTTTATATATTGCTTTAGAGGGAGATGTACATGCACTTTGTATAATACACGTCACACATGTTTGTCTTGTAGATTTCTACCTTAAAGTTGCAATAAAATATTAAAATACAACATCGTGCACCTCTTTTGTCAAACAAGCAATTTTCAGAATGTGTAAAAGTTGTTACCTTATTAGCCTACTTTTGAAAAAGCATGGAATTGATCTATAAAATATATCTATAATTTTAGAAAATATTCACCTAATCTATTACTTTTGTATATAAGTGTTTGCACTTGGTAGCCTCTAATTATGTCTGAAATACTAAGACATTCCGCATAAAGTGCTGATAAAAGATGTTGAGGAGTTGGATAACAATCTGAAAATAGTGTAGGCTTGTAATTTAAGGCTTTTATTGGGTGGTATCAATACAAGTGGTATAGTCTTGAAGTTGAATAATATTAAAATAAACATAGACGATCTCCAACAAACAGCTCGGATGTCCCCCCCTGTATTAGACCGAATAACGCAGTCAAGAAATACATTATGTGGTGTGAGTCTATGTGCTTTTGAAATTTTCAGAGTTGATATTTCACGTCAATCAACGGTGTTTGTAGTGGAGATAAAATAACATATATTCCACCCACCTAGATTTGACTTTACCGACGGTCATGTCTGTTGGCAGTGTTTAGAGGGAGATAAAGTTCGGATATCGGCTATAACCTTAATTAAGCGATGTGATGTATTTAAAATCAGATATAGGTGAGAGTAGTATCACAACAACTCACTACAAGGGAGCTGTCGGGTAAGATGTGGTGCTGAAGTCATATATATATTTATATTAATTTTGGGTTGAAACTAAAGACAAACAAAGAGGCTTTATTATGCAGATCTAGTCCCTTGTCACATTCAATCGTTCAAAAGAGAAAGTATATAAAGTATATGATATATTTATGAATATATTAGGATTCAGGGCAGGTAAATCAACAGGAGACATTCCAGAGAGCTGCAACAACACATGACATGTGATCTTTATACATGTATAATGCTAAGCCTTTGTATTCGTTTTATGATTCAACCTGTGCTTCTTAGATGTTCAGGCAGCGTGACCCCCCCCCTCCCTCCCCCCTCCCACAAACACACTGAGATTTAAACTGAGATTCGGTTCTAGTACTTCAATCTTTAAGTAGCCTACTGCCTACCCTGTATCTCTAAAACCTTCCAAGGATCATGTTTATATTATATTTATCAAATGAAGCAGTCTCATAGTGTGTTCTCATGTAAAATTCAGCTCAGAGGCTTTGAAAGCTCACGGACAATATAGTTAACGGTTGACTTTTTTTTAAAGCTTTCAAAACATTTTAAATCAGGAACTAGGCCTGGCTCTACTATCTGTTGTCAATATTATATTGACCTATTTACAGTGCCTTGCGAAAGTATTCGGCCCCCTTGAACTTTGCGACCTTTTGCCACATTTCAGGCTTCAAACATAAAGATATAAAACTGTATTTTTTTGTGAAGAATCAACAACAAGTGGGACACAATCATGAAGTGGAACGACATTTATTGGATATTTCAAACTTTTTTAACAAATCAAAAACTGAAAAATTGGGCGTGCAAAATTACCTTTTGCTGCGATTACAGCTGTAAGTCGCTTGGGGTATGTCTCTATCAGTTTTGCACATCGAGAGACTGACATTTTTTCCCATTCCTCCTTGCAAAACAGCTCGAGCTCAGTGAGGTTGGATGGAGAGCATTTGTGAACAGCAGTTTTCAGTTCTTTCCACAGATTCTCAATTGGATTCAGGTCTGGACTTTGACTTGGCCATTCTAACACCTGGATATGTTTATTTTTGAACCATTCCATTGTAGATTTTGCTTTATCAGCAATCTCGGACCTGCCTGGTGTGTTTTGGATCATTGTCTTGTTGGAAGACAAATCTCCGTCCCAGTCTCAGGTCTTTTGCAGACTCCATCAGGTTTTCTTCCAGAATGGTCCTGTATTTGGCTCCATCCATCTTCGCAAGGCACTGTATCTATGAATTCTACATATTGAAGTATTTTTCCCCTCATGGTTGAGTCATTTATGAATGGTTTTAAATCAAAACAACGTTTATTGGTCACCAAGACAGTTGAGCAGATCTTATAGTGGGTGCAGCGAAATGCTTATGTCACTAGTTCCTAACAACGCAGTCAAATGTCAAACACAGAAATGAGCCATTTTAAAAACAACAAAAAAGAAAGAACAAAAATAAATGGAGAAAGTTCAGGAATGAATCCAATGAACAACCCAACAGCACGGTAACAGTAACCCCAGAGCAATCTATACGTATATACACCGGATGATACGGCACAATATATACGAACAATGATACGCACAGCAGTAGAAATATTAGTGAGCTATGGCAATAATCCAGTATGTAAATAAATACGCGGTGTGTTAAAACAGTCTAACTAAAATGTAATGTAGAGTAGTATAAATATTAGAATGAGCTATGTCGAAAATACAGTATTTAAATACACAGTACAAAACCCTATAGCAAAATGAGTCCAGAATACAAATCCTATTCAGCAATGTCGAAAAGTTTTGGCAGGTCTGAAAAAATGCTGTAAAGTAAGAATGTTTTCAAAAATAGACACGTTAATAGATTATATTTATCAATTAACTAAATGAAAAGTGAGTGAACAGAGAAAAATCTACATCAAATCCATATTTGGTGAGACCACCCTTGGCCTTCAAAACAGCAGCAGATCTTCTAGGTACACTTGAACAAAGTCAGGGATTTTGTAGGCATATAGTCAGGTGTCTCTCCCAGGCAGACACATGTCAAGACTGAGCACAGCAACAAGACACAAGGTACTGTATCAGTAAGGTCTCTCCCAGGCAGACATGTCAAGACTGAGCACAGCAACAAGACACAAGGTGAGCACAGCTATACTGTATCAGCAAGGTCTCTCCCAGGCAGACATGTCAAGACTGAGCACAGCAACAAGACACAAGGTAGTGTATCAGTAAGGTCTCTCCCAGGCAGACATGTCAAGACTGAGCACAGCAACAAGACACAAGGTACTGTATCAGTAAGGTCTCTCCCAGGCAGACATGTCAAGACTGAGCACAGCAACAAGACACAAGGTACTGTATCAGTAAGGTCTCTCCCAGGCAGACATGTCAAGACTGAGCACAGCAACAAGACACAAGGTAGTGTATCAGTAAGGTCTCTCCCAGGCAGACATGTCAAGACTGAGCATAGAGCCCTGAATAACGAGTCCTGGAAGTGATGGTACGGCCCCCACAGAGCCCTGAATAACGAGTCCTGGAAGTGATGGTTCGGCCCCCACAGAGCCCTGAATAACGAGTCCTGGAAGTGATGGTATGGCCCCCACAGAGCCCTGATCTCAACATCATCGAGTCTGTCTGGGATTACATGAACAGAGATAAGTACCTGAGGCTGCCTAAATCCACAGAAGAACTGTGGTTAGTTCTCCAAGATGTTTGGGCCAACCTACCTGCCGAGTTCCTTCAAATACTGTGTGCAAGTGTACCTAGAAGAATTGACGCTGTTCTGAAGCCAAAGGGTGGTCACACCAAATATTGATTTGATGTAGATTTTTCCTCAGTTCACTCACTTTGCATTTTGTTAATTGATAAATATAATCTTTTCATGTGTCTATTTTTGAGAGCATTCTTACTTTACAGCATTTTTTCACATCTGCCTAAAACGTTTGCACAGTACTGTCCATGTATGTGAAGGGTTTGTATAGACAGTATGGACAGTGTGTAAATAGAGAAGGTGTATATAGCAGTAGTTATATAGGATGAGCCATGACTTCACTCTTAGATAAAAAGGTGCTAAGTAAGACCATACAGGGTTTTTCGGGTTTGTCCCCATAGTGGAACACTTTTTGTTGCTGGGTAGAACCCTTTGCAGAGGCTTCATCTAGAACCCTCTATGTGGGGTACTTCAAAGAACCCCCTGTATATGGTTCTACCTAGAACCGTCCATGAAGGGTTATACCAAAAGCCATTTGATCTTCTGAAGGTTCTTACTAGAACCGTCTATGAAGGGTTCAACCAGCCTTATTAGCCTTTACAATTGTATTATTTATGGAAATACATACAGTGCATTCAGAAAGTATTCTGACCTCTCTAAAATGTTTAAATTGATTAAATTGTTTTTTTTCCCCGACCTCATCAATACCCCATAATAACAAAGCAATTTTTTGCAAATGTACAAATAAATAAAAATATCACATTTACAGTACATAAGGATTCAGACCCTTTACTCATTGCTTGGTTGAAACACCTTTGGCAACGATTACAGCCTTGAGTCTTCTTGGGTATGACACTAGAAGCTTGGCACATCTGTATTTGGGGAGTTTCTCCCATTCTTCTCTGCAGATCCTCTCAAGCTCTGTCAGGTTGGATGGGGAGCGACGCTGCACAGGTCTTTCCATAGATGTTTGATCGTGTTCAAGTCCGGGCTCTGTCTGGGCCACTCAAGGACATTCAGAGACCTGTCCCGAAGCCACTCCTGCGTTGTCTTGGCTGTGTGCTTCGGGTTGTTTAGGGTTTCCTGTTGTATGGTGAATCTCTGCCCAGTCTGAGGTCCTGAGCGCTCAGATACTTTGCTCCATTCAATCCACACATCATGATGCTGCCACCACAATGCTTCACCGTAGGGATGGTGCCAGGTTTACTCCAGATGTGACACTTGGCATTCAGGCCAAACTTTTCATCAGACCAGAGAATCTTGTTTCTCATGGTCTGAGAGTCCTTTAGGTGCCTTTTGGCACCTAAGTGGGCTGCCATGCCTTTTATTGAGATGAGGCTTCCGTCTGGCCACTCTACCATTAAGGTCTGATTGGCGGAGTGCTGCAGAGATGGCTGTCCTTCTGGAAGGTTCTCCCATCTCCACAGAGGAACTCTGGAGCTCTGTAAGAGTGACCATCAGGTTCTTGGTCACCTCCCTTCTCCCCCGATTGCTCAATTTGGCCGTGCGGCCAGCTCTAGGAAGAGTCTTGGTGGTTCCAAACTTCTTCTACTTAAGAATGATGGAGGCCACTGTGTTCTTGGGGACCTTCAATGCTGCATAATGTTTTTGGTGCCCTTCCCCAGATCTGTGCCTCAACACAATCCTCTCTTGGAGCTCCACGAACAATTCCTTCGATCTCATGGCTTGGTTTTTGCTCTGACATGCACTGTCAACTGTGGGACCTTATAGACAGGTGTGTGCCTTTCCAAATCATGTCCAATCAATTGAATTTGCCACAGGTTGACTCAAATGAAGTTTTAGAAACATCTCAAGGATGATCAATGGAAACAGGATGCACCTCAACTCAATTTCAAGTCTGAATAGCCAAGGGTCTGAATACTTATGTAAATAAGGTATTTCAGTTTTTATTTTTTATAAATGAGCAAATATGTCTAAAAACCAGATTTTTCTTTGTCATTCTGGGGTTTTGTGTGTAGATTGGTGAGGGAAATAGTTTATTTAATCAATTGTAGAATAAGGCTGTAATGTAACAAAATGTGGAAAAAGTCAAGGGGTCTAAATACTTTCCAAACACAGTGGTGTTAGGAAACTCCTGGTTTACAGGCCACGTCAGGCCTGCAAGTCACATTATGCTGGCTTGTAAAGTGATGTGCAATTCCTATTGGAATCCAACCAGAGTTATGATATTGTTAATCACCCGCAACCTGCATTCAGAATGACTGCCAGGGTAGGCAGTCATTCAATCATCTCAACTGGAACAACCATCTCAGTAAAAGGTGCTATAAATCCGACAGTTTGGATTAGTTTAGAAAACTGTACGTTATTTATCTTTGTGTAGCATAAAATATATTAACCAGTCAATGTACATGCAAAAACACAGATATTACAGTAAAACAAACCAATCTGAATGTCTTCCTGCAATAGAGCATGCTGGGAAATACTATGGTTCTATGTAGAACCCTTTTTTCTTTAAAAAGAATCCTTCTTGCCTTCCAAAAAATCACCAAAGAACCCGTTCTTCTAAAAATGGTTCTTAGGATGTTAAAAGGTTCGAAATGAAACCCGTTGCCTTACAAAGCACCCTTCTCTTCCAAAAGGGTTCTTCTGATCAAAACGGTTCTTGGTAGAACCCTATCCCTCCGCAAATAACCCTTTTGTAACCCTTTTTTCTAAGAGTGTTAGAATACAGTCTATAAATATGAAGCAGGTAAACAGTATGTAAACATTATTAAAGTGACCAGTGTTCAATGACTCTGTGTACATAGGGCAGCGGCCTCTTTAGGTGCAGGGTAGAGTATCAGGTGGTAGCCGGCTAGTGACAGTGTCTGAGGTTCCGGGCAGTGTACCCTCCGGAGACTTTTGCGTTTTGTGGACAAAGCAATTGCTGTACCAGGCGGTGATACAGCCTGACAGGATGCTCTCAATGGTGCATCTGTAAATGTTTGTGAGGTTCTTGGGGGCCAAGCCAAATTTCCTCAGCTTCCTTAGGTTGAAGAGGTGCTGTTGTTTTTCACCACAGTGTCTGTGGGAAGGGACCATTTCAGGTCGTCAGTGACGTGCAAGCAGAAGAATTGGACTCCACTGCAGAGTCCAGTAATAATAATAATATATTAACACAGTACCAGTCAAAAGTTTGGACACACCTACTCATTCCTGGGTTTTTCATTATTTTTACTATTTTCTACACTGTAGAATAATAGTGAAGACATCAAAATATGAAATAACACATTTGGAATCATGTAGTAACCAAAAAATGGTTAAACAAATCTAAATATATTTTATGATTTAGATTCTTCAAAGTAGCCACCCAAAGAAGCCACCCTTTGCCTTGACGACAGCTTCATGAGGTAGTCACCTGGAATGCATTTCAATTAACAGGTGTGCCTGTTTATTTCCTTCTTAATGCGTTTGAGACAATCAGTTGTGTTGTGACAAGGTATGGGTGGTATACAGAATACAGCCCTATTTGGTAAAAGACCAAGTCCATATTATGGCAAGAACGGCTCAAATAAGCAAAGAGAAAAGTCAGTGAGTCCAACATTACTTTAAGACATGAAGGCCAGTCAATTCTGTTTTTTTTCAACAACTTAGAAAGTTTCTTCAAGTGCAGTCGCAAAAACCATCAAGCGCTATGATGAAACTTTTCTCTCATAAGTCCACCACAGGAAAGGAAGACCCAGAGTTACCTCTGCTTGGAGAGGATACATTCATTGGAGTTACCAGCCTAGGAAATTGCAGCCCAAATAAAAGCTTCACAGAGTTCAAGTAACAGACACATCTCAACATCAACTGTAAACCAGGCCTTCATGGTCGAATTGCTGCAAAAGAGACCACTACTAAAAGACACCAATAATAAGAAGAGACTTGCTTGGCCAAGAAACGCGAACAATGGACATTAGATAAGTGGAAATCTGTCCTTTGGTCTGATGAGTCCAAATCTTTTGGTTCCAAGATTTTTGGTTCCAACCGCCATGTCTTTGTGAGATGCAGAGTAGGTGAACGGATGATCTCTGCATATGTGGTTTCCATCGTGAAGCACGGAGGAGGAGGTGTGATGGTGTGGGGGTGCTTTGCCGGTGACACTGTCAGTGATTTATTTAGAATTCAAGGCACACTTAACCAGCATGGCTACCACAGCACTCTGCAGCGATACACCATCCCATCTGGTTTGCGCTTAGTGGGACTATCATTTGTTTTTTAACTGGACAATGACCCAACATACCTCCATGCTGTGTAAGGGCTATTTGACCAAGAAGGAGAGTGATGGAGTGCTGCATCTGATCACCTGGTGTCCACAATCACCCAACCTCAACCCAAATGGGATGGTTGTGATGAGTTGGACCGCAGAGTGAAGGAAAAGCAGCCAACATGTGCTCAGCATATGTGGGAACTCTTTCAAGAATGTTGGAAAAGCATTCCAGGTAAAGCTGGTTGAGAGAATGCCAAGAGTGTGCAAAGTTGTCATCAAGGCAAAGGGTGGCTACTTTGTAGAATCTAAAATCTCAAATCTATTTCGATTTGTTTAACACTTTTTTGGTTACTATATGAATCCATATGTGTTATTTCATAGTTTTGATGTCTTCACTATTATTCTACAATGTATAAAAATTGTAAAAATAAAGAAAACCCCTTGAATAAGTAGGTGTGTCCAAACTTTTGACTGGTACTGTATATTATTTGTTTTATTAATACAAAAAAAAACGGAACATTGAACACAGACAACGATGAAAGCTATATACAGGGTTAGCCAGATCTAGTGAAATAATATTACAGCACAAACCAATCAGAAATGTGAAAATCTGGTGTCATAAATATTCATCCAGTCAGATATTATGAAAGTGTTGGTCCCGCCTTCCTCGTCCATGAAGATAAAAAAATACTAACAATGAGAATGGCTGTCGATACATATGTCATTGCTGCTCTACGAATTGACGCAAATATAAACGAATCGAAAAGGAGCATATTTTGACAGATTCCAACGTCAACAAATCGGTGCTGCAAACCAGTGAATGCGGAAGTGTCAGACGCGGAAGTAAAGCCAAATATAAAGGCAGGAGCTTAAAGTTACTGGCTGCAGCATGTACAAGAGGCTTTTGCGATAGATGCACGTATTGTAGACAGCCATTTGTAATTCCATACATTTGATCTCACAAATTAGTTGTGAAAGCCGTGTGCAAATATCATGTCGTCAACTGGAGAGACTTTACTACGGGCGGTGGAGACTCCGCTCTTCTGGATAGGCGCGTTGACTGCGGCCTATTTCTCAGTGTGCTCCGTATGTCGTTTGCTGTCAGGGCTCAGAGTTTGGGTGCTGGGGAATGGACGGGTGGTATCACCTGCTAAACTCGGAAAATGGGCAGGTGAGTAGCTAGCAAGCAATATTTATATAAAGACAAGGTTTGCATGACCTCAACATTTGCTTTATTGCCTGCTTTTTTTTCTTTGAAGGTTTCTTTAGTCGCTGATGAATGAGAATTGCCATATGTTTCGAAAGCCGTATCTCAAGCGATGATTGACGCGTCTAAACGTTAAAACACAGTGTATGAATTGTAGTTCACATGGGTCATCAAGGCTAATGACTCAGGACTGTCTAGTGAGGTCAGGATGCTGCCTGGTGTTTGAGAGCTAGTAGTGAGTTAGCCCTGCCTGTACTTAAATCAATCACCCTCGACCCAGTAGAATTTGGTTCAGTTCATAGTGTGAATCAGACAATTCTTCTCCTGGCAATCAGTAGGATATTGTAGCTAGTAGAATACATGTAGTGTTTCCCCTAGGATTTCTCTGCAGGGGTGGCAAAGTTAGCGTGGGGACCACAGTTTGAGGTCCTCTTGGCGTTAGAGACAACTGGGCTGTTTTTAAAGGGGATTTCCTGCAATTCTACACAATTTGCTAGTGTTTATGTCTAAAGTTTTCAGTGACTCAAACATAACTAGATCAATGGGAACACAATGCCAATCTCCCTGATTGTCTAGTTTTTATTTTGGTGATGGCTAGTTCTCAAAGAACATAGATATATATATATATATATATCTACATTATCTGTTTTTGAAAAGATTCACCATCCTGAAAAATCGTGAAGTTTTACTGTAAATTTGTTGTTCACTGCTTAATGCATATAGGGGAAAGGCTGGCCAGCCCTATTGACCTTAGGAACACACCGTGGCCTCTGGTTTGTAGACATGAGTCTGCCTTTCCTCACAGAAGTGAGTGATAGGCTACATTAATGTTTACCCAACCTTATTGCTCGGTCAAGGCCATTCAGGGTTGTGTTATCAGGGTTACATCAACAGGGTTACCACATCAGGATGACTACATAAGAGGTGACAGGTAGCCTAGCGCTTAGAGCCAGTAACCGAAAGGTCTCTAGTTTGAATCCCTGAGCCGACAAGGTGAAAAATCTGTCTTGAGCAAGGCACCTAACCCTAATTGCTCCAGGGTTACCGTTGATTATAGTAGACCCTGGTTGTGACCCTACTCTGAGTGTCTCGGGGAGAGTGGGATATGCACAAAAAAAACACATTTCCAATTCACATGTGTATTAATAAACACTTATACATGTGTGAAATAGGACAAGTATAAGCACCCAGTGAATTATTATTATTATTATATTTGAGTCCATCCATCTTTGAAGTGTAAACACCAGGTTAGGGATTTGACCATGTGACTGTGTAAAACAGCTGTGCCGATCGCACCCAGAAGTGGACTGGTTCCAGGAAGTTTTTGTCTTTGAAATCCCATTTGGAAATGAAAAATAAGCCCCTGTAAATTAAAGCACATGTCAAAACTTCTGTTTGGCATGCGACACGGAGTACCAGGAATGGTATGTTAACACCAAACGGGTCTGGATTTCAGGCTAGCTGCCAAGGCCTGCTGAATATCGGTCTTGTCATGCTCTGCTGATTTTTAAGTACAGGTTTGCTCAAGTTTGCAGCAAAGGGAAATGATAAATGTGGGGACATTTCAACCAATTTTGACATGTGTTGTAATGTAGCTTATTTAGAAGCTGTGTGAATAGCTATTATACAGCTTCCCCCTTCGCTCACTGAAGCAGAGGTGATTGAGAGAATGGCCTGATTATGTAAGAAGACTAGAGCCATTCATAAATGCAGCTGAGGAGTCAGAGTATTCTGTTTCAATTACACTTTACTGCTGGCAGTGTGTTGTGGAGCAGCATCACGTAACACAGGGTCCATATCTCTAGCCCCTCCCATTCACAAAGGCCTATATTCACTATCTTTCTGTGCATTCACGCCTCTTACCCCTTCCTCATCCTGTTCTGAGCTTCTGTCCCTCCTCCTCCCTGTCTCTTTCTGTCACGACACCTGCTCTGTCTCTACACCATGGTTCTTTAGCTTCTCATACAGTTCTATTGTCAAGTCCTTTATTGAAATGCATTGGCTCATGTGTTAGTTCTGGTGTGATAACAGATTGTTGGACCCTGGCAGCTTTAAGTGGACCACTCTCTGTCATTGGTTGAAGGAGGTCGTTCTCAGGTCATTGTTATGTTCCACACTGGTGTTCTTCTGCCTGCTTCAAGTTGGACAGGAAGGGGGATCTTTTGGAACAAAAGTTTCCAAAAATCCTAGCATGTATTACAGTTGACTAAAAACATATGCTTTGGAAGAGTGATCTTTGCCAATTTACATTTGTAAATCATTATTTAGATATAATTGCTGAAATTTGGGATATTAATTAAATATTGCCCACTTCATCAGCTGCATATTTGCAGATGTGGGCTGAGTCATGAGCTTTATACCATAACTGGGGCATGATGTGGGAAAAAACATAGCAATTTGATATTTTGGGTCAAGGAATGCTGAGGTGTGAGAAACCGCTGGGAGCAGCAGCTCGTTGGTATTCTGTGCAGCAACTGTGCTAGACGAGGCTGCAGCCTTCTGCTATTTTAAACCTGCATTTCTTTTTTTAGCTCAATATTCAGCAGCAGAAGCACCGCTGTCTGGCTGAGAAGCACTAACATTTTTACAACAATTTTCATTTCTTTATCATTTTGAAGATGTATGAGGATGTTGAAAGATGCCATTCAAGCCCATCTAGGTTAGGTCCTATGAGTAGATTCTTCTACCATCTTCCCTGACCTAGCATATATTTATGATGGCATGTCTTCAAATGGACACTTAAAAAAATATATAATTTTTTTTTGTTGAGTAAATTGAAGGAACATGCCTTGTGCTCGAAACATTGAGTTTCATTCTTAAAACAGCTTAAAATAACTAGCGGACGCTTCCCCTGTCGCCCATACGGACCCCCTCTCTGTTCTATTTTTAGCTCTCTACCCTCCTTTCTGATCCCCCCCCCTCTCTGTTCAATTGCTCTGTTCTATTTTTAGCTCTCTATCCTCCTTTCTGATCTCCCTCCCTCCATTCTGGTCCCTCCCCAGTGAATGCCTGGCTGCTTCCCGTGGGATGGGTGGAGAGTTGGGTCTGGGGAAGGAGGGAGGGAGGGATGGGTGGAGAGTTGGCTCTGGGGAAAGATGGAGGGAGGGATGGGTGGAGAGTTGGGTCTGGGGAAGGAGGGAGGGATGGAGAGTTGGGTCTGGGGAAGGAGGGAGGGATGGAGAGTTGGGTCTGGGGAGGGAGGGAGGGGTGGAAAACAGAGCTCACTGACAGCCAGTAAAGGCTAAATATAGCCTCTGCTGTCTCTGCAGTGCCAGGCTGCCTGACCCAGGGTGGCAGAGGAATGCCACGGAGCCTGTCCTCTCCCCATGTCCTGCTGTACCCTTCCCCTCCATCTCAGTACCTGCATCACCATCGTCGTCTTGTCTTTACCACCAATATTCTCTCTTCCTTCTCGCTCACTTAAATGACAGAACCACAGGTAGCAGTGTAAGGACACAGAATGCATTGTTAATGTGATCGTTTTCATCTGGCATGTCCATTTTTTGATACATCAGCATTTAAGTATGTGTATAAATGTATTTCATCCAGGTCTGATGAGTTGACTCAGTACTACTTGACACACAGGCATGTTTGACCTATTGACTAGAATGGGATCAGTGTTCTCTTCCCTTTTTAATGTAGTTTATTATGATTTATTTCTGGGTCAGTTGTGAGCAGTGTCGTTGTGGTGTTTACCCTTGATTAATACACCCCTTCTCCTTGTTTTGTCTTCTCCCTCAGTTGTGACAGGAGCCACGGATGGAATCGGGAAAGCCTATGCGGAGGAGGTAAGGCTGAATCCCGGGGTTTCAGACATTTCAGGCCCCTTCACGGGGGAACCAAAGTGAGTGACTCATCAGAGAGAGTGGTTTAACCAGGAGGTCAGAGTAGTGACGGTGACACACACACACTCAAAGGTTTGCCTTTTGCGAGCAAGCGCTGAGGGTTTTATGCTGCATAGCCAGGGCAGAATTTATTTAATAAATAGTCATTTTTTTCAAGGGAGTTCCCATCAGTTGACAGCCATGATCAATGCCCTGCTTGATAACAGTTAGTGCTGTCCTTTTCATTGTTGATGATGGCTATTGTTGATTTAGGTCATGGATCTGGGTACAGTGTGTGGTAGTGTTGAATGTTAGACCCTCTTTAACGGCCGGTCTTAAAGATGGTCTTAGTGTCCATGCTGAGTGTTGGTTTCTGTCCGTCTCCACAGCTGGCTCGGAGGGGATTTTCCATTGTGCTAATCAGCCGCACCCAGGAGAAACTGGATGATGTAGCCAAGTCCATCGGTGAGTAGTTACACCAGGGGGCATGTTCATTAGGCATGGGGAAACCTTGGACTAGAGGAGAATGAGTCTCCAGTTGTTTTGTGTGATGGGGCCCTCTGCTGTTCACAATGGTGTATTGACATTTGAGCCCCCACATCTTTACAGATGAGTCCACTACAATCTCACTCCCTAAAGCTCACCGTTCGTTGTTTCAGTACCTTTTTTTAATGTTACAGTAACAGCGTCTTCCCTCCTAGAGAGCAAATATGGAGTTGAGACCAAATCCATCGCTGTAGACTTCAGTGCGACGGACATATATCCCAAGATTGAAGCTGGACTGACCGGGCTAGAGATTGGCGTTCTGGGTAAGAGAGAGGCAGTCCACGTCCATGACGGTTGTTTTTTTGTGAATCATTCAGATGGTGTGGTCCTCTTTTAAAACGCTGCTGCCCCCTTTTGGTTAGAAGTTGAAAATCAAGTGCAGAGTGGCATGTGTTGGATCACTTCCTCCATTCCCTTAAATGATCAAATCAAATCCAATTTTATTTCTCACATACACATGGTTAGCAGATGTTAATGCGAGTGTAGCGAAATGCTTGTGCTTCTAGTTCCGACAATGCAGTAATAATCCAACAAGTAATCTAACTAACAATTCAAAAAAAAACTACTGTCTTATACACAGTGTAAGGGGATAAAGAATATGTACATAAAGATATATGAATGAGTGATGGTACAGAGCAGCTTAGGCAAGATACAGTAGATGGTATCGAGTACAGTATATACATGAGATGAGTATGTAAACAAAGTGGCAAAGTTAAAGTGGCTAGTGATACATGTATTACATAAGGATGCAGTAGATGATATAGAGTACAGTATATACGTATACATATGAGATGAATAATGTAGGGGATGTAACCATTATATTAGGTAGCATTGTTTAAAATGATGTTGTATTTGAAAGACCTGACTGTTCTATATGGCTTTTATCCCTAGTAAATAATGTGGGAATGTCCTACTCCTATCCGGAATTCTTCCTCAACGTTCCCAACCTGGATAGTGTGAGTCTGAATGGCCTTGTGATTGTTCCCGTCCCATCTATTGTGTACCAAGATGACTTATCTCACACATTCTGTTCTATGAAAACATTACGCCTCAGAGATGAACTAAATCGTTGTTGTTTTATTCTGCCCTTGCAGTTCATCGACACAATGGTGAACATCAACATCACGTCTGTTTGCCAGGTCAGTAATCATTATGGGACTGGAAACCCAGTAATACACTAATGAACATGTTGATTAATCAACTCTATTTATTTGCCTTATGTCACACACACACACACACACACACACACACACACACAGCCATATGAGGCAGAGGATTGGTTTCCAGCCCAAAGCAACAGCATGCTTTCTGCTTTAAAACCCACAATCCCTCTCTCTTTATACAGATGACCCGTATGGTGCTACCTGGGATGGTAGAGAGGTAAGTGGAGGTGGTGACTGTATCTGGGGTTCTCAAGGGAGGGACGGAGGTGGTGGAGGGATCTGGGGTTCTCAAGGGAGGGACTGAGGTGGTGGAGGGATCTGGGGTTCTCAAGGGAGGGACGGAGGTGGTGGAGGGATCTGGGGTTCTCTGGGAGGGACGGAGGTGGTGGAGGGATCTGGGGTTCTCTGGGAGGGACGGAGGTGGTGGAGGGATCTGGGGTTCTCAAGGGAGGGACTGAGGTGGTGGAGGGATCTGGGGTTCTCTGGGAGGGACGGAGGGTGGGGTTGGGGTTCTCTGGGAGGGACGGAGGTGGTGGAGGGATCTGGGGTTCTTGGGGAGGGACGGAGGGTTCTGGGGTTTCCAGGGAGGGAATGGTTGTCGGCTAGTAGAGCCGCTCTGGTCAGTAGAGATTCTCCTACTCACACTTCCCAAAGTGTAATGCTTATTCCCAAACTCTTATACTCACCATGCTCATGTACTGGTCTCTGACCGGAGGTTGGCCTGGTCTCTGACCGGAGGTTGGCCTGGTCTCTGAGCCCTAAACATTAGATTGCGTGTCACCTGTTTCAGGAAAAAGGGGGCAATCCTCAACATCTCTTCTGCCAGTGGGATGTACCCTTGTCCCCTCCTCACCATCTACTCTGCCTCGAAGGCTTTTGTGGACTTCTTCTCCCGAGGGCTAGAGGCTGAGTACAAGAGCAAAGGGATCCTCATCCAGGTGAGACTGAAGACTGACCTGTTTTAACCAATCATTTGTATATCCACTAGATGACTGATAGTGGGCTCTGTGTTGAAGCCATCGTGCCGCCATCTTGGCTCTCCCCCAACATTGTAAAATATATGTTGGAAGCTATAGAAATGCATGTATTAATGTCTACATTTGTTTTTGCCACGTTTATTCTATTAGACGGCTTAATGCATGTTTTTAAATTGAGAATTTCTTTGTTTATATAAACATTTTCCTTGTTCTATTGTTTACTTACTGTCCCCATGACAACAGAAAACACTTAAATACATGTCATTTTGAAATGCTGTATAATTCCATTCATTCCTATGGAGGACTGTTCTACTGGGGAGAGCCAATATGGCCGACAGGTGACTTCAAAGCCTCTCAATGGCCAATACATAGCATCAGCAATCCAGGGTTTATATACATTTGTTTCACCCCCCAGAAACCCCCACAATCTTATCCCTAACATGTCAGCCATACTGTCTCTCCCGGGGGACAAGCTTGGTCATATTTAGCTGTCGGAGGAGTTTGTTTTCAAACCAGTGAGGGAACATCCATATAAATTTGAGTAACAGTAATTTCTCCTCCCCAGAGTGTCCTGCCATTCTTTGTGGCCACCAAGCTGAGTAAGATCCGGCGAGCCACACTGGACAAGCCCAACCCTGACCGCTATGTGGCCGCGGAGCTCAACACGGTGGGGCTGCAGAGCCAGACCAACGGCTACCTGCCTCACGCAGTCATGGTAGGGACGGGCTAACGATACGATAGAATACTTCACTGTCCTTTTCCATGGACATTTTTAGGGTTCAGGATGACTGTTTTTATCACAAGGTTGAACAAGTAGCTACTTGTCAGGTTACACCAGATTCTACCTCATCAGTTTACAACGATTCTTCCCTGACAGTTGGCCACAAATGATCATTGCTTGAAGCTCTCATGCTTTTGCAAATGCAAAACTAAAGTGGCAAGTATCTTGATGAAAGTTGATAGTAATGAATTTAGACTGTAAATACCCAACAAATTATGATATTAACGATGAAAATAACAGGCATGAATTCCCAGACCAGATTAGTGATGTTTTGTTTCCTCAGGGCTGGCTGACCACCGTGCTATGCCCTGCCAGGCTCCTGAACAGCTACATCATGGGGCTACACCTGGGGATGCGCTCACGCTACCTGAAGAAACAGAAACAGGGCTAGAGGTACGATCAGGGGAAAGGAGAGAAAGGGGACCAACACGAATCCACCCTGCTCCGTTCTTCCATACCCCTCACAGACCAGGGTCAGGGCTGGCAGACTGCTAGTGTGTTGAATTTAGTCTACGGTGTTCTCTGGCTTGGCTAATCGGCTCTATGGAGGAACATCCTGGAGTTGAAGCATTGACCAGGCACTTAAACATAATGCACTAAGTTCAATTAAACTGTTGAAAAAATGTTCTTGTGGACAGGTATTAGGAGCTGCGCTTGTGAGCGACCACTTCAAAAAACAATACTAGTTGCAACTTTATTCCTTCGAAATGTTTTATTGTTGGAGTCGTGTTGAACTCAGAACAAAACAAATATTGAAAGAAATGGCTTTGAGTCAATCTGAAACGCTCATTTGGCAAAGGGCAGGAAAATGGCTGTTCTCCCTGGATTGCTTTACAATGAAAAGGTTGTTGTGTACAAATCATGTATTAATAAACCTACAAAAGGGAGACTGAGACCGAGTTAACGGAACTGTTCCTGTTTGCATACTGGATGGATTGATGTCCCGTTTTGAAGAAGGTTGTGTCTGCTAGCATGTCAGTATGGTAGGTAACACACTAGGGGATGGGTTGAGTTAACCCGGTCTTGTTTGGACTGACTGGTTGGTCTTCAATACAGAAGGGACACTACTTACAAGCCTTTCTCTGGTCATCAAGGCAGTGTCTCAACAACAACAGAGAGTAGATACAAGCTGTTAAACAGTTCAGGCCATTTTACTGTTGAACCAAATGTCTTGTCCAACTGTTTTGTTCTGGTTACTTTCTATCAAGCAGTCAGTGGTCCGTTAACAGATGTTTCTTAACATGCTTCACACGCTGTCTGTTTTTTAAACTCTAAGCATTTTGTTGTACATCATAATGCCACTTATCTTACTCTGAGCTCACCAAGGTGAAACATTAATATTGTCTTCTGTTATTTGGTTTAGTGTTAATGAAAGCTTTGCATTTGATTGTTTTTAGATGCATTTAAGTAACAAGGTCTTTAACATTGTGGGAATTTGTAAGGTTTGATCGAGAGCTCGTGTATATTCCCAGTCTGTCATGCTCGCCTCAATAAAACACTGTTCAACCATCTATCTGGCATGTTCCTGGTCTGTCATGCTCGCCTCAATAAAACACTGTTCAACCATCTATCTGGCATGTTCCTGGTCTGTCATGCTCGCATCAAAACACTGTTCAACCCTGTATTCCCTCATGTGGTCTTAACATAAGAGATGGTTGCTGATTTAATGCCCTACTTCTGTTCAATTTAAACGTGGTACTTTTTGAATAGCACTTCCCCTCTAGTCCCAACCGTCTTCACATGGATGTTAATTTGAGGTGATGAGAGTTCACTGTGGATATCATCTGATCTGTGTGTCACTTCCAGAAACTGGGCTTTCTTTATGGGCTGTAACTGAAGCTCCATACAGCAGAGACTGGGCTTTCCTTATGGGCTGTAACTGAAGCTCCATACAGCAGAGACTGGGCTTTCCTTATGGATGGTAACTGAAGCTCCATGCAGCAGAGACTGGGCTTTCCTTATGGGCGGTAACTGAAGCTTACAGCAGAGACTGGGCTTTCCTTATGGATGGTAACTGAAGCTCCATACAGCAGAGACTGGGCTTTCCTTATGGATGGTAACTGAAGCTCCATACAGCAGAGACTGGGCTTTCCTTATGGATGGTAACTGAAGCTCCATACAGCAGAGACTGGGCTTTCCTTATGGATGGTAACTGAAGCTCCATACAGCAGAGACTGGGCTTTCCTTATGGGCTGTAACTGAAGCTCCATACAGCAGAGACTGGGCTTTCCTTATGGGCTGTAACTGAAGCTCCATACAGCAGAGACTGGGCTTTCCTTATGGATGGTAACTGAAGCAACAGCAGTCACAACAGTGTGACATATGGAATAATTATAGCGATGACAAGAATGACGTGTAGTTGCAATGTCATGACTGCAGCTTGAGACTCTGCGTGCCCATATGTGATTATGCTGTCTGTTGGAGACCTTGGAACTGTGTGCACTAGCGTGCACACACACACATGCCTAAGGCCATCTGGGTCATAACTGGGTGAACAGCCCACACACATCAGACAGGCCTGTGTGTTGTGTGAGATGTACTTGTTTCTTGTATTCTTAATTACCAGTCTAGTTCATTCTCTTAATTAAAACATCTATATTTTATTTTCACATTCATCGGACAGGTGCAGTGTGGTGTTAAAGTGCCTTGCTCAAGGGCACATCGGGAAAACAATCACCTTGTCAGCTTGTGTTTTTGAACCAGCAACATTTCATTTCATTCATTTTACACTTCCGGCGCCGACAGATGGCCGCCTCGCTTCGCGTTCCTAGGAAACTATGCAGTTTTGTTTTTTTACGTGTTATTTCTTACACTAGTACCCCAGGTCATCTTAGGTTTCATTACATACAGTCGAGAAGAACTACTGAATATAAGATCAGCGTCAACTCACCATCAGTACGACCAAGAATATGTTTTTCGCGACGCGGATCCTGTGTTCTGCCTTACAACCAGGACAACGGAGTGGATTCCATGCAGCGACCCAAAAAACGACTAAGAAAAAGAGGGAAACGAAGCGGTCTTCTGGTCAGACTCCGGAGACGGGCACACCGTGCACCACTCCCTAGCATTCTTCTTGCCAATGTCCAGTCTCTTGACAACAAGGTTGATAAAATCCGAGCAAGGGTAGCATTCCAGAGGGACATCAGAGACTGTAACGTTCTCTGCTTCACGGAAACATGGCTCACTGGAGAGACTCTATCCGAAGCGGTGCAGCCAGCGGGTTTCTCCACGCATCGCGCCGACAGAAACAAACATCTTTCTGGTAAGAAGAGGGGCGGGGGCGTATGCCTTATGGCCAACGTGACATGGTGTGATGAAAGAAACATACAGGAACTCAAATCCTTCTGTTCACTTGATTTAGAATTCCTCACAATCAAATGTAGACCGCATTATCTACCAAGAGAATTCTCTTCGATTATAATCACAGCCGTATATATCCCCCCCCAAGCAGACACATCGATGGATCTGAACAAACTTTATTTAACTCTCTGCAAACTGGAAACGATTTATCCGGAGGCTGCATTCATTGTAGCTGGGGATTTTAACAAGGTTAATCTGAAAACAAGACTCCCTAAATTTTATCAGCATATCGATTGCGCAACCAGGGGTGGAAAGACCCTGGATCATTGTTACTCTAACTTCCGCAACGCATATAAGGCCCTGCCCCGCCCCCCTTTCGGAAAAGCTGACCACGACTCCATTTTGTTGATCCCTGCCTACAGACAGAAACTAAAACAAGAGGCTCCCACGCTGAGGTCTGTCCAACGCTGGTCCGACCAAGCTGACTCCACACTCCAAGACTGCTTCCATCACGTGGACTGGGATATGTTTCGTATTGCGTCAGACAACAACATTGACGAATACGCTGATTCGGTGTGCGAGTTCATTAGAACGTGCGTTGAAGATGTCGTTCCCATAGCAACGATTAAAACATTCCCTAACCAGAAACCGTGGATTGATGGCAGCATTTGTGTGAAACTGAAAGCGCGAACCACTGCTTTTAATCAGGGCAAGGTGTCTGGTAACATGACTGAATACAAACAGTGCAGCTATTCCCTCCGCAAGGCTATCAAACAAGCTAAGCGCCAGTACAGAGACAAAGTAGAATCTCAATTCAACGGCTCAGACACGAGGCATGTGGCAGGGTCTACAGTCAATCACGGACTACAGGAAGAAATCCAGCCCAGTCACGGACCAGGATGTCTTGCTCCCAGGCAGACTAAATAACTTTTTTGCCCGCTTTGAGGACAATACAGTGCCACTGACACGGCCTGCAACGAAAACATGCGGTCTCCTTCACTGCAGCCGAGGTGAGTAACACATTTAAACGTGTTAACCCTCGCAAGGCTGCAGGCCCAGACGGCATCCCCAGCCACGCCCTCAGAGCATGCGCAGACCAGCTGGCCGGTGTGTTTACGGGCATATTCAATCAATCCCAATACCAGTCTGCTGTTCCCACATGCTTCAAGAGGGCCACCATTGTTCCTGTTCCCAAGAAAGCTAAGGTAACTGAGCTAAACGACTACCGCCCCGTAGCACTCACATCCGTCATCATGAAGTGCTTTGAGAGACTAGTCAAGGACCATATCACCTCCACCCTACCTGACACCCTAGACCCACTCCAATTTGCTTACCGCCCAAATAGGTCCACAGACGATGCAATCTCAACCACACTGCACACTGCCCTAACCCATCTGGACAAGAGGAATACCTATGTGAGAATGCTGTTCATCGACTACAGCTCGGCATTCAACACCATAGTACCCTCCAAGCTCGTCATCAAGCTCGAGACCCTGGGTCTCGACCCCGCCCTGTGCAACTGGGTACTGGACTTCCTGACGGGCCGCCCCCAGGTGGTGAGGGTAGGCAACAACATCTCCTCCCCGCTGATCCTCAACACTGGGGCCCCACAAGGGTGCGTTCTGAGCCCTCTCCTGTACTCCCTGTTCACCCACGACTGCGTGGCCACGCACGCCTCCAACTCAATCATCAAGTTTGCGGACGACACAACAGTGGTAGGCTTGATTACCAACAACGACGAGACGGCCTACAGGGAGGAGGTGAGGGCCCTCGGAGTGTGGTGTCAGGAAAATAACCTCACACTCAACGTCAACAAAACTAAGGAGATGATTGTGGACTTCAGGAAACAGCAGAGGGAACACCCCCATCCACATCGATGGAACAGTAGTGGAGAGGGTAGCAAGTTTTAAGTTCCTCGGCATACACATCACAGACAAACTGAATTGGTCCACTCACACAGACAGCATCGTGAAGAAGGCGCAGCAGCGCCTCTTCAACCTCAGGAGGCTGAAGAAATTCGGCTTGTCACCAAAAGCACTCACAAACTTCTACAGATGCACAATCGAGAGCATCCTGGCGGGCTGTATCACCGCCTGGTACGGCAACTGCACCGCCCTCAACCGTAAGGCTCTCCAGAGGGTAGTGAGGTCTGCACAACGCATCACCGGGGGCAAACTACCTGCCCTCCAGGACACCTACACCACCCGATGCTACAGGAAGGCCATAAAGATCATCAAGGACATCAACCACCCGAGCCACTGCCTGTTCACCCCGCTGTCATCCAGAAGGCGAGGTCAGTACAGGTGCATCAAAGCTGGGACCGAGAGACTGAAAAACAGCTTCTATCTCAAGGCCATCAGACTGTTAAACAGCCACCACTAACATTGAGTGGCTGCTGCCAACACACTGTCAATGACACTGACTCAACTCCAGCCACTTTAATAATGGGAATTGATGGGAAATGATGTAAATATATCACTAGCCACTTTAAACAATGCTACCTTATATAATGTTACTTACCCTACATTATTCATCTCATATGCATACGTATATACTGTACTCTATATCATCGACTGCATCCTTATGTAATACATGTATCACTAGCCACTTTAACTATGCCACTTGGTTTACATACTCATCTCATATGTATATACTGTACTCGATATCATCTACTGTATCTTGCCTATGCTGCTCTGTACCATCACTCATTCATATATCCTTATGTACATATTCTTTATCCCCTTACACTGTGTATAAGACAGTAGTTTTTTGGAATTGTTAGTTAGATTACTTGTTCGTTGTTACTGCATTGTCGGAACTAGAAGCACAAGCATTTCGCTACACTCGCATTAACATCTGCTAACCATGTGTATGTGACAAATAAAATTTGATTTGATTTACTGGCCCAACTCTCTAACCACTAGGCTACCTGCTGGTTACTGGCCCAACTCTCTAACCACTAGGCTACCTGCTGGTTACTGGCCCAACTCTCTAACCACTAGGCTACTTGCTGGTTACTGGCCCAACTCTCTAACCACTAGACTACCTGCTGGTTACTGGCCCAACTCTCTAACCACTAGACTACCTGCTGGTTACTGGCTCAACTCTCTAACCACTAGGCTACCTGCTGGTTACTGGCCCAACTCTCTAACCACTAGGCTACCTGCTGGTTACTGGCCCAACTCTCTAACCACTAGGCTACCTGCTGGTTACTGGCCCAACTCTCTAACCACTAGGCTACCTGCTGGTTACTGGCCCAACTCTGGCTAACCACTAGGCTACCTGCTGGTTACTGGCCCAACTCTAACCACTAGGCTACCTGCTGGTTACTGGCCCAACTCTCTTACCACTAGGCTACTGCTGGTTACTGGCCCAACTCTCTAACCACTAGGCTACCTGCTGGTTACTGGCCCAACTCTCTAACCACTAGGCTACCTGCTGGTTACTGGCCCAACTCTCTAACCACTAGGCTACCTGCTGGTTACTGGCCCAACTCTCTAAACACTAGGCTACCTGCTGGTTACTGGCCCAACTCTCTAACCACTAGGCTACCTGCTGGTTACTGGCCCAACTCTCTAACCTATTTTTTGTATGTGTGTGTGTGTCTCTTTCTCTCGCTCCCTCTCTGTATCTCTCCAGCTCTCTCTCCTGCTGTCACCCCTACCCTCTGACTTTTTTCCATGTTTACTTCTGGGGGCTGATTCCGGAGGATTGTGATGGAAGCCGGAACTGTGACTTTGCTGAAAAGGAGGGAGGGAGGGGGTGCCTGGCACTGGAGGAAGAGGGTAGTCAGCAGGAGTGAGTGAGTGGGTGGGTGGCTGGGAGGGAGGGACCTATATAACCACGGGTGGAGCTGAGAGTCAAACAGCTAACAGCTCCCACAGACACTCACAGAGGGAGCGGTACCACTGTGGAAGAGATCAAGCTACTGAGAGGAGTTCCAGAGGGAGCAGTAGTACTGTGGAAGAGATCAAGCTACTGAGAGGAGTTCGAGAGGGAGCAGTAGTAGCACTGTGGAAGAGATCAAGCTACTGAGAGGAGTTTGAGAGGGAGCAGTAGCACTGTGGAAGAGATCAAGCTACTGAGAGGAGTTCGAGAGGGAGCAGTAGTACTGTGGAAGAGATCAAGCTACTGAGAGGAGTTCGAGAGGGAGCGGTAGTACTGTGGAAGAGATCAAGCTACTGAGAGGAGTTCGAGAGGGAGCGGTAGTACTGTGGAAGAGATCAAGCTACTGAGAGGAGTTTGAGAGGGAGCAGTAGCACTGTGGAAGAGATCAAGCTACTGAGAGGAGTTCGAGAGGGAGCAGTAGTACTGTGGAAGAGATCAAGCTACTGAGAGGAGTTCGAGAGGGAGCGGTAGTACTGTGGAAGAGATCAAGCTACTGAGAGGAGTTCCAGAGGGAGCGGTAGTACTGTGGAAGAGATCAAGCTCTCCTCCTCCCTCCAGACACTTATCAGGAACAGCAACCCGGACAGATGGTGGTAAACATGTAGATGTACCAGTACAGATAGGAATAACCTGGACCTGGGGATTTTGAAATGGCTGTTTTTATTAGAGAGAGAAGTCGATAGCATTATTCCTGGCTTCATAGTTTACTTACTGTCAGAGCTCAGGTTGAGCTCAAAGCCCTCCAGATTTCCTCCATCACCTTCACTCATTTTCCAGACCTTTTCAACTCCACACCGGATCTCTCCCCGGCCTCGCAGCCCCTTGAGTGCAATGGCCACCAGAATGGACACGCTGCCCGACCATCTGTTGCCATTGGCGACTGAGGTGTTCCCTCAGCCTGCGGTCCCTGGTGTCCAGCTCTGCCACCGGGAACCCCGCTTCCGGATGCAGACACGCTCCCCATTCTCTGACATCACAGAGGAAGAGGAGAGAGGGTCGTCCCTGGAAGAGGATCACGCCCTGCGCTCCTTCCTGAAGACCCTGGAGAGCCTGAGGTGGAGTACCCAGGGGTGGCCATGAAGGATGTGAGGACCGCCCTCTCAGGAGACGCTGTGTCCCGACCCAAAAGGAGGGGTGACCTCCCTGTGACTCCTCTATGCACTTCTACAGGATTGCCCCCTACGCTACTGCCTGGCTCGGAGGCAGGACTGTGGCAGACAGGCTGTTTTTTATCCTGTTGACTGTATCATTGTTTACAATTATTTATTGGTATTTATGTCAATATTTTGGTATGATGCAACTGTTTTTTGTTGTGTTGCTTCCTGGAAAGCATGTGTAGTGTTATTTTTTTACCTACCAAATAAATATTTATTTTCATTACTTTTTAGTGTGATCTTTTGATTAAAATGCTTCAGATTGAGTCCCAAAATGAATCCAACACCTCTTGGTCTCATATGTATGTCATTGACAATATGTTACTTTAGACAACAATGTTACTCTTCCCCCTTTTCCGTTTGAACATTTTAAAGGCAATGTTCCTGAGTTAACGGAGATACATTCAGGGTAAACACTGCATATGTCGGCTCAATCGGAAATTACCTTTAAATGTCAATCGGTTTACAAAGAGGATCTTCGACGTTACGGATTTAATCTAGAAAATAGTATGCTAGCATCAGTGCCTTTTATTCAAGGCCACCAGGAGAAGCCAGGCTTCCCCCCCAAAAAAGTGTTCAATAAACATTTTATCTTTCGTCTTTCTGTGTTTCATCATTTTCCTGTAATTCGCAAGAGGCTGAATGTCATGTATCTCACAGGAGAAAGCATTCGAGTGAGTGAAACGGCGCCCATCTATCAGAAACGGTCTTGTCCAAATGAGTATGACATTGTTGCTGCCCGTAGCATTGAATGCAAAGGAAGCCAGCGAGCATTTTAAAAACGTTTTTAAAAATGTGCCAATCAGCATTGAGCTAAACTGAGCGAGCTCAACTGTGAATGGTCCTGCCGGAAAAAAAGGATTGCCATGGGAAGCCAATTTTGGATTTAGCATCTCTCCTTTCAAATCGTTTTGAGAGCATACATCATCAACAGAAACAATTTGAATTGTTGCATCTCGTGGTGCGTTTCCACAAATTCACTATGGCTATCTACTCCGATTTCAGAGTACTCTCATTTGAGTGTGCCAGAGCGCAGAATAACTGAATGCTCAAACACCCGTTGAATATGACCGGTGTCAGTAAATGTCTAAAGCATAATTAAAATCTTGCCAGCAGCACAGTTAGTCACCGACACTCTAGATAACATGAAAACAGCCTTACCAGCTTTGCTAGAGCGAGTAAAATGGTCAGAGTGAGGTGTTCTCTCGCCAGTTAGCTTGGGTGCATGACTGCCATTGTGAGGTCAGAACGCTCGGATCAGCCCTACTCCTCGGCCAGAGCGTCCAGTGTGCGCATGCGCTCTGAATGCTCCAAGAGCCGAAACGCTCTAAATTGACGAACGCCCAGAGCGCACTCTGGCACTCCAGATTGAATTTACGAACACACCCTCGTTGTATTGTTAACCTCCGGTGGCTAGACAGGTAGCTAGCTAAAATTGTCCCTTTCATAAATTATTTGGATTTGGACTTAATTTTCCGTACTGGCCAATGATTACAATGGTGATTCTGATCCAAACATTAGTTCATACATTATTGTGCCCCTGGCCTGAGAGGTAGCTAGATGTTGAAGGCTAATGTTAACTAGCTAACGCTGCCCATGAATGGAAGTTAGGCGCGCGATCAAGCATTTTAGCCAGATGGCCTAGGACAACTAAAAATAAAACCTTGTATCGTATGACAGAGTGATAGACCATTTCATCAACATGAAAGAGAGGCGGACCGCATTGACTTCCCCGGGGGTTTGACCCACGCACCGCTACTGGCTAGGATGTATTACCATGAACGCCAATGGTACAGTTAAATGGAGGGAATTCTAGTAGCCTATCATGTGTCCTCTTATGGAGAGACTAAGGGGACTTCTCTGACCAGCATCCCATTGACAGCCCGACTACCCAAAATCGATGTCTTACCCTTACCTAAACCCTAACCGTAACCTTAATGTTTACAAATTCAAAAATGTAATATTGGTTTGCACATTAGCCACATCGCCTTCGTTTTTCCCTTCCTCTTACGGTGAGAGGTAAAGGCAGCACGGTCCTAATACTCAATCATTATTGGCAGTAATCAATATGACCATCTCTACCAAACAGGCTGCAGTAGAGTTGACTGCTTTCCAGTACTTTTTATTGAATGGATGGACACTGAAATAAATACGTAGAAAAATCCATACACAGTATGTCACATTATGTACAACTGCAATCCCACTCTGTACGAGATTGAGTTGAATGAGGATTGACTGACATCCAGGGGTCGTTCTCCATGTTACAGGAGGCTCCCAGAATCTCCATGTTACTGGAGGCTCCCAGAATCTCCATGTTACAGGAGGCTCCCAGAATCTCCATGCGGTGGCACTGTAGCTGCACTGTCCCTATCAGAAAGCTCAAGGTGCCTCTTTTTGCAACATGGATAATGTGCATCACATGAGCGCTGTTGAATGCAAGTCACATGGCCAGGTATCTGATTTGTACATGATTTCAAATCACCTATGAATGTGGTTCAAATCGGATTAAAAAAGATCCGATTCCATTTGCTTTTTGGCTGTTAGGACCTCAGGAACCAGTCTTAACAAAGCCTTTTTGGCTGTTAGGACCTCAGGAACCAGTCTTAACAAAGCCTTTTTGGCTGTTAGGACCTCAGGAACCAGTCTTAACAAAGCCTTTTTGGCTGTTAGGACCTCAGGAACCAGTCTTAACAAAGCCTTTTTGGCTGTTAGGACCTCAGGAACCAGTCTTAACAAAGCCTTTTTGGCTGTTAGGACCTCAGGAACCAGTCTTAACAAAGCCTTTTTGGCTGTTAGGACCTCAGGAACCAGTCTTAACAAAGCCTTTTTGGCTGTTAGGACCTCAGGAACCAGTCTTAACAAAGCCTTTTTGGCTGTTAGGACCTCAGGAACCAGTCTTAACAAAGCCTTTTTGGCTGTTAGGACCTCAGGAACCAGTCTTAACAAAGCCTTTTTGGCTGTTAGGACCTCAGGAACCAGTCTTAACAAAGCCTTTTTGGCTGTTAGGACCTCAGGAACCAGTCTTAACAAAGCCTTTTTGGCTGTTAGGACCTCAGGAACCAGTCTTAACAAAGCCTTTTTGGCTGTTAGGACCTCAGGAACCAGTCTTAACAAAGCCTTTTTGGCTGTTAGGACCTCAGGAACCAGTCTTAACAAAGCCTTTTTGGCTGTTAGGACCTCAGGAACCAGTCTTAACAAAGCCTTTTTGGCTGTTAGGACCTCAGGAACCAGTCTTAACAAAGCCTTTTTGGCTGTTAGGACCTCAGGAACCAGTCTTAACAAAGCCTTTTTGGCTGTTAGGACCTCAGGAACCAGTCTTAACAAAGCCTTTTTGGCTGTTAGGACCTCAGGAACCAGTCTTAACAAAGCCTTTTTGGCTGTTAGGACCTCAGGAACCAGTCTTAACAAAGCCTTTTTGGCTGTTAGGACCTCAGGAACCAGTCTTAACAAAGCCGTAAGTTAAACAGAGTCTAAAGAGGCTCCTACATATTTCCTTCATCTGCACTGATGTTGAAAAACTGGACATCAAAATGCCTGCTACTTAAAGAATAGTAAAACAGGTTGATCAGATTGGAGGGGTTGTACAGGATGTGATATTTTATTAACTGTTGCATACATCCACAACATCTCTGGGTGATTGGTGCTTTTATGAGTCAAGTTCAGCTGTATCACACAATGTTGCTGGGTTTAATGTAGAACTGATTAACCGTCTAGATTTGACACTGTCCGGAATTGGCTAATGATAGATTCACTATGAGTCAGGGGTGAGATCTCCACCATGTGATGTCACGGTCTGCTCCTTGTTCTGATCTGAACACACCGGCCTCACCTCCCACTAGTTTTCAGGAGAGCTGCCCATCCTTTAGACAGACAGGAAGTCAGTGAGGGGTCAAAGATGAAAATGGCCGGCTGTTCTTATTGCCGATCTTCATAAGCCAAGTTTAACATTCTCCACTGAACACATATGTAAGGACACGATTGCATTTGCCCTCTCATTTACAACAGCTGCCACATTCCCCCAACCCTTACAACAGCTGCCACATTCCTGGGTTCTCATTTCCCCCAACCCTTACAACAGCTGCCACATTCCTGGGTTCTCATTTCCCCCTACAACAGCTGCCACATTCCTGGGTTCTCATTTCCCCCAACCCTTACAACAGCTGCCACATTCCTTGGTTCACTTCATCGAAGCACAGCGCACTAATCAGGTGCTGTTTGTATAATTTACTGCTCCTAATGTTCAGGCTCAGCCATATTGGCAGGAACATTCACCACTAAATTGAGTGTGAAGATTGAGAGGAATTAATGTGTGCTTGACTGTGAGCCGAATGCCTGCTGTCATTGGCTGTGGGCCGTGACAAGGACAGAGTTTGTACAGTGATTTGTACATTAAAGGTTGACTTAGCAAAGTCAATAATTGAGTTCCTCTCAGGGAGTTGGTCTGCCTCCGAGCAATCAGCTCGTGTTTTGTTCCAGGAGAAGAGAGGCATGCAATCTCTAATATAAAGAGAGATCCCCTGGTACCTCCCCTCAACCCTCACTAAAATGTTGAGTCGCTAACTAAAGCGTAGCACGCTAACACCATAGACCTTGTCCCCATTTGATATGTCCCCTGACCATAGACCTTGTCCCCATTTGATATGTCCCCTGACCATAGACCTTGTCCCCATTTGATACGGCCCCTGACCATAGACCTTGTTCCCGTTGATATGTTGTAGACCCCATTTGACCATAGACGTTGACCCCTGACCATAGACCTTGTCCCCATTTGTCCCTGACCATAGACTTTGTCCCCGTTGATATGTCCCCTGACCATAGACTTTGTTCCGGTTAATACCTCCTCTGACCATAGAATTTGTCCCCGTTGATATGTTCCCTGACCATAGACTCTGTCCCCATTGATACGTCCCCTGACCATAGACTCTGTCCCCATTGATACCTCCCCTGACCATAGACTCTGTCCCCGTTGATATGTCCCCTGACCATAGACTCTGTCCCCATTGATATGTCCCCTGACCATAGACTTTGTCCCCGTTGATATGTCCCCTGACCATAGACTTGTCCCCATTTGATATGTCCCCTGACCATAGACTTTGTCCCCATTTGATACGTCCCCTGACCATAGACTCTTGTCCCCATTTGATACGCCCCTGACCATAGACTTTGTCCCCGTTGATATGTCCCCTGACCATAGACTCTGTCCCCATTGATACCTCCCTGACCATAGACTTTGTCCCCGTTGATACGTCCCCTGACCATAGACTCTGTCCCCATTGATATGTCCCCTGACCATAGACTTTGATACGTCCCTGACCATAGACTCTGTCCCCATTGATATGTCCCCTGACCATAGACTCTGTCCCCCGTCCCTGACCATACCTGTCCCCATTTGATATGTCCCCTGACCATAGACTTGTCCCCATTGATATGTCCCCTGACCATAGACTTTGTCCCCGTTGATATGTCCCCTGACCATAGACTTTGTCTGTCCCGTTGATATGTCCCCTGACCATAGACTTTGTTCCCGTTGATATGTCCCCTGACCATAGACCTGTCCCCGTTGATATGTCCCCTGACCATAGACTTTGTCCCCGTTGATATGTCCCCTGACCATAGACTTTGTTCCCGTTGATACGTCCCCTGACCATAGACCTTGTCCCCATTTGATACGTCACCTGACCAGCTGCACCATCGAGAGCATCCTGACGGGTTGCATCACTGCCTGGAATGGCAACTGCTCGGCCTCTGACTGCAAGGCACTACAGAGGGTAGTGCGTACGGCCCAGTGCATCACCGGGGCCAAGCTTCCTGCCACCCCGGACCTCTATACCAGGCGGTGTCTGAGGAAGGCCTTCGCACATTGACTCTGTCCCGATTGATACGTCCCCTGAGCATCGATAGCCCTGCCTTTGGGTTGGTTTGTTGTGTGGTTCAAGTCAGAAGACTGAACCAACCTGCTTCAACCCCATGGAGGAGAAGATACAGCCATGTGGTTTAAACATCAATCTAACGCTCTATTCAGAAAATATTTACATTTTGTTGTGCATGTGAATGATAACTCTGGCAATATATTATTTAGCTATACGTTAAAGTCATTTGTTCAAACAGGTTTTGTGTGTGTGTGTGTGTGTGTGTGTGTGTGTGTGCCAGCCAGCCATGTAGGGCTAAATGTGTAATCATACACACTTGCTGCGACATACTGTTTATTATCTATTTATAAATGACCTCGACTAAACTGTACCTACGCACATTGACTCGGTACCGATACCCCCTGTTTATAGCCTCGTCATTGTTATGTAAATGTGTTGTTATACATATTGATTGATTAAAATAAAAAAATCTTTAGTTTATTTTGTAAATATTTTATTAAATCTATTTCTTGAACTGCATTGTGGGTTAAGGGCTTGTAAGTAAGCATTTCACGGTAATGTCTACTACACCTGTTGTATTCGGCGCATGTGACAAATACATTTGGATTTGATTTGATGCATGCATATATGCAACACACGATCACAGCTTATTGTGAAATAGACACAAATTACTTATTCGAAATTCGTGACAGGCACACAAAAAAGTAAATGTATTTGTGTGCATTACACGATTTATCACAACGCATTTTGTGTGTATTACACGATTTTCTTTCTTCGTAACACATTTGTCTACATTACACAAATTCCAATTTGTTGTGGCTAATGTTAGCTAAGCTAGGTAAGTGGATAAAGTTAGCTAGGCTAGCTGTTATGGTTATGGTTAGGTTTCGGAGTTAAGGTCAGGGCTAGTTAACATTAGCTTGGTAGCTAAAGGTTACAACATTAGGGGAAGTGAAAGCAAACCTGCTAAGTAGTTGCAAAGTAGCTCAAAAGTGGTAAGTAGTTGCAAACTAGGTAATTAGTGAAAATGCTAAAGATATCCATGATGAGATTTGAACACACAACCTTTGGGTTGCTAGATGTTTGCGTTATACACCTACTGTACCCATCCTCCCCTACCAACCTCCCTCCTATCATATCTGTCTTCAGTAACCTACTGTCTTTACTGTGATTGAAATGCACTGTATACAACATCGTGTACTGCACATTATTTTTTTTTGTTTTTGTGTGCCTGTCACAAATTTCCAATAAGCAATTCTGGTCTTTTTCACTATAATCTGTGATACAGGGTTGCAACATGAAGAGCTTCTTTCCAAATCGTGATATATCTATTTTCAGAAACGTTGGTAAATGAGCTTTTACTGTTTAAAAAGAATTTCTGAAAGAGATTTTTTTCTTCACATTCTAATGATGTCACAGGGTTGTTCAGACATGTGTTTGTTTCAAATGAATCACTTGATGGTTTTCTTCCAGAGAGACAAAGAATCATGTTTTTTTTTTTGCAAACCTCTATATATCCCTCTCACTCTCAGAGATGATAAATAGTACTAAATAGTAAACCTCTATATATCCTTCTCACTCTCAGAGATGATAAATAGTACTAAATAGTAAACCTCTATATATCCTTCTCACTCTCAGAGATGATAAATAAACTGCCAGGTTTTACAATCAAATGTAACAAATAACTAAACGTTGAATAAAGAACTGTAGAAATTATACATCTGTTACGTCAATATATATATATATATATACACTGCTCAAAAAAATAAAGGGAACACTTAAACAACACAATGTAACTCCAAGTCAATCACACTTCTGTGAAATCAAACTGTCCACTTAGGAAGCAACACTGATTGACAATAAATTTCACAGGCTGTTGTGCAAATGGAATAGAAAACAGGTGGAAATTATAGGCAATTAGCAAGACACCCCCAATAAAGGAGTGGTTCTGCAGGTGGTGACCACAGACCACTTCTCAGTTCCTATGCTTCCTGGCTGATGTTTTGGTCACTTTTGAATGCTGGCGGTGCTTTCTCTCTAGTGGTAGCATGAGACGGAGTCTACAACCCACACAAGTGGTTCAGGTAGTGCAGCTCATCAATGCGAGCTGTGGCAAGAAGATTTGCTGTGTCTGACAGCGTAGTGTCCAGAGCATGGAGGCGCTACCAGGAGACAGGCCAGTACATCAGGAGACGTGGAAGAGGCCGTAGGAGGGCAACAACCCAGCAGCAGGACCGCTACCTCCGCCTTTGTGCAAGGAGGAGCACTGCCAGAGCCCTGCAAAATTACCTCCAGCAGGCCACAAATGTGCATGTGTCTGCTCAAACGTTCAGAAACAGACTCCATGAGGGTGGTATGAGGGCCCAACGTCCACAGGTGGGGGTTGTGCTTACAGCCCAACACCGTGCAGGACGTTTGGCATTTGCCAGAGAACACCAAGATTGGCAAATTCACCACTGGCGCCCTGTGCTCTTCACAGATGAAAGCAGGTTCACACTGAGCACATGTGACAGACGTGACAGAGTCTGGAGACGCCGTGGAGAACATTCTGCTGCCTGCAACATCCTCCAGTATGATGGGTTTGGCGGTGGGTCAGTCATGGTGTGGGGTGGCATTTCTTTGGGGGGCCGCACAGCCCTCCATGTGCTCGCCAGAGGTAGCCTGACTGCCATTAGGTACCGAGATGAGATCCTCAGACCCCTTGTGAGACCATATGCTGGTGCGGTTGGCCCTGGGTTCCTCCTAATGCAAGACAATGCTAGACCTCATGTGGCTGGAGTGTGTCAGCAGTTCCTGCAAGAGGAAGGCATTGATGCTATGGACTGGCCTGCCCATTCCCCAGAACTGAATCCAATTGAGCACATCTGGGACATCATGTCTCGCTCCATCCACCAACGCCACGTTGCACCACAGACTGTCCATGGGGTTGGCGGATGCTTTCGTCCAGGTCTGGGAGGAGAACCCTCAGGAGACCATCCGCCACCTCATCAGGAGCATGCCCAGGCGTTGTAGGGAGGTCATACAGGCACGTGGAGGCCACACACACTACTGAGCCTCATTTTGACTTGTTTTAAGGACATTACATCAAAGTTGGATCAGCCTGTAGTGTGGTTTTCCACTTTAATTTTGAGTGTGACTCCAAATCCAGACCTCCATGGGTTGATAAATTTGATTTCCATTGCTATTTTTTTTGTGATTTTGTTGTCAGCACATTCAACTATGTAAAGAAAAAAGTATTTAATAAGAATATTTCATTCATTCAGATCTAGGATGTGTTATTTTAGTGTTCCCTTTATTTATTTGAGCAGTGTATATATATCTTTTAAACACATCAGTACAGTGATTTGAGATCTGTATGTAAAACATTTACATTGACTTATTTTTTTTGTTTCTTATTCAGAGCGACTTAAAGTTACTGCATTCATCTTTAAGATCGCTAGGTGAGACAACGACATAGACTTGATCAAATAATACAGTATACAAACATTTTAATACACACCTACAATCTTTGAACAAAAAAATAATAATCTGAGAACAGTAATATTTTACACACACATGAAGGTACCCATAAGCAATCATTTCTGGTGTAAAAACACAAATGTGAAAAACTGATGGATACAGTGTTTTGGAAATAAACTCTTCACATGCTTGGTGCACAGTTAATCTACACGTGGCTGTGTGTGTCATGCAGAATAATGACATGCTGTTGCTGTTGAAAAAGATCTGTGAACCAGCCAAATTGTATGAATCATTCTACGTATTTCCAATACTTGGCAGGAAATGACACGCAAGCTCTTCATTTCCTTCCTGATATCTTGCTAGGCTACTCACAAAGGAACCATTTAGCGTTTAGCATGTATCTTCACACACTCTCCACCTAATCTACACAATGGCTAATACTGTAATAAAGTGATAAATGTATAATTGTTGGAGATGTGTGTGTGAGCATGTAGAGAATGAGAGTGGGAGGTGGAGAATGGTGGTCAACAAATACAACATTTTAAAAATACAAAGTTTTAAAAATGCTTCCCTACATCACTCTGCAGTATGGAACATTTCTTTCACAATATATTTCCATTTCTTCACAGTCTTGCATTTTCTATTTATTCATGACATATGCGTGCCCAGCTCGTAGAAAGGAAAACACAAATCTACATTGAATCTAGATACATATTTATGAATACCTCCCCCACGGTAAACAAACTCCACAATGTATTCAAACCCTGCACCCTCCCTCTGTCTATCTGAAGAGGCTGTGCTATGCTATGAAGGACAGAAAACCCTGCCATTGTCGAAGGCCCTCTCTCTCCTTGTCTCTCCCACGGCGATAAATAATCCCCTTTTTACTCTATGGACACTTCACTTGGAAATGGAAATGTAATTTTTTCCCCTGTCAAATCAACACTATGATGGCCATTGTCTCTCCTTGTCTGGTACGACAGGCTACGTCTGGATGCTCAGGGACCCTCTCGTGGCTCCCTCTCTCTCTGTCCCCACTCTCTCTCTCTCTCTCTCTCTGACCCCCCCCCCTCCTCTCTCTCTCTAAATCCCTTTAATTATCGAGCCAGGCGCTTACCGCTAGAAGATTGCGAAATGGCCTCGCCGGGCTTTTGGCATGATTAGGTTTTTATCACGTCTGAGACTGTGATGATGTAGAGGGGAATAGAGAGAGACGGGCACGCATGTTCATCTACATGCTAATCAAATGGTGGCCAAGGCTCTGAAATTCATGACCTGGTTGGATGACTAACCACCCAGTGCTAACAGCACTAAACCCTTGGCAAAGATTTTTATTGTGGAATAAATCAGCTCTGATAGAAGACATCTACAGAAGAATAGAGGCCTTGATTGATGCCATTTCCTTGCCTGGTGAATATAGAAATCCTCTCCATTTAGAACTAGCAAAGGGAAGATATGATTGTATTGACATGAACATTTAAAGTACAGGTGTAGGATCTTAATTTGACCCATATTGTCACAGCAAAATAATCCTGCAGCAACCGGATTTTAACATTTAGTCCATAATGTTGCTTGATCGGTGGTTAGGCTATTAGCTGGTCAGAAGTAGGCCACATGAAAAGTGCAATACTGTTAATATAATTTTGTTTTAGTGTGGATTTTCAGTGAATTTATGCAAATCACGAAGCTCATCTGCATAGCCTGCAGTGTAGAAAAATGATCAAATTAAGATCCTACACCTGTAGTTGGAAATGGACCAATATTAAATCATTTTGAGATACTTTCATCTCAATGTAAATGAAATAGCAGGATTCAACCTAAAATCACCAGAGAAAGCAAGTTGAAGGAAACTATAACGTGAAAGAACTTTGCTATTCACTAAGAAAGCCTAGGCCTTCCATATTGCCTGTCTTTTGTTGAGATAATGCACTGAACTTTAATGACTGAAGTCATGAAAGTCATTTGAAGGGAAGAGGCACATTATTTGAAAGGGGGAATTGTGATGTACTTAGTGGCCTGCCTTGATGCAAAGGGAAAGGAATTAGGTAAGGCAGGCTGTGTGTGTGTGTGTGTGTGTGTGTGCGTGTGCGTGTGTGTGTGTGTGTGTGTCTGTGTGTGTGTGTCTGTGTGTGTGTGTGTATGTGTGTGTGTGTGTGTGTATGCGTGCGCATTTGTGAGCGCATGTGCTTGTCTGTGTGTAAGTGCGTTGTTGGAAGTAGTGTACTGAACAAACGAGTCAGATGAAACATTCTCTTTCTTACTCACTTCAATTTCCTTCCCATCAATTATTTGACAAAAACATCATTCTATATGGTGGCCAGTACTTCCCCTCCCTTCTCCGTTATCCATTAAGGGAGCTGCTCTGCTCATCTCTATGGTGAGTGCTAAGAGCATTCATCAGACTCATATAATAACAGTGTGATTATCAAACCCCCAGGAGAGGCACACAGTCACAGAGTAATAAGAGGATTGATTGACAGATCCATGGGGTGTTACTCAAGCGTGATCTATCCTAAAATGGCCGCCGCTATTAACTTCACATTGAGGGAGATAATGTCATTTCACGCCTAATCAGCTAATCCATTCATTTTTGTTGTTGTTTGCCTAAATAGAAGAAGAACACCATTACTCTAATGGCAATGTACAGACTAAGGCTGGAACGAATGAGAGTGAATGTCATTTCAACGTAAACTCACTTCATCCTGATCCAGGCAGTGACGATATCAATGCAATTCAGTTACGTGCTGCTCAGGGGAACTCTGTCCCTGACATCCAGAATATATACATTTAGAGGACTAGACTTACTGGAATATGATGTGCTCAAATAAACTTGGGGGAAAACTCATGTGTCTTAAAATAGAATAGAAATGGGAATTAGCTCAAGTCTGTTGTTAATTGTTGGATTTCAAGTCACATTATGCCGGTATTCAAAGCAATTAAAAAGGATTTATATTAATGTGTTGAGACTTAAACTTCCGTTCTTACCTATTTAACATGTCCTCTACAGGAGTCTACTGTATTACAACACTGGTATCCTAAACTGAGAGTCAATGACAAAGTTCCTCTGACTCACCTTCAGTCTGTCACGTGACTTGAGAGGAGCTTAGCTGGTGATAGAGTATCTTGGATCTCCATTTCCTCCTGGAGTACGATGAGATTAATGAGTCTTTTAATTACCACGCGTCTCATTATGTTCATCAAAGAGAAACACCCCAACGAGCAAATCTGCTTTCATAAACATGTGACCTCTGAATGTACGTCTCTGATGGTATCATGTGTTCTGACTGTAAGTCTCTGATGATATCATGTGTTCTGACTATAAGTCTCTGATGATATCATGTGTTCTGACTGTAAGTCTCTGATGATATCATGTGTTCTGACTGTAAGTCTGTGATGATATCATGTGTTCTGACTGTAAGTCTCTGATGATATCATGTGTTCTGACTATAGGTCTCTAATGATATCATGTGTTCTGACTATAGGTCTCTAATGATATCATGTGTTCTGACTATAAGTCTCTAATGATATCATGTGTTCTGACTGTAAGTCTGTGATGATATCATGTGTTCTGACTATAAGTCTCATGTGTAAGTCTCTGACTATAAGTCTCTGATGATATCATGTGTTCTGACTATAAGTCTCTGATGATGTAATGTGTTCTGACTGTAAGTCTGTATGATATGTGTTCTGATGTGTTCTGATGACTGACTGTAAGTCTCTGATGATATCATGTTCTGTTCTGATGATATCATGTGTTCTGACTGTAGTCTCTGATGATATCATGTGTTCTGACTGATAAGTCTCTGATGATATCATGTGTTCTGACTGTAAGTCTCTGATGATATCATGTGTTCTGACTGTGTCTCTGATGATATCATGTGTTCTGACTGTAAGTCTCTGATGATATCATGTGTTCTGACTGTAAGTCTGTGATGATATCATGTGTTCTGACTGTAAGTCTCTGATGATATCATGTGTTCTGACTATAGGTCTCTAATGATATCATGTGTTCTGACTGTAAGTCTCTGATGATATCATGTGTTCTGACTGTAAGTCTCTGATGATATCATGTGTTCTGACTGTAAGTCTCTGATGATATCATGTGTTCTGACTGTAAGTTTCTGATGATATCATGTGTTGACTGTAAGTCTCTGATGATAATGTGTTCTGACTAAGATGATATCATGTGTTCTGACTGTAAGTCTCTGATGATATCATGTGTTCTGACTGTCAGGTTCTGATGATATCATGTGTTCTGACTGTAAGTCTCTGATGATATCATGTGTTCTGACTGTAAGTCTCTGATGATATCATGTGTTCTGACTGTAAGTCTCTGATGATATCATGTGTTCTGACTGTATGTCTCTGATGATATCATGTGTTCTGACTGTATGTCTCTGATGATATCATGTGTCTCTGATGATATCATGTGTTCTGACTGTAAGTCTCTGATGATATCATGTGTTCTGACTGTAAGTCTCTGATGATATCATGTGTTCTGACTGAGTCTCTGATATCATGTGTTCTGACTGTATGTCTCTGATGATATCTCTGAGTCTCTGATGATATCATGTGTTCTGACTGTAAGTCTCTGATGAGTATCATGTGTTCTGACTGTATGAGGTCTCTAATGATATCATGTGTTCTGACTGATGATATCATGTGTTCTGTATCATGTCTCTGACTGATGATGTATCATGTGTTCTGACTGTAAGTCTCTGATGATATCATGTGTTCTGACTGTACATATCTGATGAGATCATGTGTTCTGACTGTACGTCTCTGATGATATCATGTGTTCTGACTATAGGTCTCTAATGATATCATGTGTTCTGACTGTACGTCTCTGATAGTATCATGTGTTCTGACTATAGGTCTCTGATGATATCATGTGTTCTGACTGTACGTCTCTGATGATATCATGTGTTCTGACTATAGGTCTCTAATGATATCATCTGTTCTGACTGTACATACCTTGGAAGAGTTGTACACATGATACTGGTGTTGAATGCACCTGTTCACAGCAGTAACAAGCAATATCCGTGAACAAAAAGGAAACACACTATGCAACAATTTCAATGTTCTTACTGAGTTATAGTTCAAATAAAGAAATAAGTCAATTAAAATAAATTCATTAGGCCCTATTATACATGACTGGGCAGGGGTGCAGCCATGGGTGAGCCTTGGAGGGCATAGGCCCACCCACTTGGCAGCCAGGCCCACCCACTTGGCAGCCAGGCGTTGTAAATAAACACATGATAAATAAATGAAGACCCTTTTGTTCTTGTATCACTCAGTGTCATCATCATCATCACAGGAAGTGTGCTAATCGCTGCTGAGGCAGAGTGGTACTTTACCAGCATGGTAGAATAAACAGTTCAAGACGGTGTTCCTTATCCTCACCTGTAGCTGATATGCCATCCTGCATCCCCCTGCTGGCTTGACTTGCCTCTGATGCTCGGCCGGGTTCAACCTGGTTAGGCCTTGGATGGGAGACCAGAAAGAGCTGGAAGTGGAGTTGAAGGGCCAGTAGGAGGGCAGCAGTTCCCCCTCCAGTCTAAGGAGAGCCCCAATGCCCCCGGCACCATGATTGTAGCAATCCGGCAGCTTAAAGCTCAGGGGAGCTACTTCCATTCAGCTAGACACAAACCACCATAGTGAACACATACCACTATAGAGAACACACACCACTATAGAGAACACACGCCACTATAGAGAACACACACCACTATAGAGAACACACACCACTATAGAGAACACACGCCACTATAGAGAACACACGCCACTATAGAGAACACACACCACTATAGTGAACACACACCACTATAGAGAACACACACACCACTATAGAGAACACACACCACTATAGAGAACACACACACCACTATAGAGAACACACACCACTATAGAGAACACACACCACTATAGAGAACACACACCACTATAGAGAACACACACCACTATAGAGAACACACACCACCATAGAGAACACACACCACTATAGAGAACACACACCACTATAGAGAACACACACCACTACAGAGGTCACACACCACTATAGAGAACACACACCACTACAGAGGACACACACCACTATAGAGAACACACACCACTATAGAGAACACACACCACTATAGAGAACACACACCACTATAGAGAACACACACCACTATAGATAACACACACCACTATAGAGAACACACACCACCATAGAGAACATACACCACTATAGAGAACACACACCACTATAGAGAACACACACACCACTATAGAGAACACACACCACTATAGAGAACACACACCACTATAGAGAAGACACACCACTATAGAGAACACACACCACTATAGAGAAACCAACAAACATCAGAAGTCAGCTGATCTCATTGAAGTCCATTTCCGTCTCTTTGTGTAAACATTGTGACACTGAGGTAGGTCTGCCAGTGAGTCTCACACAGTAAAGGGATTGAAAGAGATATGGGAGCTGTAAAAGTTAGCCTGCCTTGGAAATGTCAGTCCCTGTGAAACAAAAAGGTTCATAGACTTTATTACAGGTTGAGTTACAGAGTTCTGACAACAATGCTGGTATAATATAATTATGGGTTGCAGTAATTTAAAATGTCTGTGTGTTGGATTCACATGATCTGGTTTATGGATTTTCTACTGTTTCTACCCACACATTCTGCTGCTCTGTCTAGTTGTATTTCTAATCTACATTACCCCTACTGCTTTCCCTGGACTAAAACCTCCACATTACTGCAGCTTGCACTCCTATGGATGCAACCCAAGGTCTAAGAGGGGCTGCATTGTCTGCTGGTCTATAACCTTACCCTTGTGAATTGAGAGCTTGAGTTGAAAACTATAAATGAACTCTTCAGTTTGAAGACAAAAACTTGCAGAACACAGTATGTCTTCATGTTTCTATGGCAACACGTGAAGAGAGAAAATATTGAGAGAGGGGCATGAAGGGAAATGATTGCAACACATTTAGTACGGGAGGGAGACCATCACTCACATGAATGATTTGTCTTTCCTAAATATATATTTTTTCTTCTTTCACACCAATCTGAGCTGGAAAATTGCAGCTGCAATACCTAACTTTTTCGAGGGATGCAACCAAATTCACAGAGAAACGTGAGTTATAGATCTGTCATTCTCATTGAAAGCAAGTCTAAGAAGAGGTAGATCAGTTCTATGTGTGCTATTTCTATGCTTTGCATTCTTAAGTAAAAAATGTGCATCTTTGACTTTCGGTTTAGTACACCAGTTTCAAAGAGCTGGAAATATAATCTGTTTAGTTATGGGAAATATACTTCACAGTGCGTTTAGATGCTACGATGATTCTCTCCACTAAACTTGCTTGTTTTGTCATATAATCTGAAATTAGGCGAACTTTTAGAAATTTTGCAATCAGGAAATGGCGGAGCGATTTCGGCATAGTGCAGCTTTAAACGTAGTAATTTAGATTTACTCTGAATTTGAGAGAGATTGAATTACTTAAGCAGGAATGGTTACATTTGATGCAGTTATCACTCATGATTGGGTGGTCACTGTTTTGCATTTTAATGAATACCAGATGGAGAATGTAAATACATTAAAATGTTATAGGAATTATTTTCAGCAATGTTTCTGGACCTACTGCATATTGTAGGAAACACCATATGAGCAGAATTACTAGTGCATCTATTAGTCATTCTGCTAGTCAATCTACTGGTCATTATACTGGTCATTATACTAGTCATTCTACTAGTCATTATACTGGTCATTATACTAGTCATTATACTAGTCATTATACTGGTCATTATACTGGTCATTATACTAGTCATTATACTAGTCATTATACTAGTCATTCTACTGGTCATTATACTAGTCATTATACTGGTCATTATACTAGTCATTATACTAGTCATTCTACTAGTCATTATACTGGTCATTATACTGGTCATTATACTAGTCATTATACTAGTCATTATACTAGTCATTATACTGGTCATTATACTGGTCATTATACTAGTCATTATACTAGTCATTATACTGGTCATTATACTGGTCATTATACTGGTCATTATACTAGTCATACTGGTCATTATACTAGTCATTATACTAGTCATTATACTGGTCATTATACTAGTCATTATACTGGTCATTATACTGGTCATTATACTAGTCATTATACTGGTCATTATACTAGTCATTATACTGGTCATTCTGCTAGTCATTATACTGGTTAATCTACTGGTCATTATACTGGTCATTATACTGGTCAATCTGCTAGTCATTCTACTGGTTAATCTACTGGTCATTATACTGGTCATTATACTGGTCATTATACTGGTCATTCTGCTAGTCATTATACTGGTCATTATACTAGTCATTCTACTAGTCATTATACTGGTCATTATACTGGTCATTATACTAGTCATTATACTAGTCATTATACTGGTCTGGTCATTATACTGGTCATTACTAGTCATTATATGGTCATTATACTAGTCATTATACTAGTCATTATACTAGTCATTATACTGGTCATTATACTAGTCATTATACTGGTCCTGGTCATTATACCGGTCATTATACTGGTCATTATACTAGTCATTATACTAGTCATTATACTGGTTGTTATACTAGTCATTATACTAGTCATTATACTAGTCATTATACTGGTCATTATACTGGTCATTATACTGGTCATTATACTAGTCATTATACTGGTCATTATACTAGTCAGTATACTAGTTATTATACTAGTCATTATACTGGTCATTATACTAGTCATTATACTGGTCATTATACTGGTCATTATACTAGTCATTATACTAGTCATTATACTAGTCATTATACTAGTCATTATACTTGTAATGGATCTCATCCTCCTTTTCTATGGAGGAGTAGCGAGAAGGATCGGAGGACCAATGCGCAGCGTGGTAAGTGTCCATAATGTTTAATCAAACACAACAGAACACTGGAACAAAACAATAAACGTGAATAAACGAAACAGTCCCTTGTGGCAACAAGCACTGACACGGAAGACAAACACCCACAACTCAAAAGGGAAACCAGGCTACCTAAGTATGATTCTCAATCAGGGACAACGATTGACAGCTGCCTCTGATTGAGAACCATACTAGGCCGAACACAGAAATCCCAAATGATAGAAAAACGAATATAGACACCCAACTCACGCCCTGACCATACTAAAACAAAGACATAACAAAGGAACTAAGGTCAGAACGTGACAATACTAGTCAATCTACTCATGTGGTCTACATTTCCTTTTGGGGCAATTAGACAAGACTTGTTTGATCGTTTGTTTTGACCTTTAAAATCCACGTCATGTAAATTCACGAGATATCATCAGCGGTACACTGCATAAATGAACATAGTGAGTGTGATAAGTTGCCCTGAAAGAAAACAGATAATCACGTTTGTTCCGACAACATTTTTGGCGGTGGGAAAAAAGCAAACAAAACATAACCATGAATATCAAAGGGGCTGCAGCTGCCCATAATGAGGCCTGAGTCTGAAAGGTCATTGGATCTGTGACACTTTGTTGGTGTTCATTGGCTGTGTTTGTGTGGCTTTACTGTTGCCTTTGTTGAGACTAATTGGCCCTCCGTGGTTTAAACGGGGCCCTTTATGTGACGTATAACACGAACAATACATCATCTGCTTCATGTTGGTTCGTTTGGTTTTTCATCTATTTCTCACAGATATCTTCCATTATGAAGGAATATGACTGTTGGCCGTGAAAGCATAGGGTTTTTACCCATCTTATAACTGGCGTAGTCGGCAGAGCATGTCAGAATAAAAGTATGACTTTCAAAATAAAAGCGTACTGCTGATATTGACAATACCATCACGTTACAGACCTACAAAGTGTTTCTTCAGTCTCGCTTTACAATATGGGCCCCTAATACCTATGCAGTTGGTTGTTATGCACATACAGTACAATGTACTAATGCCGGTTCAGTGTTAACTACAGTGTAGAATATTCAAACAAGACTAATGACAAGACAATATGACAATGTATACACTGACTCCTCTAGATAAGAGTGTCTGCTAACTGACTAAAATGTAAATGTAATGATTATTAAGTGTTTATACATTAAGCAGATGCTCAAGACATTGAACCTGGAAAATGTATCCTTTCTCAGGAGCATAAATTATTTCCCCATTCATTTTAATCACCTCATTAGTGTTCCCTGGGGGGGTGGGAGGGAATCACATTTATCTACTGTATGTGTGTGAGAAACGCTGCCTGTCTCAATACCTACTACCCCAGTCTCATCGCCTTCACAGAACTGAGTGAACCATAAAATGCTACCCAAGGGGTTTGCTAAGCTCATCCCTCTGTCTCCCCTTACTTTCACCACACACGATTCTATTACATTTCACTTTCACCACACACGATTCTATTACAGTAAACTGTCAGGTCTCTGAGGGCTGAATATCCCTCCTACCCCCACCCCCTTCCTTCCCCCTTCCCGAAGGAGATCTCCCCTAAGAGTTGAAGCAGAGAGCTAATATGGGAAACTCAGCGAGTGGTATACTGAAGATGAGACTGAAGAGTGAGAGGAGATACGAGCGAGGAGTGAACACTAATTATTTTAGAGAGCTACAGCACTGAGTGCTTGTATTGTCGCCCTGCTACCCAGTACAGCTGCTATTGTAGAAGCAGCTCTGTACTATTCCACAAACATTTATCGGAATATGTCCACATGGATAATCGGCTTAGCAGAAAGCAATTCGTTCCTCCTGAATATGTGTTCAGGGTGATTGTAGACAATGAGGATATTTTGTTGTGCGGCTGGGAAGATGGGTTGGGGGGGTGTTGGAAGGAGTTATACTTCAGTCACCAGTAACTACCACATGGGGATGCTGTGACATAGTTGAGTTTATTAGGATCCCCATTAGCTACTCTTCCTGGGGTCCAAACTACTGCACATGCAGCAGCTACTCTTCCTGGGGTCCATTAACTACTGCACATGCACACATGGGGCATGCAGCAGCTACTCTTCCTGGGGGTCTTCCTGGGGTCCATTAATTAACTACTGCACACATGCACTGAACAGCTACTCTTCCTGGGGTCCATTAACTACTGCACATGCAGCAGCTACTCTTCTCTTCCTGGGGTCCATTAACTGCAACAGCTGGGGCATTAACATGCATGCAACAGCTACTCTTCTTCCTGGGGTCCATTAACTACTGCACATGCAACAGCTACTCTTCCTGGGGTCCATTAACTACTGGGGCCATTAACTACTGCACATGCAGCAGCTACTCTTCATGGGGTCTATTAACTACTGCACATGCAGCAGCTACTCTACCTGGGGTCCATTAACTACTGCACATGCAGCAGCTACTCTTCCTGGGGTCCATTAACTACTGCACATGCAGCAGCTACTCTACCTGGGGTCCACATAAAATGTTCAAATACTGTATATGACAAAGTACAGAACAGTCATACTGAAGACAAGGACATTAAATTAAAAATAATAATGAAAAGAATGAGTGAAATATAGGAAAGACACCAAGAGACAACAAAAATACTATTTACTCAATATTCCTATATACATATTCATATTCTTATATACAGCACAGTTACATATGATCTTTAGAAAGAGGAGAGGAGCTGTGATACAATATGTTTTTTTAAAGCTAAACTTGCTTTTTGCCTGAGTAACCTCTGGTGGCAGAGCATTACACGATGACATGGCTCTATACATAACTGAGCGATGCATTAAATCTGTTTTTGGTTTGGGTACCGTGAAGAAACCCATAGTTGTGTGTCTGTTGGGAAATGTATGTCTGTTTGAAGTGTATGCAAATAGATTATACAAGTGGTTAGGCATTTTCAACACACAAAATGTTTCTGTAAAAGACTGTGTGTGCCAGTTAAGCACAAGGCGTGCTGCTCTGTTTTGAGCCAGCTGCAGCTTTGCTAGGTCTTTCTTTGCTCCACCAGACCACATTACAGAGTCTGAACAACTAGTACAGGTGATCTTTGTGTCAAAAACGCAGAACCTCTTTTTTATAACATACATACAGTGACGTGTTTTTCTGGATTTTTTTGTTGTTTCTTTCAGTTACCGGCCCAATGCTCTAACCACTAGGCTACCTGCCACTATTGGTTCTTTAATGAGCACAACAGTTTTCAGCTGTGCTAATATAATTACAAAAGGGTTATCTAATGATCAATTAGCCTTTTAAAATTATGAACTTGGATTAGCTAACACAATGTGCCATTGGAACAGTGATGGTTGCTGATAATGGGCCTCTGTATGCCTATGTAGATATTCCATAAAAATAATAGTCATTTACAACATTATCAATGTCTACACTGTGTTTCTGGAAATGATCAATTTGATGTTATTTTAATGGACAAAAAAATGTGCTTTTCTTTCAGTAAAGAGGACATTTCTAAGTGACCCAAACTTTTGAATGGAAGTGTATATTTTTTGTAAGGGAAAATCAAGTCTGAAATTTCAAAGTTGAAATTACAAACTTCAGAAGCATTTAAAAATGTCAAATACACTACAAGTTTAAAATGTCCTGCATTGTTACCCTGCAGCAGGGTGATCAAATTAAGATCCTACATCTGTACCCTGTATATTGTACATCCTGTCTATTGTAGTTAATTTATTGCATCTATTTCTAAATATGCAGAGATCAGGGTAGAGAGTCATGGCTGTGTGTGAGCATCGTATAAAAAATGAACACGATAAGATTGTTTCCCGAGGGACAGTGACTCCTGAGGAAGCGAGCGGTCTTTAATAAAGAGTTCCATTTCCATCCCCTACTCTAGCTTCCTTTAATCCAACGTGGGAGAGAGGAGAGAAGAGAGAGAGGAGAGAAGAGAGAGAGGAGAGAGAGGAGAGAAGAGAGAGAGGAGAGAGGAGAGAAGAGAGAGAGGAGAGAGAGGAGAGAAGAAGAGAGAGAGAGGAGAGAAGAGAGAGAGGAGAGAAGAGAGAGAGGAGAGAGAGAGAGAGAGGAGAGAGAGGAGAGAGAGAGAGAGGAGAGAAGAGAGAGAGGAGAGAGAGGAGAGAAGAGAGAGAGGAGAGAGAGGAGAGAAGAGAGAGAGGAGAGAGAGAGAGAGAGAGAGAGAAGAGAGAGAGGAGAGAGAGAGAGAGAAGAGAGAGAGGAGAGAAGAGAGAGAGGAGAGAGAGGAGAGAGAGAGAGAGAGAGAGAGGAGAGAAGAGAAGAGAGAGAAGAGAGAGAGGAGAGAAGAGAGAGGAGAGAGAGAGGAGAGAAGAGAGAGAGGAGAGAAGAGAGAGGAGAGAGAGAGGAGAGAAGAGAGAGAGAGAGAGAGAGGAGAGAAGAGAGAGAGGAGAGAAGAGAGAGAGGAGAGAGAGAGAAGAGAGAGAGATTTACCCTCTCAGAAGAAGAGAGAGAGAGAGAGAGGAGAGAAGAGAGAGAGAGAGAGAGAGAGAGAGAGAGAGAGAGAGGAGAGAAGAGAGAGAGAGAGAGAGAGAGAGAGAGAGAGAGAGAGAGAGAGAGAGAGAGAGAGAGAGAGAGAGAGAGAGAGAGAGGAGAGAAGAGAGAGAGGAGAGAAGAGAGAGAGGAGAGAGAGGAGAGAAGAGAGAGAGGAGAGAGAGGAGAGAAGAGAGAGAGGAGAGAGAGGAGAGAAGAGAGAGGAGAGAGAGAGGAGAGAAGAGAGAGAGGAGAGGAGAGAGAGAGGAGAGAGAGGAGAGAAGAAAGAGAGGAGAGAAGAGAGAGGAGAGAGAGAGGAGAGAAGAGAGAGAGGAGAGGAGAGAGAGGAGAGAAGAGAGAGAGGAGAGAAGAGAGAGAGGAGAGAGAGGAGAGAAGAGAGAGAGGAGAGAGAGGAGAGAAGAGAGAGAGGAGAGAGAGGAGAGAAGAGAGAGGAGAGAAGAGAGAGAGAGAGAAGAGAGAGAGGAGAGAGGAGCGAGAGGAGAGAGAGGAGAGAAGAGAGAGGAGAGAGAGGAGAGAAGAGAGAGAGGAGAGAGAGGAGAGAAGAGAGAGAGGAGAGAGATGAGAGAGAGGAGAGAAGAGAGAGAAGAGAGAGGAGAATTGGCTGTTTGGCGCCTTCCTCTGCCTTTGGACTGTTTAACCCTTTAGAACCAGGGTTTTCTAACTTTTTGGGTTGACGCAGTTAGACACAACTAGAACTGTCTGCACCTATGTCCTTAAATATCTATTCACAAACCTACGTTCTGTAAAGAACCGTAATATGCATGTTATAGTAGCCAACTAATACTAGAAATGTAACACTAACATGGAAAAAGAAGGTGACAACGGTTTAGCAATAACACAACTGAGATCAACCGAACAAGCAATTTGTTTATCTAAGCACACAAGGAAGCGATATGCATAGCATGAAGATGGCAACATGGCTTTGATTATTGCATCAAACAACCCACTGAATTGTTTTCACCCATTGACTTTTAGCCTTTGCTATGAAATAGGTCCGTTTTAGGAGCCGAGTTAGTCATCCACTACCACAGACACTCTACACTCTACATCCCCCAGGTGGCAGCAGCAACCGGGTCAGGTGTTCTCCCCGTTAGCCATTCACTACCACAGACACTCTACACTCTACATCCTCAGGTGGCAGCAGCAACCGGGTCGGGTGTTCTCCCTGTTAGCCATTCACTACCACAGACACTCTACATCTTCATCCCCAGGTGGCAGCAGCAACCGGGTCGGGTGTTCTCCCTGTTAGCCATTCACTACCACAGACACTCTACATCCTCAGGTGGCAGCAGCAACCGGGTCGGGTGTTCTCCTGTTAGCCATTCACTACCACAGACAGACACTCTACATCCTCAGGTGGCAGCAGCAACCGGGTCGGGTGTTCTCCCTGTTAGCCATTCACTACCACAGACACTCTACACTCTTCATCCTCAGGTGGCAGCAGCAACCGGGTCGGGTGTTCTCCCTGTTAGCCATTCACTACCACACACTCTACACTCACACATCCTCAGGTGGCAGCAGCAACCGGGTCGGGTGTTCTCCCTGTTAGCCATTCACTACAGACAGACACTCATACATCCTCAGGTGGCAGCCAGCAACCGGGTCGGGTGTTCTCCCTGTTAGCCATTCACTACCACAGACACTCTACACTCTACATCCTCAGGTGGCAGCAGCAACCGGGTCAGGTGTTCTCCCTGTTAGGACACTCTACATCCTCAGGTGGCAGCAGCAACCGGGTCAGGTGTTCTCCCCGTTAGCCATTCACTACCACAGACACTCTACACTCTACATCCTCAGGTGGCAGCAGCAACCGGGTCAGGTGTTCTCCCTGTTAGCCATTCACTACCACAGACACTCTACACTCTACATCCTCAGGTGGCAGCAGCAACCGGGTCAGGTGTTCTCCCCGTTAGCCATTCACTACCACAGACACTCTACACTCTACATCCTCAGGTGAGCAGCAACCGGGTCGGGTGTTCTCCCTGTTAGCCATTCACTACCACAGCAACCGGGTCGGGTGTTCTCCCTGTTAGCCATTCACTACCACACACACTCTAAATCCTCAGGTGGCAGCAGCAACCGGGTCGGGTGTTCTCCCTGTTAGCCATTCACTACCACAGACACTCTACACTCTACATCCTCAGGTGGCAGCAGCAACCGGGTCAAGTGTTCTCCCTGGAAATCTTCGTACGGTTCTGTTGATGAAGACTTGCAGTTTATTGATGAATAGTTTTATGTTAGGTTTCATAGTCATAGAGAAGAAAGGACTGGACTTTTCTATTTAAATACTCTCTCGGTGCTTGTGGAGGGCTTGGATGAGAGGCCTACTGGCTTGAATGTTTTGAAGACGGGAACTATGGAGAACTGGGATGGGAGGACTACTGGCTTGAGTGTCTTGAAGAAAGGGGCTGTGGAGAGCTGGGATGAGAGGACTACTGGCTTTAAGTGTCTTGAAGATGGGTGCTGTCAAGATGTTGCCCTCTTTGGGTACAGCAAGCCCCATCCCCCTCTCCCTGCCTCCTACAACTAGGCTGCTGTGGTCAGAGAGGTCGTAAATTCCTGAGGAGATCATCTCCTCATGGCCACAGTACAGAGACAGAGTGAGTTTTCATAGAGAACAAAGGAATTTCTTCCACCTCACAGAACTTGAGGTCTGAACAACATTTATGTTCCGGAGAAGGTATAGATCAGTGAAGAATCCAGCTACGAACTGGTCCGTTTGTTACAACTTGGGGAAGCTCATGGGAGACGGTGCGGCCACATTACCATAACGCTGTTTATATAATAGCCTCAGATATGAGGTTTACATCTAATTGTTGCATAAGATGAATGAGTGAGGATGATACTGTTTGTAAAATTGTGTAATGTGATTTTGGTCTGTTTAATGAAGGAAACTCCAATTCCCTTTTGAGTTTAACTAAATCAGAGGACCGCCCATGAGCCCAGTTAGGGTCGGGCATCCTGGGACAAGCCCTTGTCTGCAACTCCCGAATAAAACCCCAACTTTGAGAATGTCTCAACAGACCATGTTTTCTCTCAATCACGAGAGGACAAAGGTTGCAGACCAGCTTACCTCGATAAAGAGAGGGCCAAGGTTTGAGACAATTGCTGAATCTTTTAACCATACCACGTGGTTAAACTCTGAGACTATCGATACCGACAGAATAAGAACAAGTCTTTGATATTAATTACTAGTCTGCAGCTAGGAATTCGGTATCATTGAACGCGAAGAATGACAACCGCCGACACATCTATCCATAACGACATGAATGAATGTCACTCTGAACTCTCCACTCTAACCACGACAGAGAGAGAGAGGACGGAAACTCTCCAACAGAAACTAACTTTTCAGCAGAGATCCCGACGACACACTGAGCGTAAATATATTGATTGATTGCAATTGTTCCCGAATGAGTGAGCGTTCATGTGCAAAGGATTAGCATATCAATTGTTAGAATGATCAACTGTGTGTTGTCTTCTCAGTTGACCCCCACTTCCCTTTTGTACAACAAGCTGCCATGCCGGTTTAGCCCACTAGGGCACATTCCCCTATCATTTCTTGTAACCATATTTACTTTGTTTGTTTGTTTATGCATTTCTGTGAATTACTTAGTTAGTAAATAAATGATTTAAGACAATTGATGTATGGATGACTCATAGTGAAGACTTGGTTCGTGCAGATAACCAACAATTTACGACGTTTGGAATGAGATTAAATGAGGTAAAGTAAATAACTGTTACAACTATGAATGGTGAGTGGAGGAGTCAAGCACAGAGAGCAGGTAATTCTGTACGTGGATATTTTATTCCAAAGACTGTGGAGCCACGGACATGCAAAACACAAGGGCGCACGAAACAACCCGTCCCAAAATACAACGGACTAAAACTGTCCGGAAAAATACTGATAACACTCATACACTAGAATACAGAAAACAAGCCCGCACAAATACCCAGCGGGCCTAGTGCCCTTAAATAGCCTACAAACAAACACTAACTCAAAACAGGTGTACCCAATTAAACCCAATAAACAGAAACAAACGGAAAGGGAATCGATGGCAGCTAATAGGCCGGCGACGACGACCGCCGAGCGCCGCCCGAACAGGAAGAGGCACCATCTTCGGCGAGATTCGTGACAATAATTAATTAATTCGAAGACTAATTGATCAGATATAAAATATCTGAAAAGTTATATTAGGAAATTATAACTTTGTAATCTGAATATTTTCCTTGGTGCCCCGACTTCCTAGTTAATTACAGTTACATGATTAATCAGTTTAACCGCGTAACACTAATTACAGAGAATCTTTGATAAAAACTAAAAGTCTTCATTTAATGATAGTAAAGACAGTGCTATGGAGAGATGGGATGAGAGGAGCAAGTCTATTTGATCAACTATAACAGTGTTAGAGGACACAGACAATTAATACATCATTCTGGAGAGAACAAACATTTACTGGAGCTCACGGGACCCAGGAGTAGAACTAAGGAGTGTACCTGGGTCGGAGTTATGACCGGGCTCCAAGGGGCCTGGCCCGCTCTACCGTACTCCTTGCCCATCCAAATAAAATATTGTAATATTGATCATTTATTTGACCGAGATGCGCGCCGACAGAAAGACGAATCAATCTCAGATAAAGCATCCGAGCCACTGAAACAGCGCCCCTCTGTCTCCGTACGTGTAGACCGTGTAGGCTATCTGATGCTGTCTGGACAAAAGGAGCCTGGCATGTTATACTTTTTCTGTCCAGACAGCGTCAGATACATGGGCTACATACAGTACAGTAAGACAGATGGGAGCAGTTTCGCTCGCTAGTTTTAGCCGAGAGAAAGAGGCGAAGCGATAGGGCTCTCTCTCGCCAAAATCTGTCCTGAATAAACCCAATGTGGTTCAATGGTTATAATATGCAAACCTACGCTTTTCCCTTGCATTCCCGCCTTTGGGACAACAACTCACATTGTCAGGACGGAGACATGAACATCTCGTCATTATATACAGATCTCTGGTTTCAGCCACTTGCGAATTAGAAAGGAAAGTTGGCGGGTGCATAGTTCGGATGCTGGATTCCCCTCAAGTAAATGTATGTTTGGCCAAAATTATATAATTACACCTAAATCATTCAAAACACTGTCGTGTCATAAACTATCATTACATGTGAAGACTGTAAATCATCAAATCAATTCTCTATGTGTAATTTAATTACGCGATTAAACCAATCTTTTAACTGTAATTAACTAGGAAGTCGGGGCACAACGGAAACATGTTGTTTATAGAGTGTCAATTTCCCGACTATAACTCTTCAGATGTTTTCATTTCGCTCATTAATGAATTTTATTACGTCATCAGTCTCATTACTGAACGTCACAAATCCTTGGATATCTGCACGAACCCTAGCCTAGATCATGAATCAGCGCTATACAAATTGGTTAAATTATTTATTTACTAAACTAACTAATCAAATCACAGAATTACATAAACACACACACAATTAGTTCATACATGGCTTATTACATGACACAAAGAAAAAGTCCCTAGCGGACGAAACCGATGTGACGGCTTGGAAGATAAAGGAAAGAGGGTGGAGACTGCCCGAGAGTGGGACACTCATAGCTGATAACTACACTCATAGAAATTGCTAATACTTTGAATATGAACAACCGCTCATTCGGAAAGAAATTGCAATTGACATATTTACGAGTGTATGTCTTGTTGTCTCTCTCTGTGGTCCCCGGTCCATCTGCTGGAGAGAGTCAACAGAAAAGTCTCTGTGGTCCCCGGTCCATCTGCTGGAGAGAGTCAACAGAAAAGTCTCTGTGGTCCCCAGTCCATCTGCTGGAGAGAGTCAACAGAAAAGTCTCTGTGGTCACCAGTCCATCTGCTGGAGAGAGTCAACAGAAAAGTCTCTGTGGTCCCCGGTCCATCTGCTGGAGAGAGTCAACAGAAAAGTCTCTGTGGTCCCCAGTCCATCTGCTGGAGAGAGTCAACAGAAAAGTCTCTGTGGTCCCAGTCCATCTGCTGGAGAGAGTCAACAGAAAAGTCTCTGTGGTCCCCAGTCCATCTGCTGGAGAGAGTCAACAGAAAAGTCTCTGTGGTCGCCAGTCCATCTGCTGGAGAGAGTCAACAGAAAAGTCTCTGTGGTCCCCGGTCCATCTGCTGGAGAGAGTCAACAGAAAAGTCTCTGTGGTCCCCGGTCCATCTGCTGGAGAGAGTCAACAGAAAAGTCTCTGTGGTCCCCGGTCCATCTGCTGGAGAGAGTCAACAGAAAAGTCTCTGTGGTCCCCGGTCCATCTGCTGGAGAGAGTCGACAGAAAAGTCCCTGGTTGCGTTCCTAATGAAAACATCAAGCGTACCCATGTTGTTGTCTCTCTCTGTGGTCGCCGGTCCATCTGCTGGAGAGAGTCGACAGAAAAGTCCCTGGTTGCGTTCCTAATGGATACGTCAAGCGTACACATGTTGTTGCATAGAATAGATGTTTGGGCGGTTGTCGGGATTCTTCGTCCTAGGCTACGTATATTTCCAGCTGCAGACTGAAAAGGCCTCGTCTAAGATTTGCTCCTTCTGTGGCAATGTTTTAGAGTCAAACCGTTTCTAGCCGTGTAGCCAATGCTACATGCTGTACGGTGTCCTCGGTCTACAGAGTTGTAGTTCTTAATCTCATGGCCTATAGAGTTGTAGTTCTTAATCTCATGGCCTATAGAGTTGTAGTTCTTAATCTCATGGCCTACAGTGTTGTAGTTCTTAATCTCATGGCCTATAGAGTTGTAGTTCTTAATCTCATGGCCTATAGAGTTGTAGTTCTTAATCTCATGGCCTATAGAGTTGTAGTTCTTAATCTCATGGCCTACAGTGTTGTAGTTCTTAATCTCATGGCCTACAGAGTTGTAGTTCTTCATCTCATGGTCTACAGAGTTGTAGTTCTTAACCATTTCACATCTAGCTACCGCTTCATGTTTTCTGATCTCATGGCCTATCGAGTTGTAGTTCTTAACATCATGGCCTATCGAGTTGTAGTTCTTAACCTCATGGCCTATAGAGTTGTAGTTCTTAACCATTTCACATCTAGCTACCGCTTCATGTTTTCTGATCTCATGGCCTATCGAGTTGTAGTTCTTAACATCATGGCCTATCGAGTTGTAGTTCTTAACCTCATGGCCTATCGAGTTGTAGTTCTTAACCATTTCCCATCTAGCTACCGCTTCATGTTTTCTGATCTCATGGCCTATCGAGTTGTAGCCATTTCAACGTGGGGACTCCGTCCCGGCGTTCTGACTTAATGTACATTTTTTAGGAAGAGCTTTTATACTCTGTGGAAAAAGGGGTGATTCCATGACGCTTGATGTAATGTCTGGCCTCACGGGGGCGTGGCCACTGACTAGTTAAAACTTTACAGCTAAACAAGTATCTCATTAAGGCCAGCATCACATTACATCTTCTAACAAATAGTTTCATATTCAATCATGTATTTTATATAACCATCAGATTAAAATCCCATATTTGGGAAGTGGACACAACCAAAAACACAGTTATATATTGTTCTACTGTCTTTCCTGATGTCACACAATAAAACCGATTAGACAGGATTGTTCCTTAAAATACCCACGGACAATTCCCACATTCTCAACAACAGGAGTATTGGCAAGAGAAGCTCTTTGTTCTCTCTACCTCAAAATTGCATGGCAGTGAGGAGAGTTTTTCAGCCAGGAATTTACGACTGAGGTAATGAAACCTGTGGTGGGGGAGAGAGGGAGAGAAGGGGGGTGGGGCACGATATACACTCAAAAGGGACCACGTCGTGACAACACTTTACCAGAGATCTTGATTTATAGCCACAGAGGATCATTAGCTTCTTTTTAATTATATAAATAGCTGTGGATTATTTCAAATCACAAGTGTATCGGGCCTATGCCTATTTGGGCAGTGTGAGTGACAGGCCGAGCTGTATTATTGATTTAGGCTAGTAAATGTATTGTTAATCCCCATTATATATGTCACCAGTAGGCCTAGTAAATGTATTGTTAATCCCCATTATCTATGTCACCAGTAGGCCTAGTAAATGTATTGTTAATCCCCATTATCTATGTCACCAGTAGGCCTAGTAAATGTATTGTTAATCCCCATTATATATGTCACCAGTAGGCCTAGTAAATGTATTGTTAATCCCCATTATATATGTCACCAGTAGGCCTAGTAAATGTATTGTTAATCCCCATTATATATGTAGTACCAGTAGGCCTAGTAAATGTAAATTGTTAATCCCCCTATTATCTATGTCACCAGTAGGCCTAGTAAATGTATTGTTAATCCCCATTATCTATGTCACCAGTAGGCCTAGTAAATGTATTGTTAATCCCCATTATCTATGTCACCAGTAGGCCTAGTAAATGTATTGTTAATCCCCATTAAATATGTCACCAGTAGGCCTAGTAAATGTATTGTTAATCCCCATCACCAGTAGGCCTATGTATTGTTAATCCCCATTAGGCCTAGTGCAATGTATGTCACCAGTAGGCCTAGTAAATGTATTGTTAATCCCCATTATATATGCCACCAGTAGGCCTAGTAAATGTATTGTTAATCCCATTATATATGTCACCAGTAGGCCTAGTAAATGTATTGTTAATCCCCATTACATATGTCACCAGTAGGCCTAGTAAATGTATTGTTAATCCCCATTATATATGTCACCAGTAGGCCTAGTAAATGTATTGTTAATCCCCATTACATATGTCACCAGTAGGCCTAGTAAATGTATTGTTAATCCCCATTATATATGTCACCAGTAGGCCTAGTAAATGTATTGTTAATCCCCATTATATATGTCACCAGTAGGCCTAGTAAATGTATTGTTAATCCCCATTACATATGTAGTAGGCCTAGTAAATGTATTGTTAATCCCCATTAATATGTCACCAGTAGGCCTAGTAAATGTATTGTTAATCCCCATTACATATGTCACCAGTAGGCCTAGTAAATGTATTGTTAATCCCCATTACATATGTCACAGTAGGCCTAGTAAATGTATTGTTAATCCCAGTAGGCCTAGTAAAGTAAATGTATTGTTAATCATTATATATGTCCATTATATATGTCACCAGTAGGCCTAGTAAATGTATTGTTAATCCCCATTATATATGTCACCAGTAGGCCTAGTAAATGTATTGTTAATCCCCATTATCTATGTCACCAGTAGGCCTAGTAAATGTATTGTTAATCCCCATTATATATGTCACCAGTAGGCCTAGTAAATGTATTGTTAATCCCCATTATATATGTCACCAGTAGGCCTAGTAAATGTATTGTTAATCCACATTATATATGTCACCAGTAGGCCTAGTAAATGTATTGTTAATCCCACATTATATATGTCACCAGTAGGCCTAGTAAATGTACCGTTAATCCCCATCATTTGGTTACATTAATTACTGTTAATGCGTTACAGTCATTTACCATTCTCATTCTCGGAGTGGAAACGTTGTTTGCTGAGTTCACAACCTGCTACACTTGTGAGAAACAATATAATATTTATATAATAAATATAAGGGTTTATATAATACCCTTCATTTAAGAATGTTGTAAATGTTTTCTTTGTCTTTTGTTTGGAGTGCTCCATGTGAGCAATGAGCATGTGTGTGGTTTCTCTGTCCTGATAACTTTAAGGCAGTGCACACGCCTGTGCACGCCAAACCTGCTGAGTTGATACCATGTTGCACTTCACTAGCGATAGACAGATAGACAGGGAGGCGATAGCACAAGTCAAGACAGATAGACAGGGAGGCGATAGCACAAGTCAAGACAGATAGACAGGGAGGCGATAGCACAAGTCAAGACAGATAGATAGGAAGGCGATAGCACAAGTCAAGACAGATAGACAGGGAGGCGATAGCTCAAGTCAAGACAGATAGACAGGGAGGCGATAGCTCAAGTCAAGACAGATAGATAGGAAGGCGATAGCTCAAGTCAAGACAGATAGACAGGGAGGCGATAGCTCAAGTCAAGACAGATAGACAGGGAGGCGATAGCTCAAGTCAAGACAGATAGACAGGGAGGCGATAGCACAAGTCAAGACAGATAGACAGGGAGGCGATAGCACAAGTCAAGACAGATAGACAGGAAGGCGATAGCACAAGTCAAGACAGATAGATAGGAAGGCGATAGCACAAGTCAAGACAGATAGACAGGGAGGCGATAGCACAAGTCAAGACAGATAGACAGGGAGGCGATAGCTCAAGTCAAGACAGATAGACAGGGAGGCGATAGCTCAAGTCAAGACAGGCAATAGCTCAAGTCAAGACAGATAGACAGGGAGGCGATAGCTCAAGTCAAGACAGATAGACAGGAAGGCGATAGCACAAGTCAAGACAGATAGATAGGAAGGCGATAGCTCAAGTCAAGACAGATAGATAGGGAGGCAGACCAGTGGAGTAGAGAGATTAATGCGATTGAAAGAGCCAGAATTTTCATCAGGACATTTTCTACTGTATTTATTTGTTGGTTTTAGGCCTCTGTATCTTACTTAGTTTACAATGGAAGTTATAGGTCTACTGCTGCATTGGTCTATAGGCTGTCTCTAATTTCTTTAACTACTCATCATGGAGTATCAAAGGCTGCTGCTCTTGCATTAGTTTGGGAAGTGGACACAACCAAAAACACAGTTATATATTGTTCTACTGTCTTTCCTGATGTCACACAATAAAACCGATTAGACAGGATTGTTCCTTAAAATACCCACAGACAATTCCCACAAGAGCTGCTTCTCTTGCACAAATTTATATTCTGATTTTTATGATTAACCACGTGACAATAATTTTGAGAAACTTAATTTGTACTTTAAAAAAAAAAAGAAATGTTCCATGTAAATGTGCATAATAAAATAATCCTAACTGGCATACAGATTGGTAGAAATGGTAGGATAACTTCCCCAAACTTAAAACTCAAGAGCTGCTTATGGCCTTTACTATAACACCCGTTAACAACAATTGGAGGACTTGTGAAAAAACCAGGCCCGCCTATTTAATTCAAATGATTTGTCCTGGCGTCAGCCATGGAGTGTACTAAGGAGCGGTGGTGGTTTTAGCATGTAAATCCTGGTGGGACAAACAAAAACAAATGCATGCCAGCAAAGCCACTACACAACACTAAACAATACATTCATTGCACTATAACGGTGACAAACTATGTCCACAAACTGTTAGGGCCCACATAAAACTGTCCCAACAGCAGAGCTGCCTTTTCAGCACCATGCAGTGAATCCTTACCAGCCTGGTTAATTCAGCCTCATTTACTGCCTTGTCAGCACCATGCAGTGAATCCTTACCACCACTACACCTGGTTAATTCAGCCTCATTTACTGCCTTGTCAGCACCATGCAGTGAATCCTTACCACTGATACACCTGGTTAATTCAGCCTCATTTACTGCCTTGTCAGCACCATGCAGTGAATCCTTACCACTGATACACCTGGTTAATTCAGCCTCATTTACTGCCTTGTCAGCACCATGCAGTGAATCCTTACCACTGATACACCTGGTTAATTCAGCCTCATTTACTGCCTTGTCAGCACCATGCAGTGAATCCTTACCACTGATACACCTGGTTAATTCAGCCTCATTTACTGCCTTGTCAGCACCATGCAGTGAATCCTTACCACTGATACACCTGGTTAATTCAGCCTCATTTACTGCCTTGTCAGCACCATGCAGTGAATCCTTACCACTGATACACCTGGTTAATTCAGCCTCATTTACTGCCTTGTCAGCACCATGCAGTGAATCCTTACCATCACTACACCTGGTTAATTCAGCCTCATTTACTGCCTTTTTTAAAAACATAGCTGATATGGCTGACTTGCTTAAACTTGGTTTCTAGCAACAATTGAGTTGTACAAACTATGGCATAAGGGAATGATGAGCGGATCAGAGTCAATCCGTAATTTTGATGAAGACATTAATGAGCGAGCTAGGACAAACGCAGTCAATTGAACTATTTGTCCAGCACTTTGGAAATGTACAGTGACAGAATTCAGAGCATGGCCCATTCTTACAGTGTTCTCCCTGTCAGTGGCGACCTGTCATTCAGGGCAGGTTTTGAGCCCCACCTGTTTCGCTAAAAAAGAGACCCTTAAACCCGGACTTGTACCACACAGCCACTCCACTGAATAACAGGCTAGTGATTGCTTTGCAAGCTTGCAGTTAGCCACTGATTCCTCCCAAACCACTCATTGTTGAATTTGTAATTTCCAACTTGTTGTGTAATGTTTATGTCCAATGGCTGACAAGCACCGATATGCTTCATGTATAATTTATCTTCATATGACATCGGATTGAAAAGGATTGGCCAGTAGATTGTCAACTTGATTCATGATGACTGCTTGTCTAGCTTGCAAGCTAAGAGTATGTCCAATCAAAGCTACGTTAGATATAACGTGATTTGACATCATTACATGCTGCCAATGACCTTGAGCCTTCTTGGATGGGCACTTCTAATGTAAATCTATGGCAGCACCCAAAGGGGCTTGAATTTTCGACCTCTCCTCAAAGATTTTGCGATGACGTAGTGTCCCCATGAGTGACAGAACACTGAGCCAATCACAGCTCAGCTAGAGAATATGACCAACCTCTACACTCCGTATTTTCTGCTGGCTCGCCCCACCACCACAGAAAGCACTGAGCTAGGCTGAAACACCTGCATTTTGGAGCTCCCTTACTCAAGAAAGCAAAAAAGAGACCATGTTTGTACGCGGTTTTATAAACTCAATGATTAAAAAAAATTGTTTGCCAACTGATATGTGACACATATTAATGCCAAAATAACATGCAGAACAGGCACACAGTTGGGGCTCAAAACAGGCTCTACCCCACCTGCCCTGAATGAGGGGTTGCCACTGCTAAGGAGTATACACTACTCCTTACCTAACAGGATGCAGAATGTGCCCTTATTTATAGTGATGATGATGATGAGTAGTGTAGTGGGGGGTAAACACATGTAAATGATGTTAATCCACTCCCCCCCGGGTGCTTACCTGGGAAATGCAATGAAAGTATAAGGAACGTTACTATTTTCACAGCGACCAGTGACCAGTGTTTACACACCTTTTTTAAAATTATTACTACTGTACGTCACTGATGATGATGATGAAGATGAAGATGACGTGTGTGAGTCATGTTGTTGGCCAATGGTAAATGATGATGTGTGTTTTTTCAATATTGTTATGGATGTGGGAACGCAGGAAGGCCTGCATGGCTCAAGAGGCTCCAGTTCAGCCTCACAGAAATCTGTCACTCACTCCCCATAACTCACACCTGTGCACAATCATCACTTATCAACAAGCCTGGCACAGCACCTGGGATCTCGTTTATAACCGTTTCCTACATTTAACACTAAATATCTGCGTGCCATTTCCTCATGACATACATACACGCGTGTTTCTGTTATAAAGCAGATACATCCTGAAACTGTGCGCGTGTGAAAGAGCATTAAAACTCCCGCCTGAAAACTTTTATGGTGTGGCAGTTTCCAAAGGAAATAGGAATGGCGATCTTGATCAAATGTCTCTGGGGGTGTTGGCAGAATAATTAAAACTTTTTCAGTGACATTCGCTATATCTGACAATTTCTGAATATTTGTACTTTTTTTTTGCAAATTGTTCTGGCCCTTTAAACAGATTCAATAATCTTCTAAGGTCACTTTTTCAGAACCTAAATATACTGCACTGCAAAGAAAAACTACGGTAGGCCTTACAGTGGTAGGCTACACATTTCACAGCAAAATATAATCTGTTTCTTAATCTATTAAATTATATTGTATATTATAAACCACCTTTTAGATGAATAGAGCAAAATACTAATAGGCCCAATGAAATGAGAGATTCGCATGGTAATTTGTTGTAGGCTAAACGTCTTCGGGAATAAGAACTCATTGCGGCCAGAAAAGGTCATGAGGAATTTATTCTGCAATGGTTAAGAAAATAGGCATTATGTCAAAAATAAAAAATAAAAAGTAAATTAAATATTGTTTACTTGAGAAATATGAAATTACAGTCGGCTATTCAGACATACAGTAGCCTAAAACAACTTAATGGAACATGTGATCTGTCTGTTCTACGTTTAGATTGGCTACGGATCAGATCGCATAGAGCAAAATGCTTGAAATATTTGATCTATTTACTACTGTAAAGTGGGTCAAATGAAATGAGAGATGGGACGTTGTAGACTCATAGTCAGTGGTGGAAAAAGGACCCCAGTCTGCCAGATCAGAGGATGACCAGGGATGTTCTCTGTTTTGTGAGTCTGCCAGATCAGAGGCAGTGGGATGACCAGGGATGTTATCTGTTTTGTGAGTCTGCCAGATCAGAGGATGTTCTCTGTTTAGTGAGTCTGCCAGATCAGAGGATGACCAGGGATGTTCTCTGTTTTGTGAGTCTGCCAGATCAGAGGCAGTGGGATGACCAGGGATGTTCTCTGTTTAGTGAGTCTGCCAGATCAGAGGATGACCAGGGATGTTCTCTGTTTAGTGAGTCTGCCAGATCAGAGGATGACCAGGGATGTTCTCTGTTTAGTGAGTCTGCCAGATCAGAGGATGACCAGGGATGTTCTCTGTTTAGTGAGTCTGCCAGATCAGAGGCTGTGGGATGACCAGGGATGTTCTCTGTTTTGAGTGAGTCAGCCAGGATGCCAGATCAGAGGCAGTGGGATGACCAGGGATGTTCTCTGTTTAGTGAGTCTGCCAGATCAGAGATCAGGGATGCAGGGATGTTCTCTGTTTAGTGAGTCTGCCAGATCAGAGGGATGGGATGACCAGGGATGTTCTCTGTTTGTGAGTCTGCCAGATCAGAGGATGTGGGATGACCAGGGATGTTCTCTGTTTAGTGAGTCTGCCAGATCAGAGGATGACCAGGGATGTTCTCTGTTTAGTGAGTCTGCCAGATCAGAGGATGACCAGGGATGTTCTCTGTTTAGTGAGTCTGCCAGATCAGAGGCTGTGGGATGACCAGGGATGTTCTCTGTTTAGTGAGTCTGCCAGATCAGAGGATGACCAGGGATGTTCTCTGTTTAGTGAGTCTGCCAGATCAGAGGCAGTAGGGATGACCAGGGATGTTCTCTGTTTAGTGAGTCTGCCAGATCAGAGGATGACCAGGGATGTTCTCTGTTTAGTGAGTCTGCCAGATCAGAGGATGACCAGGGATGTTCTCTGTTTAGTGAGTCTGCCAGATCAGAGGATGACCAGGGATGTTCTCTGTTTAGTGAGTCTGCCAGATCAGAGGATGACCAGGGATGTTCTCTGTTTAGTGAGTCTGCCAGATCAGAGGCAGATCAGGGATGACCAGGGATGTTCTCTGTTTAGTGAGTCTGCCAGATCAGAGGATGACCAGGGATGTTCTCTGTTTAGTGAGTCTGCCAGATCAGAGGATGACCAGGGATGTTCTCTGTTTAGTGAGTCTGCCAGATCATGGGATGACCAGGGATGTTCTCTGTTTAGTGAGTCTGCCAGATCAGAAGCTGTGGGATGACTAGGGATGTTCTCTTGATAAGTGTGTGAACTAGACAATTTTTCTGTCCTGCTGAGCGTTCAAAATGTAACGAGTACTTTGGGTGACAGGGAATTATTTTCTTTAGGAATATCACACTTTCACAAAAAACATGAAGACATGGCTAAAGGTCAATCAGATTTGTGAACATAATCCCTAGCTGTGTGTTGCCGCTTTCCCTGTTGTCTGTTGTCTGTTGCTTGTGAGGTGTGGAAACACTTTGTTGCTTTTATGGATTTTGTCTTGTTGCTTTGTGCTATGTTGCTCTATCTGCATACTACGTATTGCCAGTCCTATGTTGCTCTGTGTGTGCTCACTGCTCAATGATTGTCTGTATTGTAATAGTTTTTAATAACCTGCCCAGGGACTGCAGTTCAAAATCAGCCGGCCTGGCTAAAACCAACACTTTTACTGAAACGCTGATTAATGTGCACTGTCCCTGTAAAAAAAAAACCAAACAAACAAAAAACCAATATAGTGGTAAAATTAGTGATAAAAGTTGTCCAAAACATTAATAGTAAAGTAAATTACAGATACCCCCAAAACGACTTATTAAGTAGTACTTTAAAGTATTTTTACTGAAGTACTTTACACCACTGCCTATAGGCTACTTTGCGAGTTTGAAACCATCACAGTCAAAAAAAGTGAGGAATTTATTCTGCAATGGTCATGGAAACTAAATAGGAAATATGTGCCTATTTCTAACTATTTTAGAATGCAATGATTAACAAAACATTGATCCTCGCTCTTCTCACTAATGGCAAATGAACCTTGTTATTATATTGACCCGTTTCTCCTCTCTCCTCACCTTTCACCCCTATCTCTCTCATCCCACTCCTTTCACCCTTCAGGGCTTGAAGTAGATGCTGTAACTCATGTGGTGTGCTGGTGCTCTTTATATTTAGGTGCCGGTACTCATCATGTTTTAGAGCCAATGTTATACAAGAGGTGCAGGTAGTAAACATTTTCATTGAGGAAACAGAAAGGTGTCGTAATGTATTTTTCCCGAAAACATCCTTTCTGAATTGAAAAGTAATCCAATACGGAGCACTCTGCATTGTTACAAAATTTGAGAGTTGGTATGGCGGTTGATTGATTTGGCCTCCGCATGCCTCCGGAGGCTTCGTAATTGCTTCACACTCTCCATACGGAGCCCCCGGAGGCATGCAGAGGCCAAATCAATCAAGTTCCATACCGCATTACGGTGCGCCTCTCAAATGTTTTAACAATGCGGAGGGCTCCGTATAGCTGTGACATGATTGGTTGATGGTAGGTAGGGGAGGAAGGACCTGTATAAACAGAAACTCACTTCCTTGACAACATCCTTCACAACAGCTCTGCTCTGCTCCGCGAAGCGTACAGTGCCTTGCAAAAGTATTCATCCCCTTGGCGTTTTTCCTATTTTGTTGCATTACAACCTGTAATTTAAAATTATTTTAATTTGGATTTCATGTAATGGACATACTCAAAATAGTCAAAATTGGTAAAGAAAATACAATTTAAAAAAGTAAAACGCAAGTGGTGGGTGCATTCCCTTTGCTATGAAGCCCCTAAATAATATCTGGTGCAACCAATTACCTTCAAAAGTCACCTAATTAGTTAAATAAAGTCCCCCTGTGTGCAATGATCTGTCACAGGATCTTAGTATATATACACCTGTTCTGAAAGGCCCCAGAGTCAGCAACACCACTAAGCAAGGGGCACCACCAATCAAGCGACACCATGAAGACCAAGGAGCTCTCCAAACAGGTCAGGAACAAAGTTGTGGAGAAGTACAGATCAGGGTTGGGTTCTAAAAATATATCCAAAACATTGAACATCCCACGGAGCACCATTAAATGCATTGTAAAAAAAAATGGAAGGAATATGGCACCAGAACAAACCTGCCAAGAGAGGACCGCCCACCAAAACTCACAGACCAGGCAAGGAGGGCATTAATCAGAGAGGCAACAAAGAGACCAACGATAAAGCCTCACAGCGGAGATTGGAGTATCTGTCCATAGGACCACTTTAAGCCGTACACTCCACAGAGATGGGCTTTATGGAAGAGTGGCCAGAAAAAGCCATTGTTTAAGAAAATAATAAGCAAGCACGTTTGGTGTTCGCCAAAAGGCATGTGGGAGAGTCCCCAAATATATGGAAGGAGGTACTCTGGTCAGATGAGACTAAAATTGAGCTTTTCTGCCATCAAGGAAAACGCTGTCTGGAGCAAACCCAACACCTCATCACCCTGAGAACATCTTCCCCACAGGGAAGCATGGTGCTGGCAGCAACATGCTGTGGGGATGTTTTTTATCGGCAGGGACTGGGAAACTGGTCAGAATTGAAGGAATGATAGATGGCGCTAAATACAGGGAAACTCTTGAGGGAAACCTGTTTCAGTCCAGAGATTTGAGACTGAGATGGAGGTTCACCTTCCAGCAGGACAATGACCCTAAGCATACTGCTAAAGCAACACTCGAGTGGTTTAAGGGGAAACATTTAAATGTCTTGGAATGGCCTAGTCAAAGCCCAGACCTCAATCCAATTGAGAATCTGTGGTTTGACTTAAAGATCGTTGTACACCAGTGGAACCCATCCAACTTGAAGGAGCTGGAACTGTTTTGCCTTGAAGAATGGACAAAAATCCCAGTGGCTAGATGTGCCAAGCTTATAGAGACATACCCAAAGAGACTTGCAGCTGTAATTGCTGCAAAAGGTGGCTCTACAAAGTATTGACTTTGTGGGGATGAATAGTTATAGTTATAATAGTTTTCTGTTTTTTTTCTCTTATTTCTTGTTTGTTTCACAATAAAAAATATTTTGCATCTTCAAAGTGGTAGGCAGGTTGTGGAAACGTAATTATACAAACCCCCCAAAAATTTATTTTAATTCCCGGTTGTAAGGCAACAAAATAGGAAAAATGCCAAGGGGGTGAATACTTTCGCAAGCCTCTGTAAAAAGTATGTTTGCTCTGACCTCTGTGGAGTCCACATCACAGTAAATGCTGTACGGCCACTGCAGATAAGGATTGACCATGTAGAGCCTTCAAACCATTCTATTGAGACGGGGGTGAAATCCAAAGGTGTGCTATATATTCATTGGCTATGTCATCGCTAGTTTATAAAGATACATATTGATACGTTACTAGCTCTTACACTTTTAATCTGCTAAAATGACTCATTACTGGATGGTGATTTCAGATCAAACGTGTGGGGGGAGCAAACATCCCCCCCCTAACTGATAGTGGGTGGTAGATGCTCAGTTTACCTTATGCCTCACCTCAGCTGCCTGCATACACCATAGATATGTCACACACACATACACCGTACATATTTCACACACACACACATATATATTTGTTATTAATTTTGTTTGGAACCCTAGAAATGGATTTGATGGTTTGAAAAGTACTGTCTTCCCAGTAGCCTACTTGAGAAAATGGTTTATATGACTCAGTATAGAACATAGTTTATAGTTAGAATTTGAATTCTAGTAACTTGGTTTCAGGACAGTCCCTTTAAAAGGTACAATCCACTCAAAAACGATATATATATTATATATTATTCATTAGTCCACTGCTGATACAGTCCCAAAATGTCAGCAATCAAGTTTTCAAGATATAGGATCTTCAAAATTGTGAATTGTAACTTGCCACATCACCGTGACGATGCGTTTTGAATCATATGATGCGTTTTGAATCATCATAATAATGTAGTCTAATTTTTCATTGAGGAAACAGAAAGGTGTCATAACGTATTTTGTCGAAAAAACATCCTTTCTGAATTTAAAAGTAACCCAAGAATTAATCATCAAATTTGTTTAAAGTGTCTGCAACCTGATGACAATATTTTTTGCTGGAAATGTAACTAATTAGAGTTGCAGTATTTTTTAATCAGATGACATGTAAATCGGTTAATCCCCAACCCTCTACGTCACCAACACCAGCTGTGTCCAATCCGGCACCCTGAAGGAAATGACCAAAAGGTCAGAACCCATCAATCAATCAAATCAATCAACCATGTTTAATTTGTATCCCAACCCCCAACCATGATGGCAGCAGGACTACTGTAACAGAGGCAGTCCAGAGACACAACCAGGGACGGTGCTCCCATCCATAGAGATACTTATATCTGACTATTAATGAATAATTACCAATTAATCATCCCTATTTCTGTTCTATGTAATTGTGTGCTCCTATCAACCCACTCCTGTCAGTAGGACTCCCAGTTGACAGGTTGAAAAAGATGGCGTTCCTGCCTGACTACATTTTAGACGGCTGCCAGATCTGACTTGGATACGTGTTCAACATATCAACTAACCACATCTTATGATTTAGCAATCTGACGGCCCATTGTGCAGCCCATGACGTGGCCCACAACCTTGATTGATGCAATGCAACGTCTGCAATGTAGTCAGGCAGGAATGCCACCAATGAGACCAGTGACTGTCACTTGAGCAGAGACAACATAGATCACACCAGCCACTCTTCATTGGTCCTGTTCCACTACTCAGACATGGCATGCATCGACCAATGGTTGACTGTGATTGCTATTACAGACAGTATGATGTGATTAGCTGATAGGTCAAATACATGTCCAGGCATTGTAAGATCTGGCATGAGTCAGCCACATCTGAGCAGAGGAACACAACCTTGTTCTTTTCCTTCCATGATGTAATGCTTGTCGTCTGGGGAAGGAGATGAGGACCAAGGTGCAGCGTGGTAAGTGTTCATATTATGAAATATGCAACACTAGACAAAACATCAAACACGACAAACAAACAGTCCTGAAAGGTGAAACAAAAACACTAAACAGGAAACAACCACCCACAAAACACAATGGAAAACAGGCTACCTAAATATGGTTCTCAATCAGGGACAACGATTGACAGCTGCCTCTGATTGAGAACCATACCAGGCCAAACACAGAAATAGAAAATCATAGACAAACTAACATAGATAACCCACACAACTCACGTCCTGACCATAACTAAATCAAAAGACAAAACAAAGGAACTAAGGTCAGAACGTGACCGTATTTATTTCTACTTTAAGTGCTGCTTGTCTTCCCAGTAGCCTACTTGGTGTGTGAACTGATGACTACTCATAACTAACTTGCAGATAGTTGTTGACACATCAAACAGGATTAAAGGAAAACTCCACCCAAAAACTATCTTTTGCTATTTGATTCATTGGTCCATTGTTGACATAGTCACAAAATGTTTTGCATGTCAGCAATCAAGTTGTCAATATATGTCATCATACGGGGATGATTTCTCTATTTTGAAAGTTACATACATACTGATTGACCAAAAGTACCAGGACACCTGGTTGATGCTCTTCGAACATCTCATTCCAAAATCATGGCCATTAATATGGAGTTGTTCCCCCTTTGCTGCTATAACAACACTCTTCTGGGAAGGATTTCCACTAGATATTGGATCATTGCTGAAGAGACTTGATTCCATTCAGTCATAAAAACATTAGTGAGGTTGGGTACTGATGTTGGGAGATTAAACTCGCAGTCAGTGTTCCAATTCATCCCAAAGGTGTTCGATGGGGTTGAGGTCAGGGCTCTGAGCAGGCCAGTCAAGTTATTCCACACTATTCTCAACAAACATTTTCTGTATGGACCTCACTTTGTACATGGGGGCATTGTCATGCTGAAACAGGAAAGGGCATTCCTCAAACTGTTGCCTCAAAGTTGGAAGCACAGAATCATCTAGAATATCATTGTATGCTGAAGTGTGAAGATTTCCCTTCACTGGAACGAAGGAGCCTGAACCATGAAAAACAGCCCCAGATGATTATTCTTCCTCCACCAAACTTTACAGTTGGCACTATGCATTGGGGCATGTAGCGTTCTACTGGCATCTGCCAAACCCAGATTCGCCAGATGGTGAAGCATGATTCATCACTCCAGAGAATGCATTTCCACTGCTCCAGAGTCCAATGGCGGCGTGCTTTACTCCACTCCAGCCAACGCTTGGCATTGGTGAACTTAGGCTTGTGTGAGGCTGCTCGCCCATGAAAACACATTTCATGAAGCTCCCAACAAACAGTTATTGTGTTGAAGTTGCTTCCAAAGGCAATATGGAACTCGAAAGTGATTGTTGCAACCGAGAATAGACGCGTTATGCAAATATGCGTAAATAAGCAAGATATTTACGCGTCATGGTCTTCAGCACTCGGTGGTCCCATTCTGTGAGCTTGTGTGGCCTACAACTTCGCGGCTGAGCCGTAGTTGCTCCTAGACGTTTCCACTTCACAATAACAGCACTTAAAGTTGACCGGGGAAGCTCTTGTTGGCAAGGTGGCTTCCTATGATGGTGCCACGTTGAAAGTCACTGAGCTCTTCAGTAAGGCCATTCTACTGCCAATGTTTGTGTATGGAGATTGCATGGCTGTGTGCTCAATTTTATAAACCTGTCAACAACGGGTGTGGCTGAAATAGCCAAATACACTAATTTGAAGGGATGTCCACATATTTTTGTTTACAGTGCCTTGCGAAAATATTCGGCCCCCTTGAACTTTGTGACCTTTTGCCACATTTCAGGCTTCAAACATAAAGATATAAAACTGTATTTTTTTGTGAAGAATCAACAACAAGTGGGACACAATCATGAAGTGGAACGACATTTATTGGATATTTCTAACTTTTTTAACAAATCAAAAACTGAAAAATTGGGCGTGCAAAATTATTCAGCCCCTTTACTTTCAGTGCAGCAAACTCTCTCCAGAAGTTCAGTGAGGATCTCTGAATGATCCAATGTTGACCTAAATGACTAATGATGATAAATACAATCCACCTGTGTGTAATCAAGTCTCCGTATAAATGCACCTGCACTGTGATAGTCTCAGAGGTCCGTTAAAAGCGCAGAGAGCATCATGAAGAACAAGGAACACACCAGGCAGGTCCGAGATACTGTTGTGAAGAAGTTTAAAGCCGGATTTGGATACAAAAAGATTTCCCAAGCTTTAAACATCCCAAGGAGCACTGTGCAAGCGATAATATCACTGTGGTCTACCTGAAATGGAAGGAGTATCAGACCACTGCAAATCTACCAAGACCTGGCCGTCCCTCTAAACTTTCAGCTCATACAAGGAGAAGACTGATCAGAGATGCAGCCAAGAGGCCCATGATCACTCTGGATGAACTGCAGAGATCTACAGCTGAGGTGGGAGACTCTGTCCATAGGACAACAATCAGTCGTATATTGCACAAATCTGGCCTTTATGGAAGAGTGGCAAGAAGAAAGACATTTCTTAAAGATATCCATAAAAAGTGTTGTTTAAAGTTTGCCACAAGCCACCTGGGAGACACACCAAACATGTGGAAGAAGGTGCTCTGGTCAGATGAAACCAAAATTGAACTTTTTGGCAACAATGCAAAACGTTATGTTTGGCGTAAAAGCAACACAGCTCATCACCCTGAACACACCATCCCCACTGTCAAACATGGTGGTGGCAGCATCATGGTTTGGGCCTGCTTTTCTTCAGCAGGGACAGGGAAGATGTTTAAAATTGATGGGAAGATGGATGGAGCCAAATACAGGACCATTCTGGAAGAAAACCTGATGGAGTCTGCAAAAGACCTGAGACTGGGACGGAGATTTGTCTTCCAACAAGACAATGATCCAAAACATAAAGCAAAATCTACAATGGAATGGTTCAAAAATAAACATATCCAGGTGTTAGAATGGCCAAGTCAAAGTCCAGACCTGAATCCAATCGAGAATCTGTGGAATGAACTGAAAACTGCTGTTCACAAATGCTCTCCATCCAACCTCACTGAGCTCGAGCTGTTTTGCAAGGAGGAATGGGAAAAAAATTCAGTCTCTCGATGTGCAAAACTGATAGAGACATACCCCAAGCGACTTACAGCTGTAATCGCAGCAAAAGGTGGCGCTACAAAGTATTAACTTAAGGGGGCTGATTAATTTTGCACGCCCAATTTTTCAGTTTTTGATTTGTTAAAAAAGTTTGAAATATCCAATAAATGTCGTTCCACTTCATGATTGTGTCCCACTTGTTGTTGATTCTTCACAAAAAAATACAGTTTTATATCTTTATGTTTGAAGCCTGAAATGTGGCAAAAGGTCGCAAAGTTCAAGGGGGCCGAATACTTTCGCAAGGCACTGTATATAGTGTATCTCAGTAAGTCACTGTGGTCTTCTGACAGACAGGTACCTCAGTAAGTCACTGTGGTCTTCTGAGAGACAGGTACCTCAGTAAGTCACTGTGGTCTTCTGAGAGACAGGTACCTCAGTAAGTCACTGTGGTCTTCTGACAGACAGGTACCTCAGTAAGTCACTGTGGTCTTCTGAGAGACAGGTACCTCAGTAAGTCACTGTGGTCTTCTGAGAGACAGGTACCTCAGTAAGTCACTGCGGTCTTCTGAGAGACAGGTACCTCAGTAAGTCACTGCGGTCTTCTGACAGACAGGTACCTCAGTAAGTCACTGCGGTCTTCTGACAGACAGGTACCTCAGTAAGTCACTGTGGTCTTCTGACAGACAGGTACCTCAGTAAGTCACTGAAGCTGAATCGCATTCCCCTCATTTCACACTCACCATGAAATCACATTTTCTAGCTGGGAGTTTATGCCATTGACTTCCTGGAAGTCGGCCATTCCCAACATTCCTCCCCTATCAAAGGGGGCATAGCAACCCAGAGCAGCTCAAACAGGTTACGTTGAGAAAGAGGCCTGAATACTGACAAGAGCACCATTAGGATTCCACAGATCATTAGCACTGTCACAGCTTCAACCACACAGGGCTATATATTGTTCTTCTTAAAACAGCTACACATTGTGCTAGAACAACATAATGATCTAGTGGGATGGCCCCAAAACGTTCCTATACGCAGACATGAAGTAAACAGCATGACAAAGCACTACATTCTGTAATGGTGAGCTGCAGTGTTTCACATCAGTTCATAGGGTTTTTGAAAAACGGCCTCTTCTTGTTTAAACTGCCTAGTTTGTAGGACAGAAGCTCAAACAAAAGAACCTGCCAAGTTACCCATAACCCATGAAGCATCCTGCATTCCCTACAGCATCCTGCATTCCTTACAGCATCCTGCATTCTTTACAGCATCCTGCATTCCTTACAGCATCCTACATTCCCTACAGCATCCTGCATTCCTTACAGCATCCTGCATTCCTTACAGCATCCTGCATTCCATCCTGCACAGCAGCATCCTGCATCCTGCATTCCCTACAGCATCCTTTACAGCATCCTGCATTCATTTTACAGCATCCTGCATTCCTTACAGCATCCTGCATTCCTTACAGCATCCTGCATTCCTTACAGCATCCTGCATTCCTTACAGCATCCTGCATTCCCTACAGCATCCTGCATTCCCATACAGCATCCTGCATTCCCTACAGCATCCTACAGCATCCTGCCCTACAGCATCCTGCATTCTTTACAGCATCCTGCATTCCTTACAGCATCCTGCATTCCCTACAGCATCCTGCATTCCTTACAGCATCCTGCATTCCCTACAGCATCCTGCATTCCCTACAGCATCCTGCATTCTTTACAGCATCCTGCATTCCTTACAGCATCCTACAGCATTCCTTACAGCATCCTGCATTCTTTACAGCATCCTGCATTCTTTACAGCATCCTGCATTCCCTACAGCATCCTGCATTCCTTTACAGCATCCTGCATTCCTTTACAGCATCCTGCATTCTTTACAGCATCCTGCATTCTTTACAGCATCCTGCATTCCCTACAGCATCCTGCATTCCTTACAGCATCCTGCATTCCTTACAGCATCCTGCATTCTTTACAGCATCCTGCATTCTTTACAGCATCCTGCATTCCCTACAGCATCCTGCATTCCTTACAGCATCCTGCATTCTTTACAGCATCCTGCATTCCTTACAGCATCCTGCATTCCTTACAGCATCCTGCATTCCCTACAGCATCCTGCATTCCCTACAGCATCCTGCATTCCCTACAGCATCCTGCATTCCCTACAGCATCCTGCATTCCCTACAGCATCCTGCATTCCCTACAGCATCCTGCATTCCTTACAGCATCCTGCATTCTTTACAGCATCCTGCATTCCCTACAGCATCCTGCATTCCCTACAGCATCCTGCATTCCCTACAGCATCCTGCATTCCCTACAGCATCCTGCATTCCCTACAGCATCCTGCATTCCTTACAGCAAATTAACAACGATTGACTGTCACACTTATTGCAAAGTTTTAAAAAAGTTACTCTTCTTCAGGTTCGACATGAGTTTGGCTGAAGCAGAAGTCTTGTAGATAGTGTTGTTTATCAGGAGAGTAGACATCTAGTTTCTTGACGTAAACAAAACAAATCACTCCTCAGAGATCATCAAGCACTCTCCAAACATAAACGGCCAAATGTTGCAGATGCCTTTTGCACACAAGCCTCAACTGGTACGGCCCAAAGGGGAAGGTGACAGTGGTGTTTCGTTGACTCTCTTCCTCACCTGACGCTCACATTGTTTCCCCAGCTGATAAATGATAGCTCCAACTCCGTCTAAATATGGAGTGATGCATGTCTACAGCCTGGGCTGCCTATTAATCAGAACCCTGTCGTTTGTCAACCCCCCTGTCAATCCTCTGAGCTATGAATGACGAGGAACGGCCCGGTGACAGAGACCTCACTGTGTCTCAGTCGGAGACCTCCGTTTTTATCCTGTGGGAAATGTCTGGAGGAAGATGTATTTGCATGTTCCCTGTTTCAAAATTGGATGTCACTGCACTTTGTTGCCATTTTGGGCTCCAACCTGTCAGGAAACGGAAGGCCGCGGTCACTAATAGAACATAGCTGTCATTGTGCCTGTCAGTGTGACCAATTCCCTTTATGTCATGTGCAATATGGTACAGCGCAGTTCATTGCCACATCACAGTGCTTCAACGTTTGTGTTCTTATCGAAGGATGTATTCAACATCCAGTCATGATAAGACCATAAACCTAAACAGTATTTCATCATCTGTTATTGAGAAAATGGAGAAAAATAATTATTTGGGGGTATCCCTCTAAATGAACTGATATGGAGAGCCTCCTTGAATAGGGTGTGATTCTGTAGTGAGAGAGCATATCTGGATGCCTAGGATTACTCCCCTCTGTCTCACTACATGTCTATAGTCACGTCCATGCTCTGTTCCTGGGTACACAAATGCATGCGCTCCCTGGACTGGTGCCCGTCTGCCCGATCAGATCCCCTTCAAATCAAATCAAACATTATTTGTCGCATGCACCGAATGCAACATGTGTAGACCTTACCGTGAAACACTTACTTACAAGCCCTTAATCAACAGTGCAGTTCAAGAAAAAGTTAAGAAAATATTTATCAAATAAACTAAAGTAAAAAATAATAAAAACACAATAGAATAACAATAACGAGGCTATATACAGGGGTGTACCGGTGTCGAGTAAATGTGTGAGGGTACAGGTTAGTCAAGGTAATTTGTACATGTAGGTAGGGGTGAAGTGACTCTGCATAGATAATAAACAGCAAGTAGCAGCAGTGTACATGTAGGTAGGGGTGAAGTGACTCTGCAGAGATAATACACAGCGAGTAGCAGCAGTGTACATGTAGGTAGGGGTGAAGTGACTCTGCATAGATAATACACAGTGAGTAACAGCAGTGTACATGTAGGTAGGGGTGAAGTGACTCTGCAGAGATAATACACAGCGAGTAACAGCAGTGTACATGTAGGTAGGGGTGAAGTGACTCTGCAGAGATAATACACAGCGAGTAGCAGCAGTGTACATGTAGGTAGGGGTGAAGTGACTCTGCAGAGATAATACACAGTGAGTAACAGCAGTGTAAAAACAAAAGGGGGGACAATGTAAATAGTCTGGTGGCCATTTGATTAATTGGTCAACAGGCTTATGGCTTGGGGGGTAGAAGCTGATAAGGAGCCTTTTGGTCCTAGACTTGGCGCTCCGGTAGCAGAGAAAACAGTCTATGACTTGGGTGACTGGTGTCTCTGACAATTTTCGGGGGGCTTTCCTCTGACACCGCCTAGTATATAGGTTCTGGATGGCAGGAAGCTTGGCCCAAGTGATGTACTGGGCCGTACGCACTACCCTCTGTAGTGCCCTTTGTTACATTGTTGTACAGTGAAACATTATCATCTTGCCTTGAAAATTAGAACCTGGTTTGAAAGCCAAAGCACGCTGCTAACATCTAGGAAAAGGGAAAACCTGTCAAATAGATTCATATCCTAGACTGTTCTCGTGGCTCTGGAAATGAATGCCTTTGTCGTCATTTAGGTTGTATGAAATACAGTGCCTTGCGAAAGTATTCGGCCCCCTTGAACTTTGTGACCTTTTGCCACATTTCAGGCTTCAAACATAAAGATATAAAACTGTATTTTTTTGTGAAGAATCAACAACAAGTGGGACACAATCATGAAGTGGAACGACATTTATTGGATATTTCTAACTTTTTTAACAAATCAAAAACTGAAAAATTGGGCGTGCAAAATTATTCAGCCCCTTTACTTTCAGTGTAGTAAACTCTCTCCAGAAGTTCAGTGAGGATCTCTGAATGATCCAATAAATGTCGTTCCACTTCATGTTTGGGCATCCTTAAAGATAATAAAATACATCAATTCAATCATACTTCTGTATTCTTGGCCTTGAACATCGTCTTTTCTTGTTGTTATTTCACAAATCTGATTCTTACACCCCACTTTCCTCTTCCGAGCAAATGTCCACATTTAGGTGTTATTATTTCCTAACCACCGGGTGTTGGTGAGGTATATATGGGTTGTGTAAGAGACACTGCAACTGCAATCTGTGGAGGCCGGGACACCTGCTGTTCCACCAACAATTACTACAGAGCGCCAGCGTTACAGCCGTTTGTGAATGTCAGGTGTGAATATCGTGTCGTTTAAATTCTAATTTGGAACCTCCAATCGCCTCATCTTCCTTTGTCAGGAAGAAAACTACAGTACATTTTACACCACGGTAAAGTTGTATCCATATTGTTTAATCAAATCAATGCTTCTAAAACAGCAGGTGTAGACTAACAATGGAATGCTTACATTCCGGGCCTTCCCAACAATGCAGAGAGAGAAGAAGATCTGGAATAATAGAAAAATAACAACAGGAGGAATAAATACACAATGAGTAATGATAACATGGCTACATACACATGGTACCAGTACTGAAGTACTGGGTACGAGGTAATTGAGGTAGATATGTACAGTCGTGGCCAAAAGTTTGGCTGCAAAAACATGGGCTTAGAAGACACTGGAGCTAAACTAAATAATCATGTACTAACACTGAGTATACCAGACATTAGGAACACCTTCTTAATATTGATTTGCCCCCCCTCCCACCCCCTTTTGATCTCAGAACAGCCTCATTTTGTCAGGGCAAGGCCTCTACAAGGTGTCGAAGGCATTCCACAGGGATGCTGGTCCATGTTGTTTCAAGTTGGCTGGATGTCCTTTGGGTAGTGAACCATTCTTGATACACACAGGAAACTGTTGAGCGTGAAAAACTCAGCAGCGTTACAGTTCTTGACTCAGTCAAACTGGTCCACCTCGCACCTACTACTATATCCTGTTCAAAGGCATTTCAATATTTTGACTTGCCCATTCACCCTTTGAGTGGCACAAATACACAATCCATGTCTCAATTGTATCAAGGTTTAAAAATCATTCTTTAACCTGTCTACTCTCCTTCATCTACACTGATTGAAGTTGATTTAACAAGTGACATCAATAAGGAAACATCACTTTCACCTGGATTGACCTGGCCAATCTATGTCATGGAAACAACAGGTGTTCTTAATGTTTTGTATTCTCAGTGTATATTTACAAACCCATATTTGAGCCATACTACAGTGTTGTCATATCTTTCTTCATGTCCTGTTTTAAACTATCACTGTAGCTTATTTTATGTCCAGTTCTAAATGAATAGATACATTAACACCTGTTGGTAAAGATATTAACTTATACAATGGCACATGTGAGATAACAAACAGAGTGAGAACTGAGTGAGAACTGTAGAGTGAGATAACAAACAGAGTGAGAACTGTAGAATGAGATAACAAACAGAGTGAGAACTGTAGAGTGAGATAACAAACAGAGTGAGAACTGTAGAATGAGATAACAAACAGAGTGAGAACTGTAGAATGAGATAACAAACAGAGTGAGAACTGTAGAATGAGATAACAAACAGAGTGAGAACTGTAGAATGAGATAACAAACAGTGAGAACTGTAGAGTGAGAACTGTAGAGTGAGATGAGAGAACTGTAGAGTGAGATAACTGTAGACTGTGAGATAACTGTAGAGTGAGATAACAAACAGAGTGAGAACTGTAGAATGAGATAACAAACAGAGTGAGAACTGTAGAGTGAGATAACAAACAGAGTGAGAACTGTAGAATGAGATAACAAACAGAGTGAGAACTGTAGAGTGAGATAACAAACAGAGTGAGAACTGTAGAGTGAGATAACAAACAGAGTGAGAACTGTAGAATGAGAACTGTAGAGTGAGAACTGTAGAATGAGATAACAAACAGAGTGAGAACTGTAGAGTGAGATAACAAACAGAGTGAGAACTGTAGATGAGATAACAAACAGAGTGAGAACTGTAGAATGAGATAACAAACAGAGTGAGAACTGTAGAATGAGATAACAAACAGAGTGAGAACTGTAGAATGAGATAACAAACAGAGTGAGAACTGTAGAATGAGATAACAAACAGAGTGAGAACTGTAGAATGAGAACTGTAGAGTGAGATAACAAACAGAGTGAGAACTGTAGAATGAGATAACAAACAGAGTGAGAACTGTAGAGTGAGATAACAAACAGAGTGAGAACTGTAGAATGAGAACTGTAGAGTGAGATAACTGTAGAGTGAGATAACTGTAGAGTGAGATAACTGTAGAGTGAGATAACTGTAGAGTGAGATAACTGTAGAGTGAGATAACTGTAGAGTTAGATAACTAACACAGAGTGAGAACTAAAAGAATGAGAGGAGAGTGAGATAACTGTAGAGTGAGATAACTGTAGAGTGAGATAACTGTAGAGTTAGATAACTGTAGAGTGAGATAACTGTAGAGTTAGATAACTGTAGAGTTGAGATAACTGTAGAGTTAGATAACTGTAGAGTTAGAGAACTGTAGAGTGAGATAACTGTAGAGTGAGATAACTGTAGAGTTAGATAACTGTAGAGTTAGATAACTGTAGAGTGAGATAACTGTAGAGTGAGATAACTGTAGAGTTAGATAACTGTAGAGTTAGATAACTGTAGAGTTAGATAACTGTAGAGTGAGATAACTGTAGTTAGATAACTGTAGAGTTAGAGAACTGTAGAGTGAGATAACTGTAGAGTGAGATAACTGTAGAGTTAGATAACTGTAGAGTTAGATAACTAACACAGAGTGAGAACTAAAAGAGTGAGAGGAGAGTGAGATAACAAACAGAGTGAGATAACAAACAGTAGCAGTAACTAGACCTTCCTTATTTTCTCTCTACATTTTCTCGTAGCAGTCTCACGTTGGGATTAAATGACATGTTGACTCATAGTGTTTCATTTTCACTGAAGGTTTCAGGTGTGAAGATACATCAATCATATATCAATCATATATCAATTATGTTTTATGTTCTACTCAACTCAGAGAGCAGCTACATTACGTTGGACCCCTCAGTGGTGTACTGGATAAATATTGCACCCTGGAGCCTACTGCCATGACTGTTAGTGTTCATACTAATGACAGAGGTTCTGTCCCTCCTGAGTCAATGGGTCCCCTTGGTTTTCACACACACTCCATTACAACAGAGCACACTATGTATTTCCACTGTCATTTCAACCCAGTTGGATTCACAATGTTTCTTAATCCTGGTCCTGGGGACACAAAGGGGGTCACATTTCAGTTTTTTGCCCCGTCACTAAACAGCTGATTCAAGTGATCAACTAATCCTCAAGCTTTGATGATTTGAATCAGGCGTGTAGTGCTAGGGGTGAAAACTAAACTGTGTGCCCACGTTGGGTCCCCAGGACCGCTATTAAGGAAACATTGTACATGGTTAAGTTGATCGGGGTCACGAAAAACCAACAGTATTATGGGAGAACAACAGAGGTGCTTATGTAAACCACAAATGCGATTGAAAATGTAATCATTGTTGGGTCGTGCAGGATTTAGGATGGTCCCTTCGTTCCATTAGGGATGGGCGTGAGCACACACTGTGATGTTGTTGTTCCTTGTATGCTTTTTAAATGGTTGTAAACAAATGTATAATATCTCATGTTTTGTGGCAAATACAGATTGGAAACTAAATGAATAAAAATGTCAAGAGTTGTTGTTGTTATGAATGCATGTTCACTAACTAGGCATCTCTATTGTTTGACATGAAAACATTTCTCTCCTATTAATTAGCTGATGCTAATAATAAGCAGGAACAACTGTATGGTCAGGTACAACATTTGATGAGTTTGTGAACATGAACATCTAATCTGGTAGAAAGACTAATAAGCACTAGCTCTTACTATGCCTTATGGTCTCCCTTCATATCTTAGTGAAGCTATAGCAGATTATGAGAGCTGTGAAATAACACACTGTCAAAGCACTGATCAGGGCATTTTGCAGTGTCAGGCAGAGGCTTTATTCCCTGGAATAACACCGTTCTGCTTATTATGGGATGTGTAGAGTCAACTAGGGGACTCTTCGAGGGGACTAGGGACTCTACAAGGAAGTGCCATCATACCTGAGCCTGTGACATGTTCTGTCTGTAGATCAATGCTGTTATACATATTGGTGCTCCAGTTCAGATGGCAACCAAACCTTTTCCATTCGCCATAACTTAACGTTGGTTTTGAATGTACCGATGCCTGCTCAGTTTTCCTTCCTCTGTGCATATGAAGACGAATCGGAGTACGCTCCTTTCTTTTCTGAAAGACTGCAGTGTGGGGGAATGCTAATTACGCCGAACGCCCTTTTGGCGTAATACGGATGATAATTACAGTTTAGCTGCAGACAGACGTCTCATGTTAGCGCTTAATTAAACTCACATAAAGACGAGGGGACTCCAGATAAGAGACAGGGTGAATCCACAAAGCATAACCAGGCTTTTGGAGTGATGGGAGACTATAGACATAGAGACGTGAGTTACTACTAAAAGCCACAGGCTAAATACTGAGCCCAAATCAAGCTTTCACCTTTCATCACAAACTCCCCCCCTCATTAACGTGATTAGTCTAATTCATCTGTATATCGGGGTGATGTTACTTTTGCTCCTTGACCAGTAGAGGGGGCATCTTACCTCCATAGAACACAGATAATGTATGAAAATCTTTAGCTACGGTATTGCGCCATTGCAAACAAAAAAATATGTCACAAATAGAGTATATGGATTCTGATTCATCAATTAATCATTGTCAGAAAACCCTTCCTTATCTCTGCTTCTGCACATGAAAATGCTACCAAATAAAGCCCACTGTTGCCCCATACCATATACATACATACAGTTGTACAATTGGCTTATGTGTTGGTATTGTTATTAAGCCCTTGTAAAGGGATGTGAACTGTACATTTAACAGTTGACTATATAAGAAATGATTGCCAAATAATTTTGAGGAAATAATAATTGCCAGCGCCAGCAAACAGATCTGAAAGTGAACTGGTACATCTAAGGCCTTTTAGCCAGCTTATAGTAATCTTATCGATTGAGCACTATAAGAGGTAATAACGCTGCTACTAAATATACAATACTGCATTTACTACAGTCGTGGCCAAAAATTTTGAGAATGACACAAATATACATTTTTACAAAGTCTGCTGCCTCAGTTTGTATGATGACAATTTGCATGTTCTCCAGAATGTTATGAAAAGCGATCAGATGAATTGCAATTAAATGCAATGTCCCTCTTTGCCATGCAAATGAACTGAATCCCCCAAAAAACATTTCCACTGCATTTCAGCCCTGACACAAAAGGACCAGCCGACATCATGTCAGTGATTCTCTCGTTAACACAGGTGTGAGTGTTGATGAGGACAAGGCTGGAGATCACTCTGTCATGCTGTTTGAGTTCGAATAACAGACTGGAAGCTTCAAAAGGATGGTGGTGCTTGGAATCATTGTACTTCCTCTGTCAACCATGGTTACCTGCAAGGAAACACGTGCCGTCCTCATTGCTTTGCACAAAAAGGGCTTCACAGGCAAGGATATTGCTGCCAGTAAGATTGCACCTAAATCAACCATGTATCGGATCATCAAGAACTTCAAGGAGAGCAGTTCAATTGTTGTGAAGAAGGCTTCAGGGCGCCCAAGAAAGTCCAGCAAGCGCCGGGACCGTCTCCTAAAGTTGATTCAGCTGTGGGATCGGTGCACCACCAGTACAGAGTTTTCTCAGGAATGGCAGCAAATAGGTGTGAGTGCATCTGCATGCACAGTGAGGCAAGGACCTTTGGAGGATGGCCTGGTGTCAAGAAGGGCAACAAAGAAGCCACTTCTCTCCAGGAAAACCATCAGGGACAGACTGATATTCTGCAAAAGGTACAGGGATTGGACTGCTGAGGACTGAGGTAAAGTCATTTTCTCTGATGAATCCCCTTCCAATTGTTTGGGACACCCGGAAAAAATCTTGTCCGGAGAAGACAAGGTGAGCGCTACCATCAGTCCTGTGTCATGCTAACAGTAAAGCACCCTGAGACCATTCATGTGTGGGGTTGCTTCTCAGCCAAGGGAGTGGACTCACTCACAATTTTGCCTAAGAACACAGCCATGAATAAAGAATGTTATCAACACATCCTCCGAGAGCAACTTCTCCCAATCGTCCAGGAACAGTTTGGTGACAAACAATGCCTTTTCCAGCATGATGGAGCACCTTGCCATAAGGAAAAAGTGATAACTAAGTGGATCAGGGAACAAAACATCGATATTTTGGGTTCATGGCCAAGAAACTCCCCAGACCTTAATCCCATTGAGAACTTTTGGTCAATCCTCAAGAGGCGGGTGGACAAACAAAAACCCACAAATTCTGACAAACTCCAAGCATTGATTATGCAAGAATGGGCTGCCATCAGTCAGGATGTGGCCCAAAAGTTAATTGACAGCATGCCAGGACGGATTGCAGAGGTCTTGAAAAAGAAGGGTCAACACTGCAAATATTGACTCTTGTTGGGGAATAATCAGAATTAGGTGGTAACATAGGTAAGATGTTTTATATTCATCATATGTTTGTAAGTTACTTCTCATCAGAATGTTATTTTTGTATAATACTGTGGCGGTGTTGCAGTATCTGTTCTATGTCAAGACTAAGTTGTTTGGGCCGGAGAGAGGGAAGAGGTCAAGGTGTCATCATGTGTGCCAGTCACTCCCTACTTTTCCCATCGGGGAGAGGAGGATGGCAGTGTCTGGAATCATTCTATGCTCCCTCTTTTGTTGCCCCTATCTTAACCTATAGCCTCACTCTCCTCTCCGTGAGAATGTCCAGGATTGGTTGTATTTAGAATTGGTTGTATCTAAATGACAATTTGATATATATCATAGGGTGGGGGTCATGTCTTGGTACCATTTTGTACCAAGGATGAAATAAGAGCTTTGTTTAGGAGACCAAACTGAAGGATAATTTATAGCCAACTCTGTCTGACTAGGGGATACTCCTCTCTGAGGTAAAGTCTTTCTTTGTGTAAGTTCCTAAGACCTGTGGTTTGTCATGTCGTCTAGGGGGGGTGGATCTTTGCTATAAAGGATCCCATTTGCCATTATGTTGGGACTCTCAACTTTTCATTAGAGATACTGAACTGTTGAAAGTCAAAATGCTATTGCAAAAGCTTAATTATTATTAAAGGTGAAGACTAAGCATAACTCTGACTGGTGTGTGGTTTGCTCTCATGATTTGGTAAATAGAGGAAATTTCCACGACACTCTTTGCATCACCTTCATGTAATTGTCAATAAAACCTTTGGCACTTATGAAATGCTTGTAATTAAACTTCAGTATTCCATAGTAACATCTGACAAAAATATCTAAAGACACTGAAGCAGAAAACTTTGTGGAAATTAATATTTGTGTCATTCTCCAAACTTTTGGCCACGACTGTATATACACTACCATTCAAAAGTTTGGAGTCACTTAAAAATGTCCTTGTTTTTGAAAGAAAATAATGTGTTTGAAAGAAAAAACATCAAATTGATCAGAAATACAGTGTAGACATTGTTAAGAAACGTCTGATTTTTATGGAATATCTACATAGGCGTACAAAGGCCCATTATCAGCAACCATCAGTCCTATGTTCCAATGGCACATTGTGTTTATCATTTTTGGATCATTGAGGCATCTGTTTCTCAAACTAGACACTCTAATGTACTTGTCCTCTTGCTCAGTTTGCACCTGGGCCTCCCCCTCCCTCCCACTGTTCTGTGAAGGGAGTAGTACACAGCGTTGTACGAGATCTTCAGTTTCTTGGCAATTTCTCGCATGGAATAGCCTTCATTTCTCAGAACAAGAATAGACTGATGAGTTTCAGATGAAAGTTCTTTGTTTCTTGCCATTTTGAGCCTGTAATCGAACCCACAAATGCTGATGCTCCAGATACTCAACTAGTCTAAAGGCCAGTTGTGTTGCTTCTTAAATCAGCACGACAGTTTTCAGCTGTGCTAACATAATTGCAAAAGGGTTTTTTGATGATCAATTAGCCTTTTAAAATGATACACTTGGATTAGCTAACACAACGTGCCATTGGAACACAGGAGTGATGGTTGCTGATAATGGGCCTCTGTACGCCTATGTAGATATTCCATAAAAAATTGTCCGTTTCCAGCTACAATAGTCATTTACAACATTAACAATGTTTACACTGTATTTCTGATCAATTTAATGTTATTTTAATGGACAAAAAAAAAGCTTTTCTTTCAAAAACAAGGGCATTTCTAAGTGACCCCAAACTTTTGAACAGTTGTGTATATTAGAACAGACCTTTACTATATATACACACTGTATGTGGACACTCCTTCAAATGAGATGGATCCGGCTATTTCAGCCACACCCGTTGACGACAGGTGTATAAAATCGAGCACACAGCCATTCAATCTCCACAGACAAATATTGACAGTAGAATGGCTAGTACTGAAGAGCTCAGTGACTTTCAACGTGGCACTGGCATAGGATGCCACCTTGACCTTTCCAGCAAGTCAGTTTGTCAAATTTCTGCCCTGCTAGATCTGCCCTGGTCAACTGTAAGTGCTGTTATAGTGAAGTGGAAATGTCTAGGAGCAACAATAACCTTTGTGTAAAATGGATTAAATAAAATATAAAATCTCATAAATCTAAACACTATACCCTGTAATGACAAAGCGAAAACCGTTTTTAAAAAAAAAACATTTTTACATAAATATTCTGACCCTTTGCTACAGAATGAGACTCAAAACTGAGCTCACGTGCATCATGTTTGCTTTGATCCTCCTTGAGATGCTTCTACAACTGGATTGGAGTCCACCTGTGGTAAATTCAATTTTATTGGACACGATTTGGAAAGGCACACAAATCAAATCAAATCAAATGTTATTGGTCACATACACATGGTTAGCAGATGTTAATGTGAGTGTAGTGTAATGCTTGTGCTTCTAGTTCTGACGATGCAGTAATATCTAACAAGTAATCTAACAAATTCACAACTACTACCTTATACACACACAAATACACACAATTGTAAAGGTATGAATAAGACTATGTACATATAAATATATGGGTGAGCGATGGCCTGCAGCAGTAGATGGTGTAGAATACAGTATATACATATGAGAGGAGTAATGTAGGATATGTAAACATTATTAAAGTGGCGTTTTTTAAAGTGACTAATGATACCTTTATTAAATTAATTTAAATGGCCAGAGATTTGAGTCTATATGTTTGGTAGCAGCCTCTCTATGTTAGTGATGGCTGTTTAACAGTCTGATGGCCTTGAAGCTGAAAGAAGCTGTTTTTCCAGTCTCTCGGGTCCCAGCTTTGATGCATCTGTACTGACCTCGCCTTCTGGATGATAACGGGGTGAACAGGCAGCGGCTCGGCTGGATGTTGTCCTTGATGATCTTTTTGGCTTTCTTGTGACATCACGTCCTGGAGGGCAGGTAGTTTGCCCTCGGAGATGCGTTGTGCAGACTGCACTACCCTTTGGAGAGCCTTGCGGTTGAGGGTGGTGCAATTACCATACCAGGCGGGGATACAGCCCAACAGGATACTCTCGATTGTGCATCTGTAAAAGTTTGTGACTGTTTTAGATGACAAGACACATTTCTTCAGCCTCCTGAGGTTGGAGTGGGTCTAGGATATCAGGTAGGGTGGAGGTGATATGATCCTTGACTAGTCTCTCAAAGCACTTCATGATGACAGAAGTGAGTGCAATGGGGCGATAGTCATATAGTTCAGTTACCTTAGCTTTCCTGGGAACAGGAACAATGGTGGCCTTCTTGAAGCATGTGGAGACAACAGACTGGGATAGGGATTGGTTGAATATGTCCGTAAACACACCAGCCAGCTGATCTGCACATGCTCTGAGGACGTAGCTAGGGATGCCGTCTGGGCCGGCAGCCCTGCGAGGGTTAAACACGTTTAAATGTTTTACTCACGTTGGCCACGGTGAAGGAGAGCCCACAGGCTTTGGTAGCTGGCCGTGTCAGTGGCACTGTATTGTCCTCAAAGCTAGCAAAGAAGTTGCTTAATTTGTCTGGGAGCAAGTCGTCGATGTCCGCGACGGGGCTTGTTTTCTTTTTGTAATCTGTGATTGACTATAGACCCTGCCACATTTGTCTCGTGTTTGAGCCGTTGAATTGCGACTCTACTTTGTCTCTATACTGATGCTTTGCTTGTTTGAATGCCTTGCGGAGGGAATAGCTGCACTGTTTGTATTCGGTCATGTTTCCAGTCACCTTGCCCTGGTTAAAAGCAGTGGTTTGCGCTTTCAGCTTTGCGCGAATGCTGCCATCAATCCACGGTTTCTGGTTAGGGAAGGTTTTAATAGTCACAGAGGGTACGACATCTCCAATGCACTTGCTAATAAAATCACTTACCGAGTCAGCGAACAGTATATATCAATGTTGTTGTCTGAGGCTATCCGGAACATATCCCAGTCCACGTGATCAAGCAATTTTGAAGTGTGGAATACGATTGGACAGACCAGCGTTGTATTGACCTGAGCACAGGCGTTTCTTGTTTTAGTTTCTGTCTGTAGGCTGGGAGCAACAACATGGAGTCATGGTCAGACTTGCCAAAGGCAGGGTAGGGGAGGGTTTTGTATGCATCAGGGAAGTTCGAGTAGCAATGATCCAGAATACTACCAGCTGGTGTCCCGCATTCGATATGCTATTAGAATTGAGGAAGTCTTGTTCTCAAATTTGCTTTGTTAAAATCCCCAGCTACAATAAATGCAGCCTCAGGATGTATCGTTTCCAGTTTACATAGAGTCCAGTGAAGTTCGTTCAGGGTCAAATCAAATCAAATCAATTTTTATTTGTCACATACACATGGTTAGCAGATGTTAATGCGAGTGTAGCGAAATGCTTGTGCTTCTAGTTCCGACAATGCAGTAATAACCAACAAGTAATCTAACTAACAATTCCAAAACTACTGTCTTATACAAGAATATGTACATAAGGATATATGAATGAGTGATGGTACAGAGCAGCATAGGCAAGATACAGTAGATGGTATCGAGTACAGTATATACATATGAGATGAGTATGTAAACAAAGTGGCATAGTTAAAGTGGCTAGTGATACATGTATTACATAAGGATGCAGTCGATGATATAGAGTACAGTATATACGTATGCATATGAGATGAATAATGTAGGGTAAGTAACATTATATAAGGTAGCATTGTTTATAGTGGCTAGTGATATATTTACATCATTTCCCATCAATTCCCATTATTAAAGTGGCTGGAGTTGAGTCAGTGTCAGTGTCAGTGTGTTGACAGCAGCCACTCAATGTTAGTGGTGGCTGTTTAACAGTCTGATGGCCTTGAGATAGAAGCTGTTTTTCAGTCTCTCGGGCCCAGCTTTGATGCACCTGTACTGACCTCGCCTTCTGGATGATAGCGGGGTGAACAGGCAGTGGCTCGGGTGGTTGATGTCCTTGATGATCTTTATGGCCTTCCTGTAACATCGGGTGGTGTAGGTGTCCTGGAGGGCCCCCGGTGATGCGCTGTGCAGACCTCACTACCCTCTGGAGAGCCTTACGGTTGAGGGCGGAGCAGTTGCCGTACCAGGCGGTGATACAGCCCGCCAGGATGCTCTCGAATGTGCATCTGTAGAAGTTTGTGAGTGCTTTTGGTGACAAGCCGAATTTCTTCAGCCTCCTGAGGTTGAAGAGGCGCTGCTGCGCCTTCTTCACGATGCTGTCTGTGTGAGTGGACCAATTCAGTTTGTCTGTGATGTGAATGCCGAGGAACTTAAAACTTGCTACCCTCTCCACTACTGTTCCATCGATGTGGATAGGGGGGTGTTCCCTCTGCTGTTTCCTGAAGTCCACAATCATCTCCTTAGTTTTGTTGACGTTGAGTGTGAGGTTATTTTCCTGAGTCGGGTCGACGAGGGATCTGCTTGGGGGGGGGGTTTACACGGCTGTAAATATAATCAAAGATATCTTGGAAGATAATGTGGTCCGCATTTGACTGTAAGGAAATCTAGGTCAGGTGAAAAAAAGGACATGAGTTCCTGTATGTTGTTGTGATTACACCATGAGTCATTAATCACAAGGCATACACCCCCGCCCTTCTTCTTAGGTGAGAGATGTTTGTTTCTGTCGGAGCAATGCGTGAAGAAACTGGGTGGCTGTACCGACTCTGACAACATATCCGAGTGAGCCATGTTTCCATGGAACAGAGAATGTTACAATCTCTGATGTCTCTCTGAAAGGCAACTCCGAACAAAGGATCCGCTTCCGGAAAGACGTATTTCTGGTCATAATGATGGTAAGTTGACCGCTTTTATATCCAATAGTTCTTCCTGGCTGTATGTAATAACACATTTGTCTATATAAGGCACTACAGTTGACAGTGCATGTCAGAGCAAAAACCAAGCCATGAGTTCGAAGGAAATACCCATAGAGCTCTGAGATAGGATTGTGTCGAGGCACACGTCTGGGGAAGGGTAGCAAAAATGTTCTGCAGCATGAAAGGTCCCCAAGAACACAGTAGCCTCCATCATTCATAAATGGAAGAAGTTTGGAACCACCAGGACTCTTCCTAGAGCTGGCCGCCTGGCCAAACTGAGTAATCAGGGGAGAAGGGCCTTGGTCAGGGAGGGGACCAAGAACCCGATGGTCCCTGAATGAGCTCCAGAGTTCTGGTGTGAAGATGGGAAAATCTTCCAGAAGGACAACCATCTCTGCAGCACTCCACCAATCAGGCCTTTATGGTAGAGTTGCCAGATGGAAGTTACTCCTCAGTAAAAGGCACATGACAGCCTGCTTGGAGCTTGCCAAAAGGCACCTAAAGTACTATTGTAAATATGATATTTCAGTTAATTATTTTGAATACATTTGCAAAAATTTCTAAAAACCTGTTTTTGCTTTGTCATTATGAGGTATTGTTTGTAGATTGATGAGGGGAAAAAAACTATTTAATCAATTTTAGGACAAGGCTGCAACATAACAAAATGTGGAAGAAGTCAAGGGGTCAGAATCCTTTCCGAATGCACTGTATATTAGAACAGATGATTAGCTTCACTATATATAATAAAACTGATGATTACCTTTACTATATGTATATATATATATTCAAACAGATGGTTTCCATGGTGCAGAAGAATCACCAGGACCTTGGCAGTCCTCTTCTGATGGGTGGAGGGCGTCTCCCAGGCTAAATTCATTAACTGATGGACTTCCATCCGTTACGGTCCATGCTTCATCCATCACCAGGGAACACACACATAATGCAATGATGCCATAAATTACAGCAGACTCCAGTGTCTGGGCCTCCACTAGAGGTGACAACGTCAGGCCCATGGATTAGCTGCTGCCACAGCCCATAACTCAAGGGGAAGTGCTGAAAATAAACTCTGTCTTTGCGACGTGAGATCAAAATGTTGTAGGTCAGTTAGGCGGCCATTTGCCCTCACCGCCTTCATATAATCAATGTGGAGAAGAAGGACTTCAGTTCTCACACTTTCACATGGACGTTTCCTATCGCTGCCAAAAGCACTTGTAGGTAACACTTTCAATTTTAAATATAACCTTTATTTAACGAGGCAAGTCAGTTTATTAAGAACAAATTGTTATTTACAATGACGGCCTACCGGGGAACAATTATCATGAGAGTCAAAATGGCTGTTATTCTGTCCAGATCATTAAGAGATGATCATAAGACAACGACATAAAGTGATCATACATCTACATCATTTAGCCAGTGCTCTTATCTAGAGCAACTAGAGCTAACTGCCTTTCTCAAGAGCACGTTGACAGAGTTTTCACCTAATTGGCTGGGGTTCACCTAGTCAGAAACAACTCATTTGTCATTGGAAATAAAATGATGAAGCTGGAGAACATTCGTGACCATGAACACAGCAAGTGTCACATTGTCTGCGAGTCTGTGTCCCGGGTTCAATCAGAGCCTCTCCTCTTGACACCCTCTGTGATGGCACTAATGGCAATGTCAGAGCAGACCAGCACAAAGAGGAACATGCTGTTTAGGACTGTACATGCCATTGGTAAGAAGGTGAGACCACTTTCTGACTTGGAGTGGATGTGTGAGTAAGTGAAAATGTTGTTACTCTTGTAGATAGACTAGTACATTTGTAGCTATTTTTTTCAAGTCTAAATAGCAGATGTGTTCCAGTATTGTAGGTTATTTCTCACCTCTTGATAAGCTTTGGTTCACCTTAAAATAGTGTATAAATACGATAACATTATGGGCCTACTGATGCTGACATGGATCTCCATGCTTTCCTGTGGCTCTGTAACATTCTATTTTAATGTTTGTCTCCAGATGCTGTTTACATTTTAAAGCATTGTGACACAATTGACTACACCTGCCTTATAGTGTTGATCCTTCAATAAACAAAGGGTAGAAGGCTAATTTAGCACAATCAACTGCCAGCTATATTGGATAACATGATTGTATATTTAATTATTATTTAATTAATTTGATGTTTTATTTTTGCAATTTGGATGAAAGAAAAAAGGAATCGCTGTGGGTTCAACATATAGAAATGAGAAGCAGGACAAAGAGTTTATGCACCCTATTGCAGATGTGGAGAGAAACAACATCAGAGAGAATCTGAAAAACATCACATTTCTCTCCATCATGTCAGATGGCTCCATAGACAGTTCTGTGAAAGAGGAGGAGGTAGTCAGATTCTGTCACAAGGGCAAGATCGAGTCAAAATTTGTTGGCATCAAGTCGGTGGAGAAGGCAGACGCAGCACACATAAGCAACGCCATCAGAGCCATCATGGAGGGAGTGTGTGATGAGTGGGGCCATCATGGAGGGAGTGTGTGATGAGTGGGTCCATCAGAGCCATCATGGAGGGAGTGTGTGATGAGTGGGGCCATCAGAGCCATCATGGAGGGAGTGTGTGATGAGTGGGGCCATCAGAGCCATCATGGAGGGAGTGTGTGATGAGTGGGGCCATCAGAGCCATCATGGAGGGAGTGTGTGATGAGTGGGGCCATCAGAGCCATCATGGAGGGAGTGTGTGATGAGTGGGGCCATCAGAGCCATCATGGAGGGAGTGTGTGATGAGTGGGGCCATCAGTGCCATCATGGAGGGAGTGTGTGATGAGTGGGGCCATCAGAGCCATCATGGAGGGAGTGTGTGATGAGTGGGGCCATCATGGAGGGAGTGTGTGATGAGTGAGGCCATCAGAGCCATCATGGAGGGAGTGTGTGATGAGTGGGGCCATCATGGAGGGAGTGTGTGATGAGTGGGTCCATCAGAGCCATCATGGAGGGAGTGTGTGATGAGTGGGGCCATCAGAGCCATCATGGAGGGAGTGTGTGATGACTGGAGCCAAGAATGGTGTGGTCAGCCGACTGAAGGGGGGCAGGGCCTACATCATCAGTATCCCCTGTATGGCACACCGCCCTGAACTGACCTTTTCTGATGCCATCTGGTTCAACGTGATGTTTCAGAAAGTAGAAGACCTCCTCAGTGGGCTCTACACCTTCTACCACATCAGTCCTCTGAACAGGGCAAACCTGGTAAACAGCTTCCAGGCGCTTGGGCACACACTACTGGTCTGCAGAGGTCCACCATCACCATAGCAACCTGTCCACCTGTCTGCAGAGGCCCACCATCACCATAGCAACCTGTCCACCTGTCTGCAGAGGCCCACCATCACCATAGCAACCTGTCCACCTGTCTGCAGAGGCCCACCATCACCATAGCAACCTGTCCACCTGTCTGCAGAGGCCCACCATCACCATAGCAACCTGTCCACCTGTCTGCAGAGGCCCACCATCACCATAGCAACCTGTCCGCCTGTCTGCAGAGGTCCACCGTCACCATAGCAGAAGCCCACAGCTCCTTGTGCTCAACACAGGCAGTACTTAAGAAGTACAAAGCCAGGTATGTTTATTTACGCTGCAATAAGAAATACTTAACTTAAGAGAATTAAGAGAAAGGATTACGTCAATAAGAGAGGGAGAGAAAGTGTGAGTGAGATTGGGTTGTAAAGGAACATTCTGAAAGGATGGTAAAAGGAGCCTGTTATCATCAGAGAAGGACCCATGATGAAGGCCATAATGGCCAACAGATATGAGGGAATTTCACTGACCAGAGGTGACAGCAAGACCCCCGTCACCTCACAGGACAAAATGCTTGACAGGCTAGTGGAGAGTATGACTGACAGGTTCCAGGACACCAGTTTAGAGGTCCTGTGTGCCACCAAGCTGGTCAGCTTCACCAGTGTAGGGGTCCAGAGTCAGGAGACATGCAGCAGCAGGTTACATTATGTGTTGTATTACAGGACAGTCAGGTTACATGATGTGTTGTATTACAGGACAGTCAGGTTACATGATGTGTTGTATTACAGGACAGTCAGGTTACATGATGTGTTGTATTACAGGACAGTCAGGTTACATGATGTGTTGTATTACAGGACAGTCAGGTTACATGATGTGTTGTATTACAGGACAGTCAGGTTACATGATGTGTTGTATTACAGGACAGTCAGGTTACATGATGTGTTGTATTACAGGACAGTCAGGTTACATTATGTTTTGTATTACAGGGCAGTCAGGTTGGGTTCAGGTTCATGATCTTCTTTTTATACTTTGAGAATTAATACCTTCTTATCTCAATGAAATGTACTGAAATGAATGTATATGTGACACAAAAAGGCAATTAATTATTTTGTCCGGTAAAAACTATGCTTGGTTGGTGGATTTCTTTCATCTACCCGTCCCCTTGGCAGGGAGCCAAAACATTAATTTCGGACACTTCCTGCAGCCTTCATCAAGTAAATTGTTAACCACTTGTCTATGCTCAGTACTACCTTTTGTTACTGTGATGTTTCATTCTATTTATTCTAGCCTTATTTTAGCTGGTATGTTGGCTCAGATAAACACCTTGTTTACACAAAGTGTGACTGGGGTGTTATGTGGTCAGATGAATGCATGTGAATTTGGGTTTTTCCCTCATTTGGCAGTGTGTGGGCCTCCATGCAAACGCATCAATTTAGCTATTCATTTAGATGCTCTATTACCTTTGAAAGAAGGGAAGATTGAATTCCAGCATTGCTTGGTGAATATCGTACCTGGATGTGAAAATGTAACAGCTGTGACTAACTCCGTGGTTAACAAGTACAATAACACCACATTTATTTCTTATGAAAGTAATTTCCCTTTAATTGAAACTAAGTAGACTAAGGATATTACATGAAATAAACTATTATGAGCTCTTGAAAATGATGAGAAGCAAAGTCTAGAAGTGTGCAGGCAGCCGTGTGTATAGTAGAGACTGTATATTTCCCGTGAGGCCTCAGAGGATCAATAATAACATACCATGAGGGATCAATAAAGTTGTTCAAAAAAAATGGAACAAATAAAAATTATTGATTGACATAATAAAATTAAGAAATGGATTGATGGTCTCAGGAGTAGACCGGTCTTCCAAAGTTCAGTTTGACCTTCTCAGGAGTAGACCGGTCTTCCAAAGTTCAGTTTGACCTTTTCAGGAGTAGCCTTACAAAGTTCAGTTTGACCTTCTCAGGAGTAGCCTTACAAAGTTCAGTTTGACCTTCTCAGGAGTAGCCTTACAAAGTTCAGTTTGACCATCTCAGGAGTAGCCTTACAAAGTTCAGTTTGACCTTCTCAGGAGTAGCCTTACAAAGTTCAGTTTGACCATCTCAGGACTAGCCTAGTCTTCCAATGTTCAGTATGGATTCATCTCAAACGAGAATAGACCGTTTTGATACTATATACAGTGGTTTACAGGTTTTACTTTGATATCTGGAAAATCATATCTAATGGAATAATAGAATACGATTTTCACCGTAATAAAATAAACCTAGTTATTGTATCAGACCTGTGCAGCTAATTGCATTGATTAGACTGCAAATCCTGCAAACCAATACTGTCTTTCCTATTGGTGGCAATTGTATTTGGAAAACCCCTTTACTGGCATATCCAGGCGCCAGATAGCTAGCCCATACGTCAGAAAGACAGATGTAATTTGTGGATAGAAATGCCAAAATGTCGATGCATGTAATCCTTTCAAAAGGTGATTGAGGTTATTGGTTAAAGCTTGGCTTGTTTCCATAATCTAACACCAACAAGCAAAGTGCTTATTACAAGTTCTAGGAAAGAAAGCTCATGTTGCAAGCCCTCCCTCTAACTTGGGCACGATTCCAAAACAATTAATCTCCGCTATACATTAGGTAGGTCCTTGTGTTGAGGCTCTCTGGATGGTGACAGCCATATGGAAATAACATCACCTATAGTCTCATGTCTACCATATTCCTTACCACTGTCTTGTCCACCCTTTTCAGATCCTCCAGAGGGTAGAAGAATGGTCTGAGGAATTGGTTTAGAATCTGGCTTCGAATACCTGCCTGCTGTATGTCTTCCAATGACACACAGCTTCATGGGACAGATTCATACTGAGAAACCAATTCCATTTGATATCCATCATAATTCAACATGCTTTCATGGATACTGTATTAATATTGTAATCTTGTCATCAGATAATATAAAGCGTGTTAGGACTGCCTGGTAGCATATTCTGTACAACCATGAGAAGTGGTACCAGAGGTGAAGGTAGGCTGTCTTTTCCTCCAAGCTTTGGTTTGCTTTATATCATGTTGTGTCATTTAGCACGAGTAACAGATGCTTTTTGAGATATCAGGGTACATATAGGCCTTTAGAAATGATCGTTTTCAGCTAGATTTGCAGTTGTGAACTTCATGTGAACAATGAAGAACATGGTAATCAATCTCTTATGGTTTTTCATACCCCGTGTCACGTTCTGACCTTAATTCCTTTGTGATGTCTTTGTTTTAGTATGGTCAGGGCGTGAGTTAGGTTGGCAGTCTATGTTTCAGAGGCAGCTGTCAATCGTTGCCCCTGATTGAGAACCATACTTAGGCAGCCTGTTTTCACTCTTGAGTTGTGAGTGATTATTTTCTGTTTCGTATCTGTACCAGACAGAACTGTTTCGGTTTCATTTCGTTCTCTTGTTGGTTTTGTATTTTAGTGTTCTGAGTTCTATTAAAGAATATGAACACTTACCACGTTGCGCATTGGTCCTCACATTCTTCCACCACAGACAGACGTTACACCCCGTCCAACATCAATGGGGTCAATATCCTGAAATGACGGGTTAAATTGACCCTGACCCAGACACTGGTGTAAAGTACTTAAGTAAAAATACTTTAAAGTACTACTTAAGTCGTTTTTTTGTGTACTTTTACTTTACTATTTAAATTTTTGACAACTTTTACTTTTACTTTACTACATTCCTAAAGAAAAGTAAATACTTTTTACCCCATACATACTTCCTGACAACCAAAAGTACTCGTTCCATTTTAAACGCTTAGCAGGACAGAAAAATGGTCCAAAACACAGACTTATCAAGAGAACATCCCTGGTCATCCCTACTGCCTCTGATTAGGCGGACTAAACACACACGTTGCGTTTGGAAATTATGTCTGAGTGTTGGGAGTGTTCCCCTGGCTGTCTGTAAATGACGTCAGAGTGTTGGAGTGTTCCCCTGGCTGTCTGTAAATGACATCAGAGTGTTGGAGTGTTCCCCTGGCTGTCTGTAAATGACGTCGGCGTTTTGGAGTGTTCCCCTGGCTGTCTGTAAATGACGTCGGCGTTTTGGAGTGTTCCCCTGGCTGTCTGTAAATGACATCAGAGTGTTGGAGTGTTCCCCTGGCTGTCTGTAAATGACGTCAGAGTGTTGGAATGTTCCCCTGGCTGTCTGTAAATGACGTCAGAGTGTTGGAATGTTCCCCTGGCTGTCTGTAAATGACGTCAGAGTGTTGGAATGTTCCCCTGGCTGTCTGTAAATGACGTCAGAGTGTTGGAATGTTCCCCTGGCTGTCTGTAAATGACGTCAGAGTGTTGGAGTGTTCCCTGGCTGTCTGTAAATGACATCAGAGTGTTGGAGTGTTCCCCTGGCTATCTGTAAATGACGTCAGAGTGTTGGAGTGTTCCCTGGCTGTCTGTAAATGATGTCGGAGTTTTGGAGTGTTCCCTGGCTGTCTGTAAATGATGTCTCAGTGTTGGAGTGTTCCCCTGGCTGTCTGTAAATGACGTCGGCATTTTGGAGTGTTCCCTGGCTATCTGTAAATGACGTCAGAGTGTTGGAGTGTTCCCTGGCTATCTGTAAATGACATCAGAGTGTTGGAGTGTTCCACTGGCTGTCTGTAAATGACGTCTCAGTGTTGGAGTGTTCCCCTGGCTGTCTGTAAATGACGTCGGAGTTTTGGAGTGTTCCCCTGGCTGTCTGTAAATGACATCAGAGTGTTGGAGTGTTCCCTGGCTATCTGTAAATGACATCAGAGTGTTGGAGTGTTCCCTGGCTGTCTGTAAATGACATCAGAGTGTTGGAGTGTTCCCTGGCTGTCTGTAAATGACGTCAGAGTGTTGGAGTGTTCCCTGGCTATCTGTAAATGACGTCGGCATTTTGGAGTGTTCCCCTGGCTGTCTGTAAATGACATCAGAGTGTTGGAGTGTTCCCTGGCTATCTGTAAATGATGTCAGAGTGTTGGAGTGTTCCCCTGGCTGTCTGTAAATGACATCAGAGTGTTGGAGTGTTCCCCTGGCTGTCTGTAAATGACGTCAGAGTGTTGGAGTGTTCCCTGGCTGTCTGTAAATGACGTCAGAGTGTTGGAGTGTTCCCCTGGCTGTCTGTAAATGACGTCAGATTTTGGAGTGTTACCCTGGCTGTCTGTAAATGACGTCGGAGTTTTGGAGTGTTCCCCTGGCTGTCTGTAAATGACATCAGAGTGTTGGAGTGTTCCCCTGGCTATCTGTAAATGACGTCGGCAGTTTTGGAGTGTTCCCTGGCTGTCTGTAAATGACGTCAGAGTGTTGGAGTGTTCCCTGGCTATCTGTAAATGACGTCAGAGTGTTGGAGTGTTCCCCTGGCTGTCTGTAAATGACGTCAGAGTGTTGGAGTGTTCCCTGGCTGTCTGTAAATGACGTCAGAGTGTTGGAGTGTTCCCTGGCTGTCTGTAAATGACGTCAGAGTGTTGGAGTGTTCCCTGGCTGTCTGTAAATGACGTCGGCATTTTGGAGTGTTACCCTGGCTGTCTGTAAATGAAAGTTTTGGAGTGTTCCCCTGGCTGTCTGTAAATGACATCAGAGTGTTGGAGTGTTCCCCTGGCTGTCTGTAAATGACGTCGGCATTTTGGAGTGTTCCCCTGGCTGTCTGTAAATGATGTCTCAGTGTTGGAGTGTTCCACTGGCTATCTGTAAATGACGTCGGCGTTTTGGAGTGTTCCCCTGGCTGTCTGTAAATGATGTCTCAGTGTTGGAGTGTTCCACTGGCTATCTGTAAATGACGTCAGAGTGTTGGAATGTTCCCCTGGCTGTCTGTAAATGACGTCAGAGTGTTGGAATGTTCCCCTGGCTGTCTGTAAATGACGTCGGCATTTTGGAGTGTTCCCCTGGCTGTCTGTAAATGATGTCTCAGTGTTGGAGTGTTCCACTGGCTGTCTGTAAATGACGTCGGCATTTTGGAGTGTTCCCCTGGCTATCTGTAAATGACATCAGAGTGTTGGAGTGTTCCCCTGGCTATCTGTAAATGACATCAGAGTGTTGGAGTGTTCCCCTGGCTATCTGTAAATGACGTCGGCATTTTGGAGTGTTCCCTGGCTATCTGTAAATGACGTCAGAGTGTTGGAGTGTTCCCTGGCTATCTGTAAATGATGTCTCAGTGTTGGAGTGTTCCCTGGCTATCTGTAAATGACATCAGAGTGTTGGAGTGTTCCCCTGGCTGTCTGTAAATGACGTCAGCAGTTTTGGAGTGTTCCCCTGGCTGTCTGTAAATGACGTCAGAGTGTTGGAGTGTTCCCCTGGCTATCTGTAAATGACGTCAGAGTGTTGGAGTGTTCCCCTGGCTGTCTGTAAATGATGTCTGAGTGTTGGAGTGTTCCCCTGGCTGTCTGTAAATGACGTCGGCAGTTTTGGAGTGTTCCCCTGGCTGTCTGTAAATGATGTCTCAGTGTTGGAGTGTTCCACTGGCTATCTGTAAATGACATCTCAGTGTTGGAGTGTTCCCCTGGCTATCTGTAAATGACGTCGGCAGTTTTGGAGTGTTCCCCTGGCTATCTGTAAATGACGTCAGAGTGTTGGAGTGTTCCCCTGGCTATCTGTAAATGATGTCTCAGTGTTGGAGTGTTCCCCTGGCTATCTGTAAATGACATCAGAGTGTTGGAGTGTTCCCTGGCTGTCTGTAAATGACGTCGGCATTTTGGAGTGTTCCCCTGGCTGTCTGTAAATGACGTCAGAGTGTTGGAATGTTCCCCTGGCTGTCTGTAAATGACGTCGGCATTTTGGAGTGTTCCCCTGGCTGTCTGTAAATGATGTCTCAGTGTTGGAGTGTTCCACTGGCTATCTGTAAATGACGTCGGCGTTTTGGAGTGTTCCCCTGGCTGTCTGTAAATGATGTCTCAGTGTTGGAGTGTTCCCCTGGCTGTCTGTAAATGATGTCTCAGTGTTGGAGTGTTCCACTGGCTATCTGTAAATGACGTCAGAGTGTTGGAGTGTTCCCCTGGCTGTCTGTAAATGATTTCTGGGTGTTGGAGTGTTCCACTGGCTATCTGTAAATGATTTCTGGGTGTTGGAGTGTTCCACTGGCTATCTGTAAATGATGTCTCAGTGTTGGAGTGTTCCCTGGCTATCTGTAAATGATTTCTGGGTGTTGGAGTGTTCCCTGGCTATCTGTAAATGATTTCTGGGTGTTGGAGTGTTCCACTGGCTATCTGTAAATGATGTCTCAGTGTTGGAGTGTTCCCTGGCTATCTGTAAATGATTTCTGGGTGTTGGAGTGTTCCACTGGCTATCTGTAAATGATTTCTCAGTGTTGGAGTGTTCCCTGGCTATCTGTAAATGATTTCTGGGTGTTGGAGTGTTCCACTGGCTATCTGTAAATGATGTCTCAGTGTTGGAGTGTTCCCTGGCTATCTGTAAATGATGTCTCAGTGTTGGAGTGTTCCCTGGCTATCTGAAAATGATGTCTCAGTGTTGGAGTGTTCCCTGGCTATCTGTAAATGATTTCTGGGTGTTGGAGTGTTCCACTGGCTATCTGAAAATGATGTCTCAGTGTTGGAGTGTTCCACTGGCTATCTGAAAATGATGTCTCAGTGTTGGAGTGTTCCCCTGGCTAAAAAACAAGAAAATTGTGCCGCCCGAAAAATAGTGAAGACATCAAAACTATGAAATAGCACATTTGGAATCATGTAGTATCCAAAAAAGTGTTAAACAAATCAAAATACATTTTATATTTGATTCTTTAAAGCAGCCACCCTTTGCCTTGATGACAGTTTTGCACACTCTTGGCATTCTCTCAACCAGCTTCCCGAGGTAGTCCCCTGGAATGCTTTTCCAACAGTCTTAAAGGAGTTCCCACATATGCTGAGGACTTGTTGGCTGCTTTTCCTTCACTCTGTGGTCCAACTCATCCCAACCATCCCATTTGGGTTGAGGTTGGGGGATTGTGGAGGCCAGGTCATCAGATGCAGCACTCCATCACTTTCCTTCTTGGTCAAATAGCCCTTACACAGCCTGGAGGTGTGTTTTGGGTCAATGTGCTGTTGAAAAACAAATGATAGTCCCACTAAGCGCAAACCAAATGGGATGGCGTATGGCTGCAGAATGCTGTGGTAACCACTCTGGTTAAGTGTGCCTTGATTTCTAAATAAATCACTGACAGTGTCACCAGCAAATCACCCTCACACCATCACACCTCTTCCTCCATGCTTCACGGGGGAACCACACATACGGATATCATCCGATCAGCTACTCTGTGTCTCACAAAGACATAGCGGTTCGCAGTTGGAACCAAAAATCTCAAATTTGGACTCACCAGACCCAGGGACAGATTTCCACTAGTCCACTGGGGTGGCAGGGTAGCCTAGTGGTTAGAGCGTTGGACTAGTAACCGGAAGGTTGCAAGTTCAAACCCCTGAGCTGACAAGGTACAAATCTGTCGTTCTGCCCCTGTTCCTAGGCTGTCATTGAAAATAAGAATTTGTTCTTAACTGACTTGTCTGGTTAAATAAAGAAAAAACATTTCCATTGTTTGTGTTTTCTGACCCAAGCAAGTGTCTACTTCTAATTGGTGTCCTTTAATAGTGTTTTTTTTAATACAATTCGACCACAAAGTCCTGATTCACCCAGTCTCCTCTGAACAGTTGATGTTGAGATGTGTCTGTTACTTGAACTCTGTAAAGACTTTATTTAGGCTACAATCTGAGGTGCTGTTAACTCTAATGAACATATCCTCTGCAGCAGAGGTAACTCTGGGTCTTTTTGCGACTGGACTTGCTGAAATGTTCCCGATTGACTGACCTTCATGTCTTAAAGTAATGATTTACTGTCTGTTGTTTCTCTTTGCTTATTTGAGCTGTTCTTGTCATAATATGGACTTGGTCTTTTACCAAATAGGGCTATCTTCTGGATACCAACCCTACCTTGTCACAATGCAACAGATTGGCTGAAACGCATTCAGAAGGAAAGAATTTCCCCAAAATGTAAAATAACTTTTAACAAGGCACACCTGTTAATTGAAATGCATTCCAGGTGACTACCTCATGAAGCTGGTTGAGATAATGCCAAGAGTGTGCAAAGCTGTCATCAAGGCATAGTGTGGCTACTTTGAAGAATCTCAAATATAAAATATATTTTGATTTGTTTATCTTTTTTTTTTGCTTAGTACATGATTCCATGTGTGTTATTTCAGAGTTTTGATGTCTTCACTGTTATTCAACAATGTAGAAAATAGTAAAAATAAAGAAAAACCCTTGAATAAGTAGGTGTGTCCCAACTTTGTTGGACATTTAAGCTTTCTAATGGGTATGACGTCATCCTTGTGGGCATGGCAGGTAATGACAGTCAAAATAACATAATTGTGGGCGAAGCATAACGGTAAGTCAAAATGACATAGCCTTCCCGAGGAAAACAATGTTAAAGTTCCCGAACAGTGAAAATCATGGTTTTCATCAAATTGGATAATATTTGAATGAAATCCGTTCAAAGTAGGGTGACTCAAGCATGAAAAGTGATATAAGGTACAGATGCTGTACCTTCATTGACAGTGGCTCTTGCAAGCGCTGACCATAATATCAGAATTTGATGAGTCTGACACGGTAGCCAACATTTTGGGGGGGATCGGGGTGGGGGGGGGGCCTAACGTTACATAATGTGGCTGCTTTGACTTGTGAATGGTACATTTTCTGTAACACACCTGATAGTCACCATATGGCTGTTCTTCCATCACTAAGCCCCCTACGTTGAGTCTGAGACCTGCCAGAGCACAGCTAGCACGGAGGAATGTTATCCACAAAAGGAGTTGCTGTGTGTATTGGATTTGTAATTTACCACTGAAAAGTCTATTCCACCATTCCGTTGTGTTTGGGCTTTTGTCTTACAGTAGATGCAGCTTGTGTCATTGGGGCTCATCATGATTATTATTATCATTTCACATTCCATCCCCTTTCATCTTTCCACTATCATCAAGCAGTAATGATAGACATTTTAGAAAATTCAACATCTACTGTCTGCACAGCTTCCCAGGCAACTACCACAGCAGGAATGCTGTGATACAAAACAACTTTCCCAAGACAAAGAAGAGGGGATATGCTGTGAAGCCTGTGAAGACAGATTCAACATACTGTGTGTCATTGTTATTCACGTCAATTGAGCATTTCAGGCTCACAAACTATTGAAATAGAAAAAAGCACAGGACCAAATAGTGCATATTTAAAATGGAGTACTTCAAAAACACCAGAAAACACACTGTAGAATGTGTAGATCACTGTCACAACTCAGAACAGGAAATTACAGGAAATTAAATACACATTTCCCTTTTCAAAAAAACATTATAGGCGACTCAGACAGGATCTCCTCTTCAACGACCATTGATCCAGCACCATATCAGGGGAAGCAATGTGATCTGTCCATCCCAGGACCCCAGTCTGTCCATCCCAGGACCCCTGTCTGTCCATCCCAGGACCCCTGTCTGCCCAGTGAGAGAGGCCTGGTCTGTCCATCCCAGGACCCCTGTCTGCCCAGTGTGAGAGGCCTGATCTGTTCATCCTAGGACCCCTGTCTGCCCAGTGTGAGAGGCCTGCTCTGTCCATCCCAGGACCCCTGTCTGCCCAGTGAGAGAGGCCTGGTCTGTCCATCCCAGGACCCCTGTCTGCCCAGTGAGAGAGGCCTGAGCTGTCCATCCCAGGACCCCTGTCTGCCCAGTGAGAGAGGCCTGGTCTGTCCATCCCAGGACCCCTGTCTGCCCAGTGAGAGAGGCCTGATCTGTCCATCCCAGGACCCCTGTCTGCCCAGTGTGAGAGACCTGAGCTGTTCATCCTAGGACTCCTGTCTGCCCAGTGTGAGAGGCCTGATCTGTCCATCCCAGGACCCCTGTCTGCCCAGTGTGAGAGGCCTGATCTGTCCATCCTAGGACTCCTGTCTGCCCAGTCAGAGAGGCCTGACCTGTCCATCCCAGGACCCCTGTCTGCCCAGTGAGAGAGGCCTGATCTGTCCATCCCAGGACCCCTGTCTGCCCAGTGTGAGAGGCCTGGTCTGTCCATCCCAGGGCCCCTGTCTGCCCAGTGTGAGAGGCCTGGTCTGTCCATCCCATCCCAGTGAGGCCTGGTCCCTGTCTGCCCAGTGAGAGAGGCCTGGTCTGTCCATCCCAGGACCCCTGTCTGCCCAGTGAGAGAGGCCTGGTCTGTCTGTCCATCCCAGGACCCCTGTCTGCCCAGTGAGAGAGGCCTGATCTGTCCATCCCAGGACCCCTGTCTGCCCAGTGAGAGAGGCCTGATCTGTCCATCCCAGGACCCCTGTCTGCCCAGTGAGAGAGGCCTGGTCTGTCCATCCCAGGACCCCTGTCTGCCCAGTGAGAGAGGCCTGATCTGTCCATCCCAGGACCCCTGTCTGCCCAGTGAGAGAGGCCTGATCTGTCCATCCCAGGACCCCTGTCTGCCCAGTGTGAGAGGCCTGATCTGTCCATCCCCAGGACCCCTGTCTGCCCAGTGTGAGAGGCCTGATCTGTTCATCCTAGGACTCCTGTCTGCCCAGTGTGAGAGGCCTGATCTGTCCATCCCAGGACCCCTGTCTGCCCAGTGTGAGAGGCCTGATCTGTCCATCCCAGGACCCCTGTCTGCCCAGTGTGAGAGGCCTGATCTGTCCATCCCAGGACCCCTGTCTGCCCAGTGTGAGAGGCCTGATCTGTTCATCCTAGGACTCCTGTCTGCCCAGTGTGAGAGGCCTGAGCTGTTCATCCTAGGACTCCTGTCTGCCCAGTGTGAGAGGCCTGATCTGTCCATCCCAGGACCCCTGTCTGCCCAGTGTGAGAGGCCTGATCTGTCCATCCTAGGACTCCTGTCTGCCCAGTGTGAGAGGCCTGGCAATGAGGCCATAGCTGGATTTGTCTCCCACTTCAATCTTGGGGGTGACTGAAGCCAAGTGGGTTACTGAAACCAAGTGTGTGACCAAAGCCAAGTGGGTGACTGAAGCCAACTGGGTGACTGAAGCCAAGTGGGTGACTGAAACCAAGTGGGTGACTGAAACCAAGTGGGTGACTGAAACCAAGTGTGTGACCGAAGCCAAGTGGGTGACTGAAACCAAGTGTGTGACTGAAACCAAGTGGGTGACTGAAACCAAGTGGGTGACTGAAACCAAGTGTGTGACCAAAGCCAAGTGGGTGACTGAAACCAAGTGTGTGACTGAAACCAAGTGTGTGACCAAAGCCAAGTGGGTGACTGAAACCAAGTGGGTGACTGAAACCAAGTGTGTGACCAAAGCCAAGTGGGTGACTGAAACCAAGTGTGTGACCAAAGCCAAATGGGTGACTGAAGCCAAGTGGGTGACTGAAACCAAGTGTGTGACCAAAGCCAAATGGGTGACTGAAGCCAAGTGGGTGACTGAAACCTGCTTGATTGAAGTCGGGGTACATAGGTCCACCTCCTCTCTTGCTGTGGGATGGGCAAAAATGACAAAATACAATGTCAAAATATCATAAAGATCAGTGTATCAAAAACAAACTACAAAATGATTATATATTTTTTAAATGTATTTAATTCAAATACAAAATGATTAAAAAAAGGAAGTATTTCTGTCATATTAAATGACAGAAATACATTTGCTAGTAAGTGGTCCATACAGCCACCACATTCTCAGTAATGGTTGCAGAAACGTCAGACCTGCTGTGACTGTGACATGTTGTTGTTTATCTACCTTAGTTGAATGCACTGACTACAGGTCACTTTGGAGAAGAGTGTCTGCTAAAATGGAAATGCACATGAAAGCGTTCAAAAGTTTGGGTTCACAAATTGTCCTTGTTGTCGAAAGAAAAGCACATTTTTTTGTCCATTAAATACAGTGTAGACGTTGTTAATGTTGTAAATGACTTGTAGCTGGAAACGGCTGATTTTTTAATGGAATATCTACATAGGTGTACAGAGGCCCATTATCAGCAACCATCACTCACTGTGTTCCAATGGCACGTTGTGTGAGCTAATCCAAGTGTATCATTTTAAAAGGCTAATTGATCATTAGAAAACCTTTTTGCAATTATGTTAGTACAACTGAAAACTGTTGTTCTGATTAAAGAAGCAATAAAACTGGCCTTCTTTAGTCTAGTTGAGTATCTGGAGCATCAGCATTTGTGGGTTTGATTACAGGCTCAAAATGGCCAGAAACAAAGACCTTTCTTCTGAAACTCATCAGTCTATTCTTGTTCTGAGAAATGAAGGCTATTCCATGTGAGAAATTGCCAAGAAACTGAAGATCTCGTACAACGCTGTGTACTACTCCCTTCACAGAACAGCGCAAACTGGCTCTAACCAGAATAGAAAGAGGAGTGGGAGGTACCGGTGCACAACTGAGCAAGAGGACAAGTACATTAGAGTGTCTAGTTTGAGAAACAGACGCCTCACAGGTCCTAAAATGATAAACACAATGTGCCATTGGAACACAGGACTGATGGTTGCTGATAATGGGCCTTTGTACGCCTATGTAGATATTCCATAAAAATCAGCCGTTTCCAGCTTCAATGGTAATTTACAACATTAACAATGTCTACACTGTATTAATGGTCAATTTGATGTCATTTTAATGGACAAAGAATTTGCTTTTATTTAAAAAAAAAAAACATGGACATTTCTAAGTGACCCCAAACTTGTGAACCGTAGTGTATGTAAAAATGAATGTACTTAAGTGAACTACAAAGCACACTGGGTTTATTGGCCTTGTTTTGGGACAGAGCGTATTAGAACAATCCTCAGCATGCTTTGCAATTGTTTTTACAGATACAGTCATGGCCAATAGTTTGGAGAATTGACACAAATATACATTTTCACAAAGTTTGCTGCTTCAGTGTCTTTAGATATTTTTGTCAGATGTTACTATGGAATACTGAAGTATAATTACAAGCATTTCATAAGTGTCAATTACATGAAGTTGATGCAAAGAGTCAATATTTGCAGTGTTGACCCTTCTTTTTCAAGATCTCTGCAATCCGCCCTGGTATGCTGTCAATTAACTTCTGGGCCACATCCTGACTGATGGCAGCCCATTCTTGCATAATCAATGCTTGGAGTTTGTCAGAATTTGTGGGTTTCTGTTTGTCCACCCGCCTCTTGAGGATTGACCACAAGTTCTCAATGGGATTAAGGTCTGGGGAGTTTCCTGGCCATGGACCCAAAATATCAATGTTTTGTTCCCCGAGCCACTTAGTTATCACTTTTGCCTTATGGCAAGGTTGTCCATCATGCTGGAAAAGGCATTGTTCATCACCAAACTGTTCCTGGATGGTTGGGAGAAGTTGCTCTCGGAGGATGTGTTGGTCCCATTCTTTATTCATGGCTGTGTTCTTAGGCAAAATTGTGAGTGAGCCCACTCCCTTGGCTGAGAAGCAACCCCACACATGAATGGTCTCAGGATGCTTTACTGTTGGCATGACACAGAACTGATGGTAGCGCTCACCTTGTCTTCTCCGGACAAGCTTTTTTCCAGATGCCCCAAACAATCGGAATTGGGATTCATCAGAGAAAATGACTTTACCCCAGTCCTCAGCAGTCCAATCCCTGTACCTTTTGCAGAATATCAGTCTGTCCCTGATGTTTTTCCTGGAGAGAAGTGGCTTCTTTGTTGCCCTTCTTGACACCAGGCAATCCTCCAAAGGTCTTTGCCTCACTGTGCATGCAGATGCACTCACACCTGCCTGCTGCCATTCCTGAGAAAACTCTGTACTGGTGGTGCACCGATCCCACAGCTGAATCAACTTTAGGAGACGGTCCTGGCGCTGATCTGATCACTCTTCATAACATTCTGGAGTATATGTAAATTGCCATCATACAAACTGAGGCAGCAGACTTGGTGAAAATGTAATATTCGTGTCATTCTCAAAACTTTTGGCCACGACTGTATAATTACATTCTCTGTAGTTGGTTGCGTTTTCTAGACTAAGTAATTCACTTTTACATGATATGACATCACGTTGTTACTTTGTATTGTTTTTTTCAGCATTCGGACGGGAGGTGAGTGTTACAAATTGTACATATCAGTGTGTCCTGCACACCGGATGGTGGCCGGGTGCCTATATTAGGCTTATGGCTCTAATATATTTGGGGGGTAAATTGATGTCTCACCATTATTTCTCACCTTCATTTCTCATGACTGTTCATGTCGATCAATATTCTGGCTATGCTGGTATATTGTAAATGATCAAATAAATGTATGATCAATACATACAGTTGTGAACATATTGTCATTGCTAATGCAGAGGCACCAGGTCCAGTACATTCTGTCATTGTCTAAGCTTCTAAGGTGACTCAAGTTTTACTCAGTCTTGAGCAGAAGTGTATCAACCAACTGTATTGTGTAATTAGTTACACAACGACAGAAATACAGTTGTGTTGTTGTTGTTTTCTCTGACATCCAACAGTCCATGATCAGCTCTGTTGACCATGAGAGCATTTAGCAGAGGAAATGGGTTGAGGCGTACATTTTTCAGCTTGGAATGACATGGCCCATTGTCTACCTTGTCATCAATGACATGTGGTCCATTGTTTACCTTGTTACCTGGCAACGACCACACGGGTGTTTAAAATAGCTGTCAGTCAAGGCAAGCTCATGAATGTAAGCTCCCCGCCCACTCAGCCTGTTCTTTCAGGCTTTCTAATAGCTGGCGATGAGATAAAAGGTACAATTTCTTCAGTTCTAAGCATTTTAATAGCCTAAAATTATTATGGTGGATGTTTTGGTCATTCAAAGGCTATTTTAACTTGGGAAATAAGATGACTGTGCAGGACCTTTTTAAGGTTTTGAAAAAGACTAAGAAAGGATATTCAGTGTCTTATTACCAAATGTGTTTCCCAGTGTTTTCCCGGAAAGCACATTTTCATAAAGTATCCCACTTTACCAATACTCACCCTAATCAAAGCGACAGCACATCAGACCTGTAGTAATACTGTGTGATACAGACATAGAACACAGCGGAGAAGGATTCTATAGTGTGGCAGAGTGAAGACATAGTCAGCCAATTACAGGAGAATGTGCCTCTCAGATGGAGAAGAATTAGCCAATGGAGGGAGTGAAAGCGTCTATATTTGGCAACACTGTCAAAAGAGCACTTCCTCTTTCTATTAATACGATCTGCATCCTTCCTGTGACCTCATAAAACAAGCTCCTCCGGTGCGAGGAATTATTCTTTCCAATTCATTTTTCTCTAATTAAATTCTGCATCAGCACGCTCCCACTATAAATCGACCAAATTCAAGGAGCTGCAAATTAAAAATGAGTGTTTGTGTGTGTGTGTGTATGTTTGTGTGTGTGTGTGTGTGTGTGTGTGTGTGTGTGTGTGTGTGTGTGTGTGTGTGTGTGTGTGTGTGTGTGTGTGTGTGTGTGTGTGTGTGTGTGTGTGTATGTTTGTGTGTGAATGTGTGTGTGTGTGTGTGTGTGCGTGTGTGTGTGTGTGTGTGTGTGTGTGTGTGTGTGTGTGTGTGTGTGTGTGTGTGTGTGTGTGTGTGTGTGTGTGTGTGTGTGTGTGAGAGAGAGAGAGAGGGAGGGAGAGTAAAGAGAGAAAGATAGAAAGAGAGAGAGAAGCTGATTTGCCTGTGTCAAGGCATATCATGGGTGTGTGTGACACATATTCAGCCCCTCTTGAAGGACAATGGAAGTTCAATAGAAAAGGTTTGTCTTTCTGCATCACAGCCTTTAGCTGGGTGGTTTAACAATACACAACACGTACCCTGATGAAAGCTGTGTTGATTTCTGACAATACAGAATCATTTCCCATCGAAGCGGCTGAATACCTCCCACAGTACAGTTTCCAGTCTGATCCTAAATTCATGCACCTTGGTTAGAATGTGAGGTAGCAACAGTATACACTTTCCTTTACAGTGCAGCATGTGATGAAAAGCACCGCACAAGATACTGGAAAAACAGCCATGTTTTATTGGTGTTTGGGTATGAACTACAATCTCTGGTATCAATAAATGTACGCTGTATTCCTTGAGAGGTATGGGAAGGAGGCTGACGGAGATATCCGTTTGACTCCTCAGTCTCTCACATTCTCTCTCTTTTACATTTGAATCCATAAGCACATGTCAAATTTTGATGTGAAAATCTTTTTTTTTTTTGCATGTTATTTTGAAAATACATCTCGTATAAATGTCCCACTTGAGGAGCATTGTCTCAGAAAGTGAGAGAAGGGACAAAACCCCCAATACAGTAACCTCCCATAGATGGACAGTTGGCAGAACAACACACAATAAACCAATCACCAGCTCCACATAGAAATGAATCTCTCACAGCCTTATTGGCTGTAGACTATACTGTCAAAGGTCAAGCATTCAGCCACCTAAAGCATTGAAAAGGAATTGAAAGCATTGAAAAGGAATTGAAAGCATTGAAAAGGAATTGAAAGCATTGAAAAGGAATCACTAGAAGGGGAAAGAATGGTCAACCTCGGCTATAAATGATATGAACATCCCCTGCATGTGAGACTGGACCGGACCGTACCAGAACAGAAGCTACTGCTGCTGTGTCCATGTGCTGTTTGACGAGCCCAGGCAACAAGTTATATACAGACATAACTAGTGAATAGATCAGAATGGACTTGTCACAGATACATGTTTTATGGATATGGATGCTTAAGTGCTGAATGAATGCTTCTGTATATGCAATTTCTTTATTATGAACAACTGGCGTAATGCTCAGTCCATACTAAACAACAGGCTCACATACCCATAACTCAAATGCCTATGACTTTCACACTGAGCACCAATGTCCGCATTGAGTCAATTCAGTCTATTTGGATGCCAGTTGGAGATACTAACACAATAGTGATCTATGCCGTTTAGCAGACACTTTTACCCAAAGGGACTTGCATACATTTTACATTTGGGTGGCACCAGCGAGAATCAAACTTAGAACCGTGGTGTGTTGCGAGCGCCATGCTCTAGTGCCTGAGCCACAGCACCACCTGATAATGAAAAGGTCACGTTTACCCATTCAGTTGTCGGGAGCATAATATGGAGTGTGAGACTTTCTTTATCTTCGTATTGTCATAAGCATGACACGAGCAGTCGTGGCCGCTTACTGTATGTTAGCTAATGACAGCTGGCTGTGCCCTGCTTTGATGCAAACCAAGTGTGTCCCTAAGTAGCCACTTTGGTAAAGTGCTGCCTGTCGTACCAAACATTCTCTCCGTCAACACAGTTATGTTAACTTAGTGGATACAACTGAAGCATAACTCCCTGCCCCTGTAATTCACAGAGACACTTTAGCCTGCAATCTAACAGTGGATTTGGGGGGAATTGTATTGTAAAGTTAAGCGGCAGTTGTTAGCTCCGGGACAACAGCCCTGGCATATCTGCTCCTCCTCACGCTCCGCACAAGGTCCGTGTTTCCATGGCGACTGTCCGTCGGCTATTTCTGCGCTCCTCATTCCTTATCTGTTTTTCACTGCTATTGCGTCACATCTTCAATATCTGCCCCCATGGCCATCATGGGCCAAAACCCCTCCCTCCTTTCCTCATTCCCTCCCTTCCTCCCTCCTTCACTCAACTAGCAAATGAAATGCGCCGTGTAAACAGAGTAGAGAAAGGACAAGGCGGTGTTGTGATAGATGGATGATGAGAGAGGTGCCACCAAAAGGCCTTGGGTTGTGTATTTTCCCTGACAAACATGGCCGAGAAGATCAGAGTAGGAGCCTCTCAGAAATCAGAAGACTAGCTCCTCCATTAGCTGCTGTGTAAAAGGATACGGGTTGGAGTTTTCAAGCTGCTTGCTGTATCAACTTTTCCTCTAGCTCATCTAGAAGCCTACCAATGGACTGCTGATGCAGTTTAATGGGCAATTACACCTCCCTGTTTACTACAGACTGACAGTACAGACGGTTAGCCTCCTGTGTTGACCAGGGTCACGCTGAATTACATGCAAGCTTTATCTGCGCTAACTGATGGGCTATCAGCCCCCGAGCGTCTGTGACCCTAGGGTGATACCAAGGTAACGCGACAGTGCTGCTGATCTAGATCATTAACACATTACTGTAGGGCCGTGGAGCCTCCCCTTCATTCTCCCACATCTTCTGCTGCACTGCCATTCCCCCCATGTCTAAAGAGAGACAAATGAGATATGTCGAGAGGAGAGACGAATGTGCCAGAGAAAGAGAGAGAGAGGAGAAGAGAGAGGAGAGTGTAAGAGAGGAGGATGAGCAAAGGAGAAAGGGGGATGGAGAGTAGGATGAGAGGTGAAGGAGAGGGGTTGGAAGAATGAGAGCGAGAGAGAGAGAGAGAGAGGTGAGAAAATAGAGAGGGGGGGAGGAGGGGAGAGTGATAGAGTGAAAGAGATATAGCGTGAGAGGAGGGAGAGAGAGAAGAGAGAGAGAGAGAGAGAGAGAGAGAGAGAGAGAGAGAGAGAGAGAGGGGGGAGGAGGGGGAGAGTGATAGAGTGAAAGAGATATAGCGTGAGAGGAGGGGGAGAGAGAGAGAGAGAGAGAGAGAGAGAGAGAGAGAGAGAGGAGAGGAGAGAGAGAGAGGGGGAGGAGGGGGAGAGTGATAGAGTGAAAGAGATATAGCATGAGAGGAGGGAGAGAGAGAAGAGAGCGAGAGGTGAGAAAAGAGAGAGGTGGGGTAGGAGGGGGAGAGTGATAGAGTGAAAGAGATATAGCGTGAGAGGAGGGAGAGAGAGAAGAGAGAGAGAGAGAAGAGAGAGAGAGTGTGATAGGACGAGGGAGGGAGGGAGGCCTTCATCTTAATTTAAGTGAAGGATGTATAGTTGTTGATTAGGAGCCGGGAAAATGCATGTTCAGTCATTTGGCCGTCTGGTTCCCGAGGCATGTTGGCCTCACTGCTCATTTCATTAACAGCCAAGTCATGGGGACATCTGTATCTCATCTAATTTGAGTGACAGGAAGGGTACAGTGTAATACGACGATCCTCCCTCTTCATCAGTTTTATGTAATGTAGCTGTGATAATATTCGAGGGCTGTGAATATATCCAAAGGAATAAGGAAACACCAGGGCATCTGGGATATTATAATGACCTTCAAACATTTTGATAAAAATTCTCAAACAAGGCAGTATTATATTTTCATCTGAAATGGCCCTATCGTCAAATGGAAGCTTTGTTAATCTATTCTGTTGCTGCACTCATATTTGGAAACAAACATGGTTTGAATGTAGAGAATTCATTTGAGTAGATGAGTTTGCAGTGAACCATTCTTCCCCCAACATCACACAGAGGTGAAATAAAAATTGGAGCTAAAAAGCTCATTCAGATTTGTTTTTCTTGATTTAGCCACTAGACATATATTTTTTAAATAAATAATTTCTGTTTTGTAAAGACACTTTTTCAAATAGAACATCCATTTTTAAAGACGTTGATCCATTTGATCGTTAACATCATCAGTCAAGTCAGTGTCAAGTCATTCCCTCACTAACCCTTGCCATTCTGTTCATGATACTTCCTGTATGAGACAGCTGATATCGGATTCCTCTAACGAATCTCAATCAAATTTGGGTCTCTTGCACATTGTCTTTTGAGCTGGCTTGAATCAGTAAAGGTTCCTGTGTGTGGGAGTGGTGGTAGGTGCTCCTGTAAGTGTTGTAATGGTTGTAATGCTCCAATGGGGGCAGGTGTAAGTGGGTCTCCATGGCAGCGACACCGGCAAGCTCCTCCTCCACTGTGATGACCTCCATGGAGGAGGCGGGGCCATCGGGGTCCTGCTGGTGGTTCTGCTTCCTCATCTTGTAGAAAATGACCAGCAAGACGGCCGCCATGAGCGTGATGGCCACGAAGCAGCCTATGATGATCTTGGTGGTCTTCATCACCTCCTCCAAGCCGCGGTCCCCCTCCCCGTCCAGGTCCAGAACAGAGACGGTGTAGGTCCGCTCTGTGGTCCTGGTCTGGACTGGAGGCCCCCTGGTGGTCGAAGATGATACCCAGCCAATCGGTGGAAGAGCAGGAGTCTGGCTGTCGTCGACTGTCTCTGTGGTCTCCACGGTGACTGTGGTGAAGTAGGTGACGCCGCTGTTCTCCACCGAGGTGACGTTCAGCACGGCAGAGGCAGAGATGTTGCCCGCCGTGTTGCTCACCATGCAGGTGTAAGTCCCCGTGTCCTGCATGGTGACGGTGGTGAAGTTCAACGTCCCGTCGTTGAGGACGGCCAGGCGCACCTTGTACGCCCCGTGGGTCACCAGAGACCCGTTGGGGGTGAGCCAGCTGACCGAGGTCAACGAGCTCGTTCTGCACTTGAGCTCAGCCGCCATGCCCTCTGTGACGTTGCGGTCCGCCGGCGGCTCCACGATGACAGGCACGTCGCACTGGAAGTAGCTGTGCTCTAGCTCGCCGATGTAGCGACCCCTGTAGCTGGCTGGGGTGTGGCAGCGGGCACAGCAGCTGGTGTTGGCAGGCACTGTCTCCTTCAGCCACCAGCTAAGCCACAGGATGTCACAGTTACAGTTCCAGGGGTTATGGTGCAGATGGACTCTCTCCAGGCGGTGCAGGGGGGTGAAGAGGTCATGGGGCAGCAGGGTGAGGTTGTTGTGGGCCAGGTTGAGCTCCACCAGGGACTGGAGGTCGTCAAAGGAGTTCCTCTCGATGGTCTGGATCTGAGCGTGCATCATCCACAACTTCTGCAAGTTCGCCAGCCCTGCGAAAGAGCCAGGCCCTATGACAGAGATCTGGTTCCCTGACATCTCTAGCTCCTCCAGCCTGACCAAGGGTAGGATGTTGGGGATCTCCTTGAGGTTGCACATGCCCAGGTTCAGGTAGCGCAGGTTGCTGAGGTCCTGGAAGGCTCCATCTGAGATGTAGGAGAGCCGCTTGAGCTCTCCAAGGTCCAGTCTTCGCAGCGAGGGGACCCGGTTGAAGGCGTACGACGGGATGCTCTCAATGGGGTTGTTCCTCAGCCACAGCTCCTTGAGCTTGGAGAGGTACTCGAAGGCCCCATTGGGGATGGTGGTGAGACGGTTGTCGAACAGCTCCAGGGTGTTGAGACTGGCCAGGCCGTTGAAGGCGCCAATCTCGATGTTGCGGATGTGGTTCTTACTAAGTTGCAGGATTTCCAGGTGCCGTAGATGCTTGAAGCTGTCCACCTTGATCACCTGGATGAGGTTGTCCTGCAGATTCAGGTAACGTGTGTTGGTTGAGATGCCGTCGGGGACATCGCGCAGGCTCCGGCGGGTGCAGATCACCTTGCTGAACTGGTTGCTGCAGGAGCAGACAGAGGGGCAGGTCTGGGCACGCACCAGGCCGGCCACCGCCAGGATCTGGAGGGCCAACAGTAGCACGAAGAGGGGATAGGACCGAGCCCCCCTCAGCCTAGGATCTCTCATTGTCTGGCGCTGGAGGGAGGAGATCATTGTGATCAGCATTCATAGTTCAGTGGCTGGTGGTCCTCTCTGAAATATTGTAAAGAGAAGAGAGAAAAGTACAACAGATTAGGCAGTGGAACAATATAAGACAAGCAAAGAAAACTAGATGCAGAACAGAAGGTAATTATGGGTAATGCCACTTCTTTTTATGTGTATAAAATCTATTGAAGGGACACCATACTGTCTGTGCTCAATGCACATGCCTGGGATAATGACCTACATGAGGAAGAGAGATGGTGAAATGTAGTTGCCTTATCATTGGGGATGGATGGATGTTCACTCATCCTAGATAGTCATCATAAACACTGTCCATCTGTGGAGCATTAGAGCAGTCAGGGATGTCAGGACTCCCCAGGACAGGACTCCCCATATGAACTTTACTCTCTCATCAATAAATAAATACAAATCGTTGTCATTTATGTCCTAACCCGGGAAGTTAATTATTCATCTGTACTTTTGGGGCGGCAGGGTAGCCTAGTGGTTAGAGCGTTGGACTAGTAACCGCAAGGTTGTAAGTTCAAACCCCGAGTTGACAAGGTACAAATCTGTCATTCCCCCCCTGAACAGGCAGTTAACCCACTGGTCCTAGGCCCTCATTGAAAATAAGAATTTGTTCTTAACTGACTTGCCTGGTTAAATAAAGGTAAAAAAAAAAAAAATGTCAATAAAACCAGACAGTCGATTTCTCTTGTTGTATACTTCATTTCATAAATTGATTTGTCACAAAACGGACTGTTTTTTCAGTCTCAAAACGTAGATAAATTTCACTTCTCACAATAAGTGTTTTTAGAGGAGGACGTGTCTTAGAAATAAATAAGTCAACAACAGAGATGGTACTGGTGTTGAAACAATGTCTAATGCTATTCTGATAGAACAACAAACGGTGCATTCAGAGAGTATTCAGACCCCTTCCCTTTTTGCACATTTTGTTACGTTACAGCCTTATTCTAAAATGTAATAAATTACATTTTTTCCTTAAGACATTTTTGCAAATGTATAAAAATAAAATAACAGAAATTCCTTGTAAGTATTCATATAAGTATTCATATATAATATAAGTATTCATATAAGTATTCATATATAATATAAGTATTCATATAAGTATTCATATAAGTATTCATATACAATATAAGTATTCATATAAGTATTCATATATAATATAAGTATTCATATAAGTATTCATATATAATATAAGTATTCATATAAGTATTCATATATAATATAAGTATTCATATATAATATAAGTATTCATATAAGTATTCATATATAATATAAGTATTCATATAAGTATTCATATATAATATAAGTATTCATATATAATATAAGTATTCATATAAGTATTCATATATAATATAAGTATTCATATATAATATAAGTATTCATACATAATATAAGTATTCATATATAATATAAGTATTCATACATAATATAAGTATTCATATATAATATAAGTATTCATATAATATAAGTATTCATATATAATATAAGTATTCATATATAATATAAGTATTCATATATAATATAAGTATTCAAACTCTTAACTATGAGACTCAAAATCGAGCTCAGGTGCATCCTGTTTCCATTGATCATCCCTAAGATGTTTTTACAACTTGATTGGAGTCCATCTGTGCGAAATTGAATTGATTGGACATGATTTGCAAAGGCACTCACGTCTGTCTATATAAGGTCCCATAGTTGGCAGTGCACGTCAGAGCAAGAACTAAGCCATTAGGTCGAAGGAATTGTCCATAGAGCTTCGAGACAGGACTGTGTCGAGACACAGATCTGTAGAAGGGTACCAAAATATTTTTGCAGCATTGAAGGTCCCAAATAACACCGTGGCCTCCATCATTCATAAATGGAAGAAGTTTGGAACCACCAAGACTCTTCCTAGAAGAGTCTGGCCGCCTGGCCAAACTGAGCAATCGTGGAAGAAGGTTCTTAGTCAGGGAGGTGACCAAAAACCCAACTCTCACTCTGATAATTTATGAATGATGGAGGCCACTGTATTATTTGGGAACTTCAATGCTGCAAAAATATTTTGGTACCCTTCTACAGATCTGTGCCTCGACACAATCCTGTCTCAAAGCTCTATGGACAATTCCTTCGACCTAATGGCTTAGTACTGAGAAACAAGATGATCTGGTCTGATGAAACCAAGATTGTACTCTTTGCCCTGAATCCCAAGCCTCACATCTGGAAGAAACCTGGCACCATCCCTACGGTGAAGCACGTTGGTGGCAGCATCATGCTGTGGGAATATTTTTCAGAGGCAGGGACTGGGAGAGTATTCAGGATCGAGGGAAAGATGAACGGAGCAAAGTACATAGAGACCCTTGATGAAAACCTGATCCAGAGCACTCAGGACCTCAGACATGGGCGAAGGTTCACCTTCCAACGGGATAACGACCCTAAGCACACAGTCAAGACAACGCAGGAGTGGCTTAGGGACGAGTCTCTGAATGTCCTTGAGTGGTCCAGCCAGAGCCCGAACTTGAACCCGATCGAACATCTCTGGAGAGACCTGAAAAAAGCTGTGCAGCAACACTCCCCATCCAACCTGACAGAGCATGAGAGGATCTGCAGAGAATGGGAGAAACTCCCCAAGTACAGGTGTGCCAAGCTTTTAGCGTCATACCCAAGAAGACTCAAGGCTTTAATCGCTGCCAAAGGTGCTTTTTTAAAACTTTTTTTTTAACCTTTATTTAACCAGGCAAGTCAGTTAAGAACACATTCTTATTTACAATGATGGCCTGGGAAAAGTGGGTTAACTGCCTGTTCAGGGGCAGAACGACAGTTACTAGTCCAACGCTCTAACCACTAGGCTACCCTGCCGCTTCAACAACGTACTGCGTACAGGGTCTGAATTACTTATGTCAATTTAATATTTCGGTTTTCTTTTTAAATTAAATTTGCAAAAATGTCTAAACTGTTTTCGCTATGTCATTATAGGTATTGTGTTTAGATTGATGAGGGAAAAAAATATTTAATCCATTTTAGAATAAGTCTGTAAGGTAACAAAATGTGGAAAAAGTCAAGGGGTCTGAATAGTTTCCGAATGCACTGTTTTTCACCATAAGAAACTATGTCTAATATTCTCCTGATATAACAGCATCATTTACCATGAGAGAGTAAAATGTACAATATAATAGATAGAGATGTAGAGTAAAATATATTAGCACATACCAAACATGTTTCTACTCACAATACACGAGCAATGCTCGTTATGTCAAATATAAAAGTGAACAAGGTTTTTCAAGGCCCTTTAACATTCTCATCTCTCCTCAGCTTCTCTAACTCAAGTCATATCAGCAATCGTCTCTTTCAGAGGGACCCGGAGGCATAGAAAACGACTCTGTTTTGACAGGTGTTTTCTAAACGGTGAAAATTGTGAAGCGATGTGGAAATGCGTTTTCCAGCGTGGCCGAGTGGGTGATTTAATCAGTGGGAAATGAATCTCTAAATATGCCCCTGTGAAAGTGGTTAGCACCAGCAGAGATGCCACTCCAGAGCGGTGTGAGAAGCCCGCCAAGAGACACTTCCACTGGGGGCGTCAGACGGAATCAGGCCACGGCCTAGCAGGGGTTCGTTTTGTCAAGCCGGCATTACGCTACAACCACTCTGCATAGCAGCCTCGTCGTTTTAATGGCTGATTGCAGGGAAGGAGGCCTATGGAAAAACACAAATAGTGACAAAAGCATTGACGCAGAATCGTTTCTGTTGGGTAACAATGTAGGTTGTTATGTTGATGCTGTGGTGTTTGGTTAACTGCATGACAGACAGAATCAGGCAGGGGTTCGTTTTGTCAAGCCGGGCATTACGCTACAACCACTCTGCATAGCAGCCTCATCTCTTTAAATGGCTGATTGCAGGGAGGAAAGCCTATGGAAAAACATGAATGGTGACAAAAGCATTGACTCAGAATAGTTTCTGTTGGGTAATAATATACAGGTAAGTGCCAAAATAAAATGTTGATGTGTTCTTGGGGTTATTGTCTTGCTGGAAGATCCACTTGCGGCCAAGTTTCAGCCTCCTGGCAGAGGAATCCAGGTTGTTGGCTAAAATGTCCTGGTACTTGATACATTTCTGTATGGACCTCATGTTGTGCATGAGGGTATTGTCATGCTGAAACAGGAAAGGGCCTTCCCCAAACTGTAGCCACAAAGTTGGAAGCACAGAATTGTCTAGAAAGTCATTGTATGCTGTAGCGTTAAGACTTCCCTTCACTGGAACTAAGGAGCCCGAACCATGAAAAACAGCTCCAGAACATTATTCATCATCCACCAAACTTTACAGTTGGCATTTTGCATTGGGGCAGGTAGTGTTCTTCTGGCATCCGCCAAACACAGATTTGTCCATGGGACTGCCAGATGGTGAGGCGTGATTCATCACTCCGGAGAAGGCGTTTCCACTGCTCCAGCGAGCTTTATACCACTCCAGCCATGGATACCAATTTCATGAAGCTCCTGACCAAAGTTCCCTCTAAAAGACACAGAAATATCAGCCCACAGAGAGAAGCACAAGATTGAACTACACCCTAGACTTTCTAGAGCAGTGGTCACCAAGGCATTCCTAGTTGATCGACAAACATTTCTGTAGAAAACTAAACGATAAAGCCTTGTGTTCCAATATTTTTTATTTGTCTCGGGCTGAAGGTACAAACTCTGTCTTCCGGGGGGAATCAGAGAGCAAATCAAGTGCACTATAGTCTTACCGCTGGCCAATCGGACGGCTCAGATTACCATGTTTGCAGTAACATAGCAGGCATAAAAGAAAGCTACAGCAAAGTTGATACTGTGAGATTCCAAAATGTTTAAAACCATGAGAGAGACTCAATGAGAACAGCAAAGAGATGCTGTTTTTATGACTGAGTTCATGTTTCAGTTCTTACTCAGCAATGTCAACATTTTGTATTCAACACTTTTATAAGCCATAACACGTGAGTTCTTCCTATTTCCACTCAGCGCTACAACAAGCACTGCAGCAGTAATGAATGAGTAGGAAAGTCTATAGGCTTTCCTTCTTGTTATTTTTTAGCAGTTTGGGTATTTTTTTACACCAAGGAATGTTTCACTTTCTCTGTTCATAAGAGGAACAACATGAATTTGTACATGAGGCAGAAATAATGCGGTGCGACTCCAGTTTGGCCATCAGCTGAAACACAGTGTCTCTTTGTGGTCAGTGTCAGTGGAGGAAAGGGAGAGCAGAGGGATGTTGAGAGACGACCCTCAGTCTGCTGTTCTTTCTCTCCACTGAGACTGACCCTCAGTCTGCTGCTCTTTCTCTCCACTGAGACTGACCCTCAGTCTGCTGCTCTTTCTCTCCACTGAGACTGACCCTCAGTCTGCTGCTCTTTCTCTCCACTGAGACTGACCATCAGATGCAGGCACCATCAGCCCAGTGAAATAAATAATAAAAAGTGAATTATTTAAATGTCTGATCACTCAGCTGTGCCTCCCAAGTAATACAACAAACAGATCTATTACCGGTGTGATCATATATAATATAATCCAAATATATATATTTTTAAATGGCTTGAACAACAATGCATTGGCAGGGCAATTCAAGCAAAGCTAGTATGCGGTGATAATGTTTTGGGCCTATAGTTTACTGCACAAACCTCATTGCTACAATTCTGTTTTTAATTGGTTAATGTGCATAGGCTTACAACTTGTTTTTTTAATATATATTTTCTGTGTACTTTTTCATGATATCCAAATTGGTAGTTACAGTCTTGTCCCATTGCTGCAACTCCCCTACGGACTCGGGATAGGCGAAGGTCAAGAGACATGCATCCCATGAAACATGACCCTGCCAAGCCGCACTGCTTCTTGGCACACTGGTCGCTTAACCCGGAAACCAGCCGCACCAATGAGTCGGAGGAAACACTGTACAGTGAGCGGAAGTCAGCTTGCAAGCGCCCGGACCACCACAAGGAGTCGCTAGAGCACAATGGGACAAGGAAATCCCAGCCAACCAAACCCTCCCCTAACCCTGACAACACTGGGCCAATTGTGCACCACCTCATGGATCTCCTGGTTGACACAGCCTGGGATCGAACCTGGGTCTGTAGTGACCCCTCAAGCACTGCGATGCAGTGCCTTAGACCACTGCACCACTTGGGAGGCTTATGTTTTTTAAGTCATGTTAAAAAAAATCTGAGCGGTAGTTCTCGGCTTGCATTTTGACTCAGAAAGTGACCTTGACTCAGAAAAGGGTGGTGACCACTGTTCTAGAGCTTTCCCTGTTAACACTATCAACATTTCCCTTTACTGTGGCAATTGTGATCGAATCAACGCAATAATAGCCACTTTCAATGCAACATACCGAAACAAAACAAACTATGCAATATATTTTGTTGTAGGCAGAGCGTATCGGAGTAGGATTCTATTACATTGACACGCACTACTCAGCCTGTACTCTTCACAGACCAGCGCGGCATAAACAATCAGACCTGCAGTAGGCCTATATGCAAATAGACCATTGCCATATATGAATCTGTGCCATTTACTTTGAACTGGACTGTGTTTACAGCATGAGCAGTCATGAGAGTAGATGCTCTTTTTTCCCCCGATCAACACGAGAGCTGAATGTAGCCACAACTGCACATTTTGTTGATATCCTTTGCTAGTGAGTGAGTTATTAGCCCAGTTATAGATCATTTGTAGTCAGCAATAGGGGAGTGATTGCTTCCTACAAGAGCACAAAATGTATACATTTCTAGACATATTTGAAAAGTGAGTCAGGTAAAGAGCTTTTTTTTTTGTCTTAAAGGAGCATTGTTGCATTTTGAGACAGGCTCGAATAAGCTAAGTGGCCAATAGGCAGAGGGTAGCATCATTAGTCTGATTCTCTGTAATAATGGTATGAGAATAATCATGTATTTTATTTTGTGAAGGTTTTTTTTGCATCGAACAGCAGAAGTTTACCTTATATCTTTATTGACATTTTATTTCAGTATTTGCACTGACTCTATGCACACTCACAGGGCCCTACACACTCACACACATACTGTCACTCCAACACACACACAAATACTCACTCCATCATTTTCTCACTCACACATAATATGCACATACATTTACACTGACTCTACACACACCCACTCACATAAAAGCTGCTGCTACTGAAGGACAAGTTGATAAACAGGTTCATGTCAGGCCCTGCGGTTTAAAAAAAAAAGTCTCATGGAACGTAGGCCTACATTGAACACAACACATTGGGTGCTACTGTAAGGCTGAATGATAGAACAGCTATTTCCATGTTAAAACGTTATGGGATTCATTTTCTCCATTGTTTTTGATGGTAGGCCATTCTGGTAGGCCTACATTATGATCAAATAGCCACAGTAGCCCACATGGCTACATGGCTACTGTAACATAAAGCGGGGACAGCCTCAGTGTTCACAGTAAATGTTAGCTAGAAGTTTGCACTCAGCAGACCTGAAATTTGCTCAGTGCTGGAAAGAATCAGAGGGAACATTGCTCCCGACAAACAGTTATTGTGCTGAAGTTGCTTCCAGAGATAGTTTGGAAATCGGTAGTGAGTGTTGCAACCCAGGACAGACGATTCCTACGCACTACGCGCGTCAGCACTCGGCGGTCCCGTTCTGTGAGCTTGTGTGGCCTACCACTTCACAGCTGAGCCGTTGTTGCTCCTAGACATTTCCACTTCATAATAACAGCACTTACAGTTGACCAGGGTAGTTCTAGCAGGGCAGAAATTTGAACTGACTTATTGGAAAGGTGGCATCCTATGACTGTGTCACGTTTGAAAGTCACTGAGCTCTTCAGCACAGGCCATTCAACTTCCATTTTTTTTTGTCTATGGAGATTGCATGGCTGTGTGCTCGATTTTATACACTGTCAGCAACAGGTGTAGTTGAATCCACATACTTTTGGCCATGTAGTGTAGCTCAGTATTTGTATAATTTATTTCATACAGTCTATTTTTATCATCTTTATCCAAGGGATCCAATTATTTTGGAATCCAATGTATATTTTCGTGCATGAAAACAAATCTCTCACACTCACTATGATGTTTCTAATAATGAATTGAAAAACACTGAACATTTAGCTAGGAACAGGTGTTTTTTTAATGCTTGTCGGGCCGGGAGGTAAGGTGATCTATTTTAAGATGCTGAAAGTTACATGGTCTAATAGAGAGGTGCTCTCTTCATTTGATCACTGTGTCATCACAGATCATTTTCCTGGGCAACAGGAAATGCAAATTCCAGATTTGAAAAGGGCTTCTAAAGTTTGTAATTAGACTTCATCTATCCTAACTAAAAATGTATCAACCTTTTTCAAAAATACCCCTGAATTATAATCCACATAACAACTTCTATTTCCTGTTAATGCAGGATCATTTTCCTGCTGTGAGAAACTGGATAAATTGAGACAGTACATCTGTGTACGTCTACAAGCACTTGTGTGCTTCATTTCAATTACAGACCAACATACAGTATTTGTTTGGCACAGCAAGCAAGGTCAAAAGTTCAGCAATGTAATCAATGTGAAAACCAAAACATTACTGAGGGACCATACAGTACATGATCTCAGACTGTAGACCAGGGATCAACTAGATTCAGCCCGAGGGCCGTCAGTACATAATCTCAGACTGTAGACCAGGGATCAACTAGATTCAGCCCGAGGGCCGTCAGTACATGATCTCAGACTGTAGACCAGGGATCAACTAGATTCAGCCCGAGGGCCGTCAGTACATGATCTCAGACCGTAGACCAGGGATCAACTAGATTCAGCCCGAGGGCCGTCAGTACATGATCTCAGACTGTAGACCAGGTATCAACTAGATTCAGCCCGAGAGCCGTCAGTACATGATCTCAGACCGTAGACCAGGGATCAACTAGATTCAGCCCGAGGGCCGTCAGTACATGATCTCAGACTGTAGACCAGGGATCAACTAGATTCAGCCCGAGGGCCGTCAGTACATGATCTCAGACTGTAGACCAGGGATCAACTAGATTCAGCCCGAGGGCCGTCAGTACATGATCTCAGACTGTAGACCAGGTATCAACTAGATTCAGCCCAGTACATGATCTCAGACAGTACATGATCTCAGACCGTACATGATCTCAGAGACCAGGGATCAACTAGATTCAGCCCGAGGGCCGTCAGTACATGATCTCAGACTGTAGACCAGGGATCAACTAGATTCAGCCCGAGGGCCGTCAGTACATGATCTCAGACCGTAGACCAGGGATCAACTAGATTCAATTAGCGAACCCTGCTGTAGACAAGTAGCAGAATGTACTCATGATACTGACATGTATACAAGAGATCTATTTTAAGATGCTGTGATCACAAGAGCATAAAAAAGGAGCAATCAGCTCTCATATGCGTGAATAATATAATGTGATTGTCTGATTGAGACTAATATGACGCATGAAACAAGATAAGCAATGTGCCACATTAGAGACCGTACACAATGCCAACAATGATTGAAATAATGACGTGTTTTGCGTAATCATGTGTTTTCAACCTTTTATTTGAAGCTTTTTCATCAAACGGTCCCCTTTTTGGTTTATGTCAGATAGTGCAACACAATCCTCAGACAATGGATTTCATTTTTGGTGTAATTCTCATTCTGGATTAGGCTTAAAATACAGGATAACATCTTGTTAAAATAAACACAGGTCTCTAGATGGATTGGGTAGAACACAGGACTCTATATGGATTGGGTAGAACACAGGACACTAGACGGATTGGGTAACACACAGGTATCTAGATGGATTGGGTAGAACACAGGACTCTAGATGGATTGGGTAGAACACAGGACACTAGACGGATTGGGTAACACACAGGTATCTAGATGGATTGGGTAGAACACAGGACTCTAGATGGATTGGGTAGAACACAGGACTCTAGATGGATTGGGTAGAACACAGGACTCTAGATGGATTGGGTAGAACACAGGACACTAGATGGATTGGGTAGAACACAGGACTCTAGATGGATTGGGTAGAACACGGGACTCTAGATGGATTGGGTAGAACACAGGACTCTAGATGGATTGGGTAGAACACAGGACTCTAGATGGATTGGGTAGAACACAGGACTCTAGATGGATTGGGTAGAACACAGGACTCTAGATGGATTGGGTAGAACACAGGACTCTAGATGGATTGGGTAGAACACAGGACTCTAGATGGATTGGGTAGAACACAGGACTCTAGATGGATTGGGTAGAACACAGGACACTAGATGGATTGGGTAGAACACAACACCCTAGATGAGGGAAATCTGATTATGTATGTGTGGTGGGAGTCTGTGAAAATATCACTGTGTCTGTCACTCAGAAAAGCTTTCAGTTATCGCCTGACTTTTCAGTACCACCAACTAACTTCAGTAGAATCTACATCCAAATTAGCCTCATTTATACCAACATGAAGGCAGATACGTTTCATGTATCATAGTGTATATACACTGAGTGTACGGAACATTAGTTGGCCCCCTTTTGCCCTCAGAACAGTCTCAATTCGTCAGGGCATGGACTCTACCAAGCGTTCCACAGGGATCGTGGCCCATGTTGACTCTTTCTACGGTTGTGTCAAGTTGGCTGGATTTCCTTTGGTTGGTGGACTATTCTTGATACACACAGGAAACTGTTGAGCGTGAAAACCCCAACTGCGTTGCAGTTCTTGACACAAACCGGTGCACCTGGCACCTACTACCGTACCCCGTTCAAAGGCACTTATATATGTTGTCTTGCCCGTTCACCCTCTGAATGGCACACGTAAACAATCCATGGCTCAATTGTCTCAAGGCTTGAAAATCCTTCTTTAACTGGTCTCCTCCCCTTCATCTACACTGATTGAAGTGGATTTAACAGGTGACGTCAATAAGAGCTTTCACCAGTCTGTCATGGAAAAAGCAGGTGTTCCTAATGTTTTGTCCACTCAGTGTATAATATGGTCTCATTTTCATTCAGGTATAAGTACACTACACACACAGTCCTCTTGTCTCGATGCTAATGATAGACATACATGCTTTATCAGACAATCCCTGTTTCTACCATGTTGCAAGACCCAGTCTGCTAATACAAAAGCTAATGTGCCAAATCAATCATGTTTTGCATTTCATTTCACAAGGAATGAAGGAGAAGCTCAAATGCGCTCAGACATGGAGGGAAGTGTGGGATGTGTCATGGTAACTGGACCGGTGAGTGAGTAGTATTCAGAGTGATGCAGTGCTCTTATGTCACGCAGTGTTGTGATAGGGGCCTCAGGGTTACTGTGTTCTCCGCACTACAATACCCATTTTGGTCCTGTTTTATTCTTTCTGACCCACCAGTCTCCTAAATATAGACATCAGTAAGAGGATCGGTGCTTTAAACTTGCAATGTCAAAATGCATTTGAACGTCTTGAATATTCACTAAAGAGAAGTACGTGAGCATCTGTTAGGGACATTTTTTAGATTAAAATACCGTATGCGCTGCCCTTGCAGTCTAAAACATTACAGATGAAAATGACAAATAATGTACCTTTATGTGCTTCTCACTGCTTCATAGAACTAGATTAAGAGTGCTGTTTGTGGATGCTTTGTCGATTCACATCATAAAGGACATCATTTTCACATTTTGTAAATGATAGAACTAGGTTAAGAGTGCTGTTTGTGGTTGCTTGTCGATTCACATCATAAAGGACATCATTTTCACATTTTGTAAATGATAGAACTAGGTTAAGAGTGCTGTTTGTGGTTGCTTGTCGATTCACATCATAAAGGACATCATTTTCACATTCTGTAAATGATAGAACTAGGTTAAGAGTGCTGTTTGCTGTTGCTTCCAGTGGTGTTGTGTCCACATCATAAAAGCACCTATTTTTCCAATTGTAGAAGAACAGATAAGGTTGGGGCCTGAGGCTAGGGTTGACATCCTGGATCTCTGTCAAAGGGACCCTCTAGCGAACGTTGCAGCCGATTGCAACTGAATGGGTTAACTAAGAGTGTGGGTTCTCTAAACGCGTAAGAGGATAAACTGGATTGGATTACCGTGTAATCTGTTTCAAGATTGACATTTTATACAATATTCCTTAAAACACCCGACAAACCATTTTTTTTTAATCAATATCACAGTGAGTAACGTAATCTTTGTGGAGGGTTTAGTGTGTGAAACCTGTTCTATAAGAAGTGGGAAACACATTATCTGGGCTATGTCGGAGTAGCACTCTCTCAGTCAGAGACAGACATGGGTATGGGGACAAGTGGATAATAGAAAACAGTTCTCTGGGGTTCGGGGGAGGCTGGTGGGAGGAGCTATAGGAGGATGGGCTCATTGTAATAGCTGGAATGGAATGGAGTCAAACGTGGTTTCCATATGTTTGATGTGTCTGATACCGTTCCATTGATTCCATTCCAGTCTTTACAATGAGCCTGTCCTCCATATTGCTCCTCCCACCAGCCTCCTCTGCTGAAGATATGGCATGGATGCCAAGGACGTCTGTGAAGTGACCCCCAAAAATATGGTTCAACACATGTAGGAGCCATACTATAACGCTGAACAAGAGAGTGTCTCAATCAATCTGGATGTTTACGGCACAACGACAACAGCAAACTAGGATATTGGAGGATCTTTCATAAGGGATCATTCACTTTATAACACATTTCATGATTAATCATAGAACAAACTACAGTATATCCAATCTTTAACTTGATGTTCACCAACAAAAACACAGGGTTCACACCAAGCAACTCTCCAGGACGGAGTGTAGACCAGTGCGCTAGTTAAATCACCCAGCAACTCTCCAGGACGGAGTGTAGACCAGTGTGCTAGTTAAATCACCCAGCAACTCTCCAGGACGGAGTGTAGACCAGTGTGCTAGTTAAATCACCCAGCAACTCCCCAGGACCGGAGTGTAGACCAGTGTGCTAGTTAAATCAACCAGCAACTCTCCAGGATGGAGTGTAGACCAGTGTGCTAGTTAAATCACCCAACAACTCTCCAGGACCGGAGTGTAGACCAGTGTGCAAGTTAAATCACCCAACAACTCTCCAGGACGGAGTGTAGACCAGTGTGCTAGTTAAATCACCCAACAACTCTCCAGGGACGGAGTGTAGACCAGTGTGCTAGTTAAATCACCCAACAACTCTCCAGGACCGGAGTGTAGACTCTCCCAGTGTGCTAGTTAAATCACCCAACAACTCTCCAGGACCGGAGTGTAGACCAGTGTGCTAGTTAAATCACCCAACAACTCTCCAGGACCGGAGTGTAGACCAGTGTGCTAGTTAAATCACCCAACAACTCTCCAGGACCGGAGTGTAGACCAGTGTGCTAGTTAAATCACCCAGCAACTCTCCAGGACCGGAGTGTAGACCAGTGTGCTAGTTAAATCAATGTGAACACTATGCTAAGGCTTGGGTCACCGTGTCCTGTAAATGTATATAGTATGTAGAAGCTGGAAGTGGAAGCCTACGTATTGTTGTCCATGAGTTTACTCCCATTAGGGGAGGGGTAGTAGGGTTAGTGGTAGATTATAAAGATGGAAAATATATTTAATGAGTTTACTCCCATTAGGGGAGGGGTAGTAGGGTTAGTGGTAGATTATAAAGATGGAAAATATATTTAATGAGTTTATTCCCATTAGGGGAGGGGTAGTAGGGTTAGTGGTAGATTATAAAGATGGAAAATATATTTAATGAGTTTATTCCCATTAGGGGAGGGGTAGTAGGGTTAGTGGTAGATTATAAAGATGGAAAATATATTTAATGAGTTTATTCCCATTAGGGGAGGGGTAGTAGGGTTAGTGGTAGATTATAAAGATGGAAAATATATTTAATGAGTTTATTCCCATTAGGGAGGGGTAGTAGGGTTAGTGGTAGATTATAAAGATGGAAAATATATTTAATGAGTTTATTCCCATTAGGGTTAGGGAGGGGTAGTAGGGTTAGTGGTAGATTATAAAGATGGAAAATATATTTAATGAGTTTATTCCCATTAGGGGAGGGGTAGTAGGGTTAGTGGTAGATTATAAAGATGGAAAATATATTTAATGAGTTTATTCCCATTAGGGGAGGGGTAGTAGGGTTAGTGGTAGATTATAAAGATGGAAAATATATTTAATGAGTTTATTCCAATTAGGGGAGGGGTAGTAGGGTTAGTGGTAGATTATAAAGATGGAAAATATATTTAATGAGTTTATTCCAATTAGAGGAGGGGTAGTAGGGTTAGTGGTAGATTATAAAGATGGAAAATATATTTAATGAGTTTATTCCAATTAGAGGAGGGGTAGTAGGGTTAGTGGTAGATTATAAAGATGGAAAATATATTTAATGAGTTTACTCCCATTAGGGGAGGGGTAGATGGAAAATATATTTAATGAGTTTACTCCCATTAGGGGAGGGGTAGTAGTAGTGGTAGATTATAAAGATGGAGTTTATCCCATTAGGGAGGGGTAGGGTTAGTGGTAGATTATAAAGATGGAAAATATATTTAATGAGTTTATTCCCATTAGGGAGGGGTAGTAGGGTTAGTGGTAGATTATAAAGATGGAAAATATATTTAATGAGTTTATTCCAATTAGAGGAGGGGTAGTAGGGTTAGTGGTAGATTATAAAGATGGAAAATATATTTAATGAGTTTACTCCCATTAGGGGAGGGGTAGTAGTGGTAGATTATAAAGATGGAAAATATAGTCTAAAAAAATAAATATGAATAAGAAATACATCAAATAAAGGCTTGCATCACTGTTAGACAGTTATTAACCTCAGGCAGAAACACAAAAAAACACACAACTTGCTTGCATGCTACCGTTTTAGTCCAGTGACCTGTTCAGGAGGATGGATCTGCAAAGCATTTATAACTGAACAAGATGAATGTGAATTCTTTGCCACATATGTCGTGCTGAAGCTCAGCAGACTGAAGCGTTTGCACATTTGAACATGAGCTATTTTTTCTGTATTCAAGTGATCATTCTGAGGAAAGGCAAATGCTGAAAAACCTATGAAAAATGTACTGTAAGACTCTCATTCTTTTCCAGACAGTAAGTGAAGCATTGTCATTCCCTCAGTAAGATGAGAGTCATTTTGATCTGTTTGTTCTTTTGTGAACTGGGTTAATAAGGCTCCTTATCATGAACTAGGCTCACCCTCAGCAGTGAGATCCATCGGTGGTCACATGGTAAACATCATCAGTTTATTACTGGATGGTAATGTACGGATTGATTCTCTGACCAGACCTGGCATGTACCCATCCTAAAGCAGACTAAACCAATCCCAGATGGCGTAAGCGTATTAGCTTTGGAAATTAAAACGAAGGGCAATCAAACCAGAATCTGTAATCACGTTGAAATAGAGGACGGCAACGAGGGCAAAATCCAACAGCCGTCATTTGATATAGGTCACAGCAGAAACTCAGACAACGGGTAAAACCCTGTAAAGGTCACAACGAAGCGAGCTCAACTTCCCACTGTAGCCTTCACTAGGAGTTTCCCTTTAAGTTCATCCCAGCCAGACCTCATCAATGGCAAGATAATGTCTGGGAAGTGGCACGTTCACAGCCGCACTGCATTAGCTCATGTTGTGCGCGTGTTGCTGCATAAAGGAGACTCCCACTGTATGCTGGTGTTGTATTGTGATACAGGCTGATATTTCTTTATTATTTCATGTATTAGGATCCCCATTCGCTTCTTCTCACGCAGCAGCTACTCTTCCTGGGGTCCAATCAAAACATGAAACATGACACAACACAGAACATGAATAGACCAGAACAAGGACAGAGATACAGGTACTGCAGTGTTTGGTTTGGTACATTGTTCTGTGTTCTAGTGTTGAATAAGACTGAGATAAAGGGAGACTCACAGCTCACAGTGATAATTCAATCTGGCCACATATGACCTAATGCCGCTGCTCCATTAGGATAATTGCAGGGATAAATAATCTGCTGAGATCTCTCTGTGTTTGGGGGGCTGTCTCTGTCCCTGTGGGGGCATCAGAGAGAGAGAGAGAGAGAGAGAGAGAGTGTGTGTGTGTGTGTGTGTGTGTGTGTGTGTGTGTGTGTGTGTGTGTGTGTGTGTGTGTGTGTGTGTGTGTGTGTGTGTGTGTGTGTGTGTGTGTGTGTGTGTGTGTGTGTGTGAGAGTGTAGTGGGATCAGACAGTACGCCCTGGGTGGCGGGGAGGGGGCTGGGTTGGGTTGGCTGTTTCTGTGTCTGAATGTTGGAGACGCGTTAGTATTCTAGTCACAGGTCAGAGCAACACAGATCTACTCCCACCACATGACTGCTACTGAACAGATCACACTTGAAAGCAAGAGTAGGGCATGATAAAGCACTGCATGAATCATCTGTGTATCTATGGATGCAACCTATTAGCATTCTAGGCTAAACGATTCATTAGCTCCTGGTATTTTACTATAGAATAGTAAAGTGTGTGTAAATGACATCGAATTACCAGATAAATACCTTGTGGTGCAACACAATGGTTAGAATAGTGTCTTACATAATGCAGTCTCATCTGGCTATAAAACATATATATACATTCAGCAAGGTGACATCCTCATAAACAACAGGTCAACCTTCCACTTCCAGACAGCCACATCAGCAATATGCAAATCTTCTAGGACTGACATGATTGGCTATTCCCACACCCACTCTGGGATGAGCCAATGATGATGACGGCATATTGTTTATGATGACCTCTTGCTAAGTTTATCTTCAGGAAGACAATATGAAGGACTTTTACATATCTGACACATCATCACTGTGAAGGATTTACAAATGCTTTATGCAAACTGACCTGCAATTGGTTTGAAGACCAACACATCTGCCTTGACAGAAATTGGTTTGAAGACCAACACATCTGCCAAGACAGCAAGTGTGAGGACGTCAGAGAGGAGGGACTTGTTAACATTTAAAAGACTGGTAATGAAAAGCACCTTTAATTCATTGATTAAACAATTGAGAATCTGACTTCACCACAATAAACCCACGTTTCCCAAGCACCATGTCGGCCAGTCAGTCAGTTAGTCAGAGGGTCGGCCAGTCAGTCAGTCAGTCAGTCAGAGGGTCGGCCAGTCGGTTCGTCAGTCAGTCAGAGGGTCGGCCAGTCAGTCAGTCAGTCAGTCAGAGGGTCGGCCAGTCGGTTGGTCAGTCAGTCAGTCGGTTGGTCAGTCAGTCAGTCAGTCAGTCGGCCAGTCGGTTCGTCAGTCAGTCAGTCGGTTGGTCAGTCAGTCAATCAGTCAGAGGATCGGCCAGTCAGTTCATCAGTCAGTCGGTCAGTCAATCAGTCAGAGGGTCGGTCAGTCAGTCAGTCAGTCAGAGGGTCGGCCAGTCGGTTCGTCAGCCAGTCGGTCAGTCAATCAGTCAGAAGGTCGGCTAGTCAGTCAGAGGGTCGGCCAGTCAGTCAGAGGGTCGCCAGTCGGTCGGTTGGTCAGTCAGTCAGTCGGTTGGTCAGTCAGTCAGTCAGTCAGTCGGCCAGTCGGTTCGTCAGTCAGTCAGTCGGTTGGTCAGTCAGTCAGTCAGTCAATCAGTCAGAGGATCGGCCAGTCAGTTCATCAGTCAGTCGGTCAGTCAATCAGTCAGAGGGTCGGTCAGTCAGTCAGTCAGTCAGAGGGTCGGCCAGTCGGTTCGTCAGCCAGTCGGTCAGTCAATCAGTCAGAAGGTCGGCTAGTCAGTCAGAGGGTCGGCCAGTCAGTCAGAGGGTCGGCCAGTCGGTTGGTCAGTCAGTCAGTCGGTTGGTCAGTCAGTCAGTCAGTCGGCCAGTCGGTTCGTCAGTCAGTCAGTCGGTTGGTCAGTCAGTCAGTCAGTCAATCAGTCAGAGGATCGGCCAGTCAGTTCATCAGTCAGTCGGTCAGTCAATCAGTCAGAGGGTCGGTCAGTCAGTCAGTCGGTCAGAGGGTCGGCCAGTCTGTTCGTCAGTCAGTTGGTCAGTCAATCAGTCAGAGGGTCGGTCGGTCAGTCAATCAGTCAGAGGGTCGGCCAGTCGGTCAGAGGGTCGGCCAGTCTGTTCGTCAGTCAGTCGGTCAGTCAATCAGTCAGAGGGTCGGTCGGTCAGTCAATCAGTCAGAGGGTCGGCCAATCGGTTCGTCAATCAGTCGGTCAGTCAGTCAGTCAGAGGGTGTTGAGGGAGATTCCAAATGAAAGTCAAACAGCACAATGCTAGCGCCTCGGCGGCCATCTTGGCAGGATACCACTGACTACAGCATGTAAAATGCACATTTTGAGAGAGGGATTAGTTCACTAGGGTGTATCCTGTCTTCTGCCCTGTCACAGCTGTTTGGCTATGCATTCAGACCATCGGTGTGCAGGGAGATGAAAAGGACAGGAGCATTCTGTCTCTGTGCTGTGACGAACCAACATTAGACTGCAGGATAATGAAAACAGATGCTATTTGCTGTAGGATTTTTTGTTAATGCCTGATACAGTGTGTCTGCCATTACACATCGGATCCTTACCAAGCATACCAGAGAGGTTGATTCCATTCATACAATATCTGAGAGAAAACATATCCACCTACATGGCATTATCACATCAAATGTATAGCCCCTGTTTGCCCCATGTGGACACTGAATATCAGATTGGAGTAGAGATATCAAAACCACCTCTTGGTACTGTAGTCAACCAGAGAGGAATAACTCATCACAACAGCTTGTTACCAAATGGCACATAGTACTTGTTACAATGATTCCCTGAGAAACCGAAAAGTAATTATGAGGTGATTAAAAAATCCTTGCTGATCTTAGTGCACCATGTTCCAATGCATAAATTACCAGTCAGCACCGCGGCTACGACGTTGTTAGCTATAAACTATAGCTCAGCACATCTCCACTCCACCCCAGACACGAGCCTCATCGTCATCCAGCACACCTCAACCTACGACCTACAGTCACTTTCAGCAAAGAAATTCAATTCACCTCAAGCAGACAACTATAATTATCTTCACTATTATGAAGGGTGAACAGAGGATTAAAGAATCAGTTTAAAAAAAACTAAACCATCAAATATATTTGGGCTGAATGAATAAAGAATTAGGAAACGTCTCAGCGGTGTGAATTTGTGGTTTTCTATTCTCCTTTCTCCATAGTAATCTGCTTTGATATTTCTGCCGGAAACACATGAAGCTCAGTGGGGGGGGTCTTAAAGCAAGAAGATTGAGGTCTGGAAGTCCAGGGGGACGCGGAGAGAGCGGGAGAGAGATTAAGCCTCTTTGAGGGTGACACCATGTGTGTGTTGTGTGTGTCTGCGCTTCAAAGCATGTGTGTGTGTGTGTGTGTGTGTGTGTGTGTGTGTGTGTGTGTGTGTGTGTGTGTGTGTGTGTGTGTGTGTGTGTGTGTGTATGTGTGTGTGTGTGTGTGTGTGTGTGTGTGTGTGTGTGTGTGTGTGTGTGTGTGTGTGTGTGTGTGTGTGTGTGTGCACAAAACCCTTCTCATAGAAACGTTGTCATCTCTGTAGTGGTGGAGGATTACATATGTTGTCTTTTGACATGCCATCTATCTACACAATACTGATGGACCTCATGCTGTGTCTATGCTGCTGCCCGCCCAGCCAGCAGTCATAGATTACTGTTCAATACAAACAAGGTACATAGATAGAGAAGGAGGACTGGAACTATCTCTTCAACACACTAGATAATGCCTTACAGAGGGAAACCTAATCAACTGAGAGCGAGGGAGAGTGAGCGAGAGAGACAGAGAGAGAGGAGGAGAGATGGAGAGAAAAAGAAAGGTTCAGTGCATTAGCAGTCGGAGCACTTAGCGTGTGGAATACCATTCATTATTCATTAGCTAATTCACCATGTATAGTAATTAAAAACACAGCTCGGTCCAAAATGGAAAGTGCTATTATAGGTAACAATGGATTTTTCCCACATCATTTCAAAGAGATTGCTGTTTCAATCAGTGCAATCAAGCCTCAGACTTTGTGATTAATTTAGCATATAGCAGTACTTCCAGATGAATACTCATAAATGTGAACACTTGTAAATGGAAGGATTGACAATTTTGTGCGAAAATGTAAAAAGAAAAATCAACCATAGTAAGAGATCTCCGTGGTGTTGAATTGATTCTCTTTTTTGAATCTTCACCCAATTCACATATCTGTACTGTAACATCACATTGGTGCATTTGTTTTCCTTTACGAGAAGGACAAGAGGTAGAGTGAGAGCAGAGAAAAAGCAATGTGGAGTTATGGCTGCTGGACAGGAGCTCTCTCTCTCTCTCTCTCTCTGCGTCTGTCTCTCTCCCTCCCACTCTCCCTCTCTCTCCCTCTCTCTCTCTCTCTTTGCCTGGGTGCAAAATGTAGGCACTCATCCCCTGAATACAGATGGCATTACACAAGCAATCTTGTAAAGAGCTGAGATGCACTGACGTGCTGGTGGCTGGAACGGCCAGAGAGCCAGAGTCCAGCTCCAATGCCTTGCCATGCCAAGCCCCTACAGTGCCTTCAGAAAGTATTCATACCACTTGACTTATTCTACATGTTGTTGTTGTTACAGCCTGAATTCAACGTGGGTTACATTGATTTTTCTCTCTCACCCATCTACACACAATACCCCATAAAAACATGTTTTTACAAAGGTTTGCACATTTATTGAAAATGAAATACAGAAATTTAATTTACATAATTATTCACACCCCTTTGCTATGCCACTCCAAATTGAGCTCAGGTGCATCCAATTTCTTTTGATTATCCTTGAGATGTCACCACAACTTGATTGAAGTCCACCTGTGATAAATCCAATTGTTTGGACATGATTTAGAAAGAAACACACCTGTCTATATATGGTCCCACTATAAGATCTCACAGCTGACAGTGCATGTCAGAGCAGAAGCTATACCATCTCCGAAATACAATTGTGATGATAGGCAGATATCTGGGGAAGGGTGTAATTTCTCGAGTGTTGAACGTTTCCAAGAGCACAGTGGTCTCAATCATTGGGGATTGAGGAGGGGAGCTGGCAGTCCTACCAAACTGAGCAACCTGGCAAGAAAGACGTTGGTCAGGAAAGTGACCAAGAACCCAATGACCACTCTGACAGAACTACGGAGCTCCTTGGCTGAGATGGGAGATCCTGCCAGAAGGACAACAGTCTCTATAGCCCTTCACCAATCGGGGTTTTATGGGAGAGTGGCCAGACGGAAGCCACTTCTGAGAAAAAGGCACATTACAGGATTCCTGGAGTTTGCAAAAAGGCCCGTGAAGGACTCAGAGCATAAGACAAAATATTGTTGTGTGATGAGACAAAAATTGAACTATTTGGCCAGAATGCAAAGCGCTATGTCTGGAAAAGACAGGCACAGCACATCACCCATCTAACACCATCCCTACTGTGAAGCATGGTGGTGGCAGCATCATGTCATGTTGATGCTTTTCAGTGGCAGGGACTGGGGGACTGGTAAGGATAGAGGGAACAATGAATGGTGCCACACATAGGCAAACCCTTGATGAGAACCTGCTTCAGAGTGCAAATAGCCTTAGACTGGGGAGAAGATTTACATTCCAACAGGACAATGCATACAGCCAAAGCAATGCTGGAGTGGCTTCAGATCAAGAATGTGAAAGTCCTTGAGTGGCCCAGCCAAATCCCAGACTTCAATCCCATTGAAAATCTGTGGAAAGACTTGAAGATTGCTGTTCACTGCCGCTCCCCATCTAACTGAACAGAGCTTGAGAAAATACCCAAATCCAGATGTGCAAAGCTGATCCAGACATCCCCAAGATGACTCAAAGCTGATCCAGACATCCCCTAGACGACTCAAAGCTGATCCAGACATCCCCTAGACGACTCAAAGCTGATCCAGACATCCCCTAGACGACTCAAAGCTGATCCAGACATCCCCTAGACGACTCAAAGCTGATACAGACATCCCCAAGATGACTCAAAGCTGATCCAGACATCCCCTAGACGACTCAAAGCTGATCCAGACATCCCCAAGATGACTCAAAGCTGATCCAGACATCCCCTAGACGACTCAAAGCTGATCCAGACATCCCCAAGATGACTCAAAGCTGATCCAGACATCCCCTAGACGACTCAAAGCTGATCCAGACATCCCCAAGACGACTCAAAGCTGATTCAGACATCCCCTAGATGACTCAAAGCTGATCCAGACATCCCCTAGACGACTCAAAGCTGATCCAGACATCCCCTAGATAACTCAAAGCTGATACAGACATCCCCTAGGCGACTCAAAGCTGATCCAGACATCCCCTAGACGACTCAAAGCTGATCCAGACATCCCCAAGACGACTCAAAGCTGATCCAGACATCCCCTAGACGACTCAAAGCTGATCCAGACATCCCCTAGACGACTCAAAGCTGATCCAGACATCCCCTAGACGACTCAAAGCTGATCCAGACATCCCCTAGATGACTCAAAGCTGATCCAGACATCCCCTAGATGACTCAAAGCTGATCCAGACATCCCCTAGACGACTCAAAGCTGATCCAGACATCCCCTAGGCGACTCAAAGCTGATCCAGACATCCCCAAGACGACTCAAAGCTGATACAGACATCCCCTAGATGACTCAAAGCTGATCCAGACATACCCTAGACAACACAAAGCTGGTCCAGACAAACCCAAGACAACTCAAAGCTGATACAGACAAAACCAAGACGACTCAAAGCTGTAATAGCCACCAAAGGTGATTTTACTAAGTATTGACTCAGGGGTGTGAATACTTATGTCAATTAGATTTCTGTATATATTTTTCAATGCATTTACTAAGATTTCTAAAAACGTGTTTTCACTTTGTCATTATGGGGTATTGTTTGAAGATAGGTGAGATGTTTTTTTATTTCATACATTTTGAATTTCAGGCTGTAACAACGAAATGTGGAATACGTCAATGGGTGTGTAATGGTTTCTGAAGGCACTGTAAGCTGGAGCGCCCCAGCAGACAAGCCCCCCAGCCTATGAAGTGTGAAATGAGCCTTTGTTTATGTAACACCTTAGTTTTCAGCGTCCACATGACTTATGTACTTCTATGCGTCTTATATGCTATTTGCAGAGGTTATAGGTGCCTTATTCGGCATTGCAGCTTAAGCTTGTTGCATTGCAAGAATTAAGTATTAGCTACAGTAATATTTGACAAGCGCTCAACAATGCCTGATTTGCAACTTATTAGAATTTCATAAACTGATTCCTACGTATCACAGCAACAAACCCTACAATAAAATGTGTGTAAAAGTATTCTCTCCTCTGACATCGTCCACAAGTGTTATCTTTATAAGATACAGTCATCTTTTCTCCTGCGCACGTCCCTCGTGGCCCTCGGAGCTGCTCGTCCCCTTGTCCGGCACTGACTGCCTCCATGTTGCAGAAAAGGCCTGTCTCCTTGATCCTGGGTCATGAACACAGCCTCATCTGAAGAGGGACCTTTAAACACAGCTCTGTTTAATTAGACACCCTTATGTTCTCCAGCCCAGGCTAACAGGGTTGTATTCATTTGGCACCGAATGGAAGAAAACGGAATGAAACAGGAAGCGAATACCAGAGGCAGTCCAATGAGAGATGCTAGTTTTTGTTCTCTGTTGTAAAAAGTTTTGCTACGTGTTCCCTAATGAATAAGACTCAGATAATATGGCCCCACAAAGACACCCTCCATTTCCTTTTCTCTGATAAATCCCCATAAATGAGAAAGTGACTGCATTGCTGCAGGAAACATAGTAACTGGATCAATGATACAAGAAAACAACATTTTCATCAATTTATTATGGCAGAAAAAAAGAATGCAAAGTAGTGTTTTTGAATCCCGGTGCATTTGGAGCAGCCTCCTCTTGTTCTTCACACATCTAATTTGCTCATGCATATTACAACATGCACCATTTGGCTCATGAATATGATATCGCCGGGACTGGGAGTCCCCGTAATCAACAATTAAGTCAACGTCTGCTAGTGGATTTCTAGATATGAGGCCCGGTTCTCTCTCTCCTGTGTATTAGTCTGAACACAACCATTGTTGTGGACTTGCTATTGCTATGGTAGAGCCAATATGTATGTATACATGCATTGTAATCCGTGCCTTTTCATGTCTACTTTTCATTGCATTCATGTTCCTCTGTCATCTAATGATAATAATGACCTTTCATGACCAGACAAGGGAATGAGTCTCCCATATCTACTGTGCTAGATCAGTGTTGACCAATCCATGTCTCCCATACCTACTGTGCTAGATCAGTCTTGACCAATCCATGTCTCCCATACCTACTGTGCTAGATCAGTCTTGACCAATCCATGTCTCCCATATCTACTGTGCTAGATCAGTATTGACCAAACCATGTCTCCCATACCTACTGTGCTAGATCAGTCTTGACCAATCCATGTCTCCCATATCTACTGTGCTAGATCAGTATTGACCAGTCCATGTCTCCCATACCTACCGTGCTAGATCAGTCTTGACCAATCCATGTCTCCCATACCTACTGTGCTAGATCAGTCTTGACCAATCCATGTCTCCCATACCTACTGTGCTAGATCAGTCTTGACCAATCCATGTCTCCCATATCTACTGTGCTAGATCAGTATTGACCAATCCATGTCTCCCAAACCTACTGTACTAGATCAGTGTTGACCAATCCATGTCTCTCAAACCTACTGTGCTAGATCAGTCTTGACCAATCCATGTCTCCCATATCTACTGTGCTAGATCAGTACTGACCAATCCATGTCTCCCATACCTACTGTGCTAGATCAGTCTTGACCAATCCATGTCTCCCATATCTACTGTGCCAGATCAGTCTTGACCAATCCATGTCTCCCATATCTACTGTGCTAGATCAGTACTGACCAATCCATGTCTCCCATACCTACTGTGCCAGATCAGTCTTGACCAATCCATGTCTCCCATATCTACTGTGCTAGATCAGTGTCTCCCAGCACTAGCACACCTGATCTAGCTAATCAAGGGCTTGAAGAATGAGTTAACCACCAATCCATGTCTCCCATACCTACCGTGCTAGATCAGTGTTGACCAATCCATGTCATGATCAGTTGTGTCCCATACCTACTGTACTAGATCAATGTTGACCAATCCATGTCTCCCATACCTACCGTGCTAGATCAGTGTTGACCAATCCATGTCTCCCAAACCTACCGTGCTAGATTAGTATTGACCAGTCAGGGACCCCCAGCTTGAAGACTGTTGACCAATCCATGCTAATCAAGGGCTTGAAGAATGAGTTGACCAGTTGCCAGGTGTGTTAGACTGATAGAACACATGATCTAGCTAATCAAGGGCTTGAAGAATGAGTTGACCAGTTGAATCAGGTGTGTTAGCGCTGATAGAACACACATGATCTAGCTAATCAAGGGCTTGAAGAATGAGTTGACCAGTTGAATCAGGTGTGTTAGCGCTGATAGAACACACATGATCTAGCTAATCAAGGGCTTGAAGAATGAGTTGACCAGTTGAATCAGGTGTGTTAGCGCTGATAGAACACACATGATCAAGCTAATCAAGGGCTTGAAGAATGAGTTGACCAGTTGAATCAGGTGTGTTAGCGCTGATAGAACACACATGATCAAGCTAATCAAGGGCTTGAAGAATGAGTTGACCAGTTGAATCAGGTGTGTTAGCGCTGATAGAACACACATGATCAAGCTAATCAAGGGCTTGAAGAATGAGTTGACCAGTTGAATCAGGTGTGTTAGCGCTGATAGAACACACATGATCAAGCTAATCAAGGGCTTGAAGAATGAGTTGACCAGTTGAATCAGGTGTGTTAGTGCTGATAGAACACACATGATCAAGCTAATCAAGGGCTTGAAGAATGAGTTAACCAGTTGAATCAGGTGTGTTAGCGCTGATAGAACACACATGATCAAGCTAATCAAGGGCTTGAAGAATGAGTTGACCAGTTGAATCAGGTGTGTTAGCACTGATAGAACACACATGATCAAGCTAATCAAGGGCTTGAAGAATGAGTTGACCAGTTGAATCAGGTGTGTTAGCGCTGATAGAACACACATGTGACAGCTCAATGTAGCCTACCTGGTAAATGGACTTTCAAACACTACATGAATTCCATCTGTCACAATCATGGGAATAGGATTCTATGGTTTAGTGACAACCCCCACCATAAAAACGGATTTCTAAACCCTTCGCAAGGTCGGAATTTAAAATCCTAACTAGCTGAAGATCTAATTCAGAAATGTGTACCAAAATACTATGCACTCCTCATCCAGGCCTCGTACACAGGCTTGATGTGCACTCACTGGACTCTAACCACACACTCACACACACCACACTGACACACATTGACACACACACACACATACTACACTGACACACACACACAGCTGTTACTCTCTGTTTATTATCTATCCGTAGTCACTTTACCCCTACCTACATGTACAGTATAGTACATATTACCTCAATTACCTCGACTACCCTGTACATTGACTCAGTCCCGTTACCCCCTGTATATAGTCTCATTACTGTCATTTTATTGTGTTACTATTTTTCCTTTCGTTTATTTAGCAGATTTGTCTGACTTTTTTGGGAGGAAATTGTTGGTTAAGGGCTTGTCCATCAGCATTTCACAGTAAGGTCTCTGCTGTATTCGGAGCATGTGTCAAATAAAACTCTGTTTGATTGGAGGATGCTCTCCACCCAACCCCTGCCCTGAAGCCGAACGATGGCAGAACTCCAACCTGCCATATGTACCGTAGCATGGCTACTCTAGAGCAACAGAGTGGAGGGCTAAGTGTGTCCTAAAGGAATACCTGGCCAAACAAAATACTACGCAAACACACCAGCATGTATATGATTGCAGGACTATTCAATCAAAAGTGACATTGGGAAGTTTTCTGGTAAGACTAACATTTTGCCCACTGCACTAAAGCTTGGTTTCAAATAACATGGTAAATATTGTATTGAAAGATTACATTTATCCAACCGTGAATTATTCTACAATGTAAGATTAGCACACAAGATATAACAGCAATAGGAAATATAAGCCAAGACTGCTGCAGTTTCTAACCAACCTACGCTGAACAGAACCATATGACTGATGAGGTAACCTTCCAAGGACAAGACTGCTGCAGTTTCTAACCAACCTACGCTGAACAGAACCATATGACTGATGAGGTAACCTTCCAAGGACAAGACTGCTGCAGTTTCTAACCAACCTACACTGAACAGAACCATACGACTGATGAGGTAACCTTCCAAGGACAAGACTGCTGCAGTTTCTAACCAACCTACGCTGAACAGAACCATATGACTGATGAGGTAACCTTCCAAGGACAAGACTGCTGCAGTTTCTAACCAACCTACGCTGAACAGAACCATATGACTGATGAGGTAACCTTCCAAGGACAAGACTGCTGCAGTTTCTAACCAACCTATGCTGAACAGAACCATATGACTGATGAGGTAACCTTCCAAGGACAAGACTGCTGCAGTTTCTAACCAACCTACGCTGAACAGTACCATATGACTGATGAGGTAACCTTCCAAGGACAAGACTGCTGCAGTTTCTAACCAACCTACGCTGAACAGAACCATATGACTGATGAGGTAACCTTCCAAGGACAAGACTGCTGCAGTTTCTAACCAACCTACGCTGAACAGAACCATATGACTGATGAGGTAACCTTCCAAGGACAAGACTAGCTCAAGCAGCATACAGTAGCCCCATTTCTTTAGTCAGAAGATGCAAAGCATGTCAGTGAGACCTGTCGGATTGGTCTGTTCAGAGGACAAACATGAATAAAGTTAGTAATTCACTCCACATTTGATTGGTCACTATAGACCACAAATGACTGACTCCATTTCCTCATGATGAATGACTGTGAGGGAATATCTGCATGTTCACTGGAGTGGAGTTATCACGACCATCTCTCTAAGAGTTAGGTAAACAGACAATGAAACGAGAGAGGGAAAAGGAGATGGAGAGAGTAGAGTAGAGGTAAAGAATGCAGGGTGGGATTTGTGAAATAAAAGGAGTGAGTGAACGAAGATCAGCTTCCTCCATCAACATGACAATCTATCATCGCTTTAGTTATTACTAAGAATTTCTAAAGGATTTTCCTGGTAAGAAGGAGTGTGTTCAAAGGCTTCCTACGGATATTACCAGATGAGATATGCAGACGCTTCGTGGCAAAGCCCTTTGGAGCTCTTTAGCATTATCAGTTTTTAAGCAGAGGCCTGTATTTTATCAGAGGCATCTACTACTAAAATATCTGTATTTTATCAGAGGCAACTTCTACTGAAATAGCTGTATTTTATCAGAGGCATCTACTACTGAAATAGCTGTATTTTATCAGAGGCAACTTCTACTGAAATAGCTGTATTTTATCAGAGGCATCTACTACTAAAATATCTGTATTTTATCAGAGGCATCTACTACTGAAATACCTGTATTTTATTAGAGGCATCTACTACTGAAATACCTGTATTTTATTAGAGGCAACTTCTACTGAAATAGCTGTATTTTATCAGAGGCATCTACTACTGAAATACCTGTATTTTATTAGAGGCAACTTCTACTGAAATAGCTGTATTTTATCAGAGGCATCTTCTACTGAAACACCTGTATTTTATCAGAGGCATCTTCTACTAAAATAGCTGTATTTTATCAGAGGCAACTTCTACTGAAATAGCTGTATTTTATCAGAGGCATCTTCTACTGAAATATCTGTATTTTATCAGAGGCATCTTCTACTGAAATACCTGTATTTTATTAGAGGCATCTTCTACTGAAATACCTGTATTTTATTAGAGGCATCTTCTACTGAAATACCTGTATTTTATCAGAGGCATCTTCTACTAAAATACCTGTATTTTATCAGAGGCACCTTCTACTGAAATAGCTGTATTTTATCTGGAGCACTGTTGGATTCTGTCATGTGTAGGAGTGTGATTAGGTAGGCAGAAAGGTGCCAACCAGGGCTTGTTGGTGGGTGGTTGGTTTACACTGTAGCTACGCTCTATTGGTCAAAGCTCTGCCATACAGAGGAAGATTCTATACCTGCAGTGACTCAGTGAATGGGTGCGTTTCAGATGCACACATTCTGCGCAGGTCTGCGCAGGTCATCAGATGTTTGCAGTAATTAGAGAAATGTTTGAAGTATCAGGAAGCACATCAATATGATATGATGATCTTCTAAACTCCTCAGGCCTGCATACTGTAGACTCTGTGTTTTTGGAACGCACTCATTAGATGAGCCCTTGAGGTTCCATCCACGGAATCAGTGAGAGAGAGGAGGAAGTTTAGTGTTTCTCTGACCTAGACTTTCCCAGAGTCTCAAAAATAAACATCAATGGTTGGAGGCGTGGGGCAGTTCTGACGCAAAACGCGCTTGCATTCTATATCCTGGTTCATATACTACATTCCTGTGAAAAGTCTCAATCTATATCCTGGTTCATATACTACATTCCAATGAAAAGTCTCATTCTATATCCTGGTTCATATACTACGTTCCAATGAAAAGTCTCATTCTATATCCTGGTTCATATACTACATTCCAATGAAAAGTCTCATTCTATATCCTGGTTCATATACTACGTTCCAATGAAAAGTCTCATTCTATATCCTGGTTCATATACTACATTCCTGTGAAAAGTCTCATTCTATATCCTGGTTCATATACTACATTCCTGTGAAAAGTCTCATTCTATATCCTGGTTCATATACTACATTCCTGTGAAAAGTCTCATTCTATATCCTGGTTCATATACTACATTCCAATGAAAAGTCTCATTCTATATCCTGGTTCATATACTACATTCCTGTGAAAAGTCTCATTCTATATCCTGGTTCATATACTACATTCCAATGAAAAGTCTCCTTCTATATCCTGGTTCATATACTACATTCCAATGAAAAGTCTCATTCTATATTCTATGAAAAGTCTCATTCTATATCCTGGTTCATATACTACATTCCAATGAAAAGTCTCATTCTATATCCTGGTTCATATACTACATTCCAATGAAAAGTCTCATCCTATATCCTGGTTCATATACTACATTCCAATGAAAAGTCTCATTCTATATCCTGGTTCATATACTACATTCCAATGAAAAGTCTCATTCTATATCCCTATATCCTGAAAAGTTCTATATACTGGTTCATATACTACTGTGAAAAGTCTCATTCTATATCCTGGTTCATATACTACATTCCTGTGAAAAGTCTCATTCTATATCCTGGTTCTGAAAAGTCTCCTTCTATATCCTGGTTCATATACTACATTCCAATGAAAAGTCTCCTTCTATATCCTGGTTCATATACTACATTCCAATGAAAAGTCTCCTTCTATATCCTGGTTCATATACTACATTCCAATGAAAAGTCTCATTCTATATCCTGGTTCATATACTACATTCCAATGAAAAGTCTCATTCTATATCCTGGTTCATATACTACATTCCTGTGAAAAGTCTCATTTTATATCCTGGTTCATATACTACATTCCAATGAAAAGTCTCCTTCTATATCCTGGTTCATATACTACATTCCTGTGAAAAAAGTCTCCAATGAAAAGTCTCATTCTATATCCTGGTTCATATACTACATTCCTGTGAAAAGTCTCATTCTATATCCTGGTTCATATACTACATTCCTGTGAAAAGTCTCATTCTATATCCTGGTTCATATACTACATGAAAAGTCTCATTCATTCCTGTGAAAAGTCTCATTCTATATCCTGGTTCATATACTACATTCCTGTGAAAAGTCTCCTTCTATATCCTGGTTCATATACTACATTCCAATGAAAAGTCTCCTTCTATATCCTGGTTCATATACTACATTCCTGTGAAAAGTCTCATTCTATATCCTGGTTCATATACTACATTCCTGTGAAAAGTCTCATTCTATATCCTGGTTCATATACTACATTCCTGTGAAAAGTCTCATTCTATATCCTGGTTCATATACTACATTCCAATGAAAAGTCTCATTCTATATCCTGGTTCATATACTACGTTCCAATGAAAAGTCTCATTCTATATCCTGGTTCATATACTACATTCCTGTGAAAAGTCTCATTCTATATCCTGGTTCATATACTACGTTCCAATGAAAAGTCTCATTCTATATCCTGGTTCATATACTACATTCCAATGAAAAGTCTCATTCTATATCCTGGTTCATATACTACATTCCAATGAAAAGTCTCATTCTATATCCTGGTTCATATACTACATTCCTGTGAAAAGTCTCATTCTATATCCTGGTTCATATACTACATTCCTGTGAAAAGTCTCATTCTATATCCTGGTTCACATACTACGTTCCAATGAAAAGTCTCCTTCTATATCCTGGTTCATATACTACATTCCTGTGAAAAGTCTTAACGCATTATGACAAACAATCTACCTGCTGGTTCTACGTAAAGCGTTACCATAGTATTTTCCGGTCCTTGTCAACAACCCTCTGAACTGTGTCCCTCTCTGGGATAAGAAGCCATCTGTAAAGTTTAAAACACATCAGACAGAAAGCCAACATCACAGACAACGGGACAGGCCTGGCTTCTTCACATTTCGCATGCTAACTTTGATTTAAATGTCAGGATTGCAGAGTGACAGGCTGCGGAACAGGCTGAATAATCCTTTCAGGAGCACGGAACCATGACGATCCTGACTGCCACAGTGGCTGGAATACTGAGAAGAGTTCCATCGGTCTGGCCAGGCTGATACGTTGGTCGAACTCATTCACAAGCAGTCAACTTCATCGAGATATGGCTAGCTGTCTCCAGACCGGACACAAACATATGTTTCATCAGGGGGAGGGTGTGTTCAGTAACCATCCACCAAGACGGGATGGGCAGGAAGATAGGGGCTAAATCAGGGTCAGTGCTCTGTGATGTTGGGGAAGCCCCACTTCAGAAGGACAGAACAGCTGATTAGGGTTTTTACTAGGAGACACAAGGTGAGGGAGATCGTTGTCTACAAGAAAGGAGGGACACAGACAAACAGACACACACAGATACACAGACACTCATAAACATGCACAGACAGACACTCACGCACACACATACTGTGGAATATGTCTCCCTGTGGACTTTCTCTTCAGTAGATCCCTCAACTGAAACACTATTGAACATCAATCCTGTACAGTACGAGTACAACAGGAAAGATAATGATCTGAACAAATGGATCAGCATTTTTGCCATTGACAACAGTCCAAGACAGTCAGAAATGAACATTCGTGAACATTTTATTTCCTTGGCTTGCAGTCGTATAACACTCATTGGAAGCAGGCAGCAGCTGCCTACTGGAAGCAGAGCTGGGAGACATTTAAGTGATGCATGTCAATTGCTAGCCTGGTTACACCACTGAACACTGCCGCATTCCAGTGTGGTTTAAACAGGCTAGTCTATAGAGTCACCAAAGGTTTATCTAAGTCAAAGGTGTTTAAATCCGAGCCTGGAAGTCCGATGTACTGCTGGTTGTCTTATCTACCTGATAATTAATTGCACTCACCTAGTGTCCTGGTATCCCAGGTCTAAATCTGTTCCTGATTAGAGGGGAACAATGAAAATCAGCAGTGATTGTTTTCACATTAAAGGCCCCTAACAGTGGCAGTCTGACAGCAAGGCTCATATACTGTAACCATCCATGGCTATATCAACATAGGCACCATTTTTCTAAGATGAATATACATTATTAATTTAGAAAGATTGTCAATATTATGCCTCGTCAAATTGTAAGGGGCAGATAAGATACCTTGTATTCCGGACATGCACTGGATGGACACGGTAAGTGGGCTGATTGTTGCAGGATTGACACGCTCAAAAAATGTAGAATCTTTTAATCGAGCAAGATGGAACCAAAGGCACTTTCTCTACTGGGTCGTTCCAATAAATGAGTGCCCTTTGCATCCCTTTGATATTTTAAGTAGAAATTGTGCACCAATATTGGATTTGAAAAGCCTGTTATATTCAATTAAATGCCCTTTAATAAACACCACATGGAGAATTTAATAAATGTGACTTTTTTTTATATGAATAAAGACTTGGTAATGTGGCAAAATTCAGCATTTTGAAATGTCCCTCCATGCACCCTCTGTAACCTCCAGTAAGACTGTAACCTACTGAACCATAACATCTCTCCAGGTTTTCACCATCGTTGTAAGGTCTAGTTATTTTGTTGCTTTGATAAAGTCATTTCCTGAAGATGATTATTTACAGTGACCTCCAAAAGTATTGGGACCGTGACATTTTTTTGTTTTGTTTTGGCTCTGTACTCCAGCACTTTGGATTTGAAATGATACAATGACTGTGCAGACTGTCAGCTTTAATTTGAGGGTATTTTCATCAATATCAGGGGAACCGTTGTGAAATTACAGCACTTTATGTACATAGTTCCCCCATTTTAGGGGACTAAAAGTATGGGGACAAATTCACATATGTGTATTTAAGTAGTCAAAAATGTTGAATGTGTTCCCATATTCCTAGCATGCATTGACTACATCAAGCTTGTGACTCCACAAACTTGTTGGATATGTTCCCATATTCCTAGCATGCATTGACTACATCAAGCTTGTGACTCCACAAACTTGTTGGATGCATTTACTGTTAGTTTTGGTTGTGTTTCAGAAAATGTTTTGCCCAATATAAATGAATGTTTAATAATGTATTGTGTCATTTTGGAGTCACATTTATTGTAAATAAGTATATAACATGTTTCTAAACACTTCTACATGAATGTGGATGTTACTATGGTTACGGATAGTCCTGAATGAATCCTGAATAATGATGAGTGAGAAAGTTAGAGGCACAAATATCATGCCTCCAAGACATGCTAACCTCTCACCATTACAATTACAGGGGAGGTTAGCATTTTAAATCATACCCCCAAGACATGCTAACCTCTCAGCATTACAATTACAGGGGAGGTTAGCATTTTAAATCATACCCCCAAGACATGCTAACCTCTCAGCATTACAATTACAGGGGAGGTTAGCATTTTAAATCATACCCCCAAGACATGCTAACCTCTCAGCATTACAATTACAGGGGAGGTTAGCATTTTAAATCATACCCCCAAGACATGCTAACCTCTCAGCATTACAATTACAGGGGAGGTTAGCATTTTAAATCATACCCCCAAGACATGCTAACCTCTCAGCATTACAATTACAGGGGAGGTTAGCATTTTAAATCATACCCCCAAGACATGCTAACCTCTCACCATTACAATTACAGGGGAGGTTAGCATTTTAAATCATACCCCCAAGACATGCTAACCTCTCAGCATTACAATTACAGGGGAGGTTAGCATTTTAAATCATACCCCCAAGACATGCTAATCTCTCAGCATTACAATTACAGGGGAGGTTAGCATTTTAAATCATACCCCCAAGCCATGCTAACCTCTCAGCATTACAATAACCGGGGAAGTTAGCATTTTAAATCTTACCCCCAAGACATGCTAACCTCTCAGCATTACAATTACAGGGGAGGTTAGCATTTTAAATCATACCCCCAAGACATGCTAATCTCTCAGCATTACAATTACAGGGGAGGTTAGCATTTTAAATCATACCCCCAAGACATGCTAATCTCTCAGCATTACAATTACAGGGGAGGTTAGCATTTTAAATCATACCCCCAAGACATGCTATCCTCTCACCATTACAATTACAGGGGAGGTTAGCATTTTAAATCATACCCCCAAGACATGCTATCCTCTCACCATTACAATTACAGGGGAGGTTAGCATTTTAAATCATACCCCCAAGACATGCTAATCTCTCAGCATTACAATAACCGGGGAAGTTAGCATATATTGTATCATATTGTATTATCCAAAGTGGTGGAGTACAAAGCCAAAACAACAACAAATGTGTCACTGTCCCAATAGTTTTGGAGCTCACTGTATTTCATGTGATTAGTGATTCATTTTAGGGTAAAAAAACAACAATCCGGCCCTCGTTTTAAGGTCAACCCTGTTCTGTAAACTGAACTCTCGTTTTAATATGGTGAAACTATTCCTTTTTAAATATTTTTTTGTCAAGATAAATATTGAACATCTAATAGTGTAAAACCTGGTGAGCACCATTTTCTGGTGTAAAACAGAATGGGTCGAGCATAACACAGCAACCCTATTACTCGTAGACAGACAGGCAAAAAAAATCAACAATTTCTTTCTTTTTTTGTTACAGGCTTCCATTCATCCTGTCACAAGGGGATTTATGGCTGATTAAAGATGAAATCATCAACTCTGTTACGGTCAACCCTGTTACTTTATTTGGCACTTAATAGGCACTTAATATAGTAATTTTTATTTAACCTCTTGAGATAGGGAAACTAGTTTTTAACATAAAAAATGGATACGCCCCCTTTTTTCAATTTTCACCTAAAATGACATACCCAACTCTAACTGCCTGTAGCTCAGGCCCTGAAGCAAGGATATGCATATTCTTGGTACCATTTGAAAGGAAACACTTTGAAGTGTGTGGAAATGTGAAAGAGATGTAGGAGAATATAACACATTAGATCTGGTAAAAGAAAATACAAAGAAATAAACAACCGTTCTTTTGTATTTTTGTTGTTGTACCATCATCTTTGAAATTCAAGAGAAAAAGGCCATAATGTTTTATTCCAGCAGAATGTTAAAATGTGGTGAAAACAAAAGTAAATAAATCATCTTAAAGGCATGGACCACAGTATAAGTATGAGACAGTATATTGACTACAGTAGAAGTATGAGGCAGTATATCGACTACATTCGAAGTATGAAGCAGTGTATGGACTACAGTAGAAGTATGAGGCAGTGGAGGCCCATGTGTCTACTTCCTCTTAGTTCAACTCCTCAGTATGAATGAGACATAGCATGGTCATATTGTAATTAGTGCATATATTCTTCTAAACAGCATGCAGTATTGTTAGTACAATACTGTAAAAATACCTTCAGTAAACTGTAGGTAATAGTTACATTCTGACACAGCCCCCCAGTGTGAATTTAGGCTGCCTGGGGTGTATTTAGCCCCCCAGTGTGAATGTAGCCCCCCATGTAATCTACAGTATTATCACTGAACAATGCTGACCAAGATCTTCACAAGCCTCCACTGGAGGACACTGATAGCCCAATGTTAATGAATGACCTTTAAAAGAAAGTTCATCCTCTCAATAACAAATGACTGGGGAAGATTGGCACCACATTATTAGATGGTATCAATCTTTCTGACTCATTTAGGATTGAGGCGTGGACATTTCTCTAAATGAATATCATGTGATCTAGACCACAGAGGGTGTGGAATACCAACTCAGCTCGACCCGAGAACGCTTTTGAGAAATGAGAACATCACAAAACATTTAAATGAACTTCTATGTCATCCAAACCAAACTCTTGGCAACTCATTCAAGCCAGACCTGGATACTTCATATATTCGAAGATGCTTTAGGCCAGAAGTCAGTGAGAAACTCAGACTGTGATTTAAGTCGATAAATCAAGGCATTAGACTGTGAAATGTAACATTGTATTGATTCCATGCTCACAGGACCCAACAGACGTGTCACTTCACACCATGAGTGCAATCTGCTTCCATGATTTGCACTGCTAAACATATTCAGTGCTATGGAATAGTAACAGTCAGTTTCAGGTTGAAGTGATTCAAGAAGAAGACCAAACAGCTTCCATCATAGTGATTAGTTAAACATGACTAATTTAAAGTGGTATATTACGCATATAGCAGACATGCCATTATTGAAATAAATATAAATGGGATTTAAGGTAATGTGTGCCTTTGGCAAAATATGACAGGGGTTTCCTATTACCAGCATGAGACAAAAAGTAAATATCATTCTTCTTGAGCTGCTGGTCTTTTGGCAAATGGTGAATATGCAACAACATGTGAAGAGATAATATACTTCATGCATATTTGAATAAATGTTCTGAAGAAACAATGTTTACAGTGAGAAACCATTGAAATTAAAGTCCATGCCAATTGAAACATTCATGTTTTCTCAATGCACAGTTGCCTTAAAACCTGCTAATGAACATGACATACAGGTTAATTGTTATTTATAATGGAGAAACTTACATGAACACAGTATTACTATCTAAAGAAATGTGCTTTCATGTTCTGGGGAATATGCTTTCATGCTCGGGTAAATCTATATAGGAGGCCTAACAAGGTATTGCCCTCCAGTATCCTAACGCGGGTAGTATTTTCAGCACCACCTTCCAATGGACAGCTCACATCAACACGTAACTCACCCAAGCGTGACGCCCCGTTGAGGCACCGCAGCTATAATATAACACCCACTATTTAGAATCTGAATCAGCACCAAATTACATAACTCCTGGTTAGACATCATGCTCCTTCTGGTCAACAGTGCTCGGGAATCCGATTGGGGGAAATCAACACTAATGCACCTCCATCACATTCCATTAGCAGCTGTGCCACCGGAAGACCACTGGGGTTGAGACACAAGCAGTCTCATGTGGCCTGACACTCCGCTCGAGTCAATTGCTTTGAACGTCATAAATATCACGGTGGATTTAACATGCACGAATACAGAGTTAGTGGTTTTAAGCTAATTGGGGGGCCGAGTCAGCTGAGAGATATTACATCCTAAATCTAAGAAACCCTATTGTAGAACTCACCTGAAGAATTTGGTGGGTCAATCTGGTGGCCCCCGTGCTGCAAATGTGTCATTACTAAGCGGCATGACGAACCACACCTGAGCTGAATATGAATGACCATATGACGTATTCTAGCAACATTGGTATAATGGCTATACAGGGATTTACAGAATCCCGAATCTACCTAAACACACTGTCTCACCAAACGGTTTAGGCCATACCCCATCATTAAATAAATAAAAGCCTGTTATTACGTATATATTTATCTAACCACTTACTATGTCTCTTTCGGACTCTCTCTCTCTCTCTCTCTCTCTTAAACACACATGCACATATACACACACGCAAGCGCGCGCGAGAGAGAGAGCTTCACATGGTTTAATTATGTCTTTAAAAAATGTGAATTAACATCAACTATTGCACATTAAAGCGACATTATAGCGACATTAGTCTATAGCGGAAAACGGTGTCGTGTTGAACACCCGAATGACCACTCTGTCGTGAAGAGTAGCCGAGATGGATAAGAAAGATTAAAGTGCCTAACTTAATGTAGATATAAGAGGTGAATAAATCAAATAAAAGATACTTACGCATGTTCTCGAAGATATGGGATTGTGCTCAAAATGAAGAAAAAACCAAACACACCAGGGCCAAGTATCCGATTGGATTGGCTGTAAGACCGATGCACAATTCTCACCCATGTGAAAGGATTCGAGGCAACCACACGTAGTCTACATCGACAGCAGCAGAATCAAAAACGTAAGAAAACGAAGCTCGAACGCAATAAAAAAAAATACAAATGATCAAAAAGAGGTGCATGAAATTGGGATGAATCCACCATTCCTGTGGCCACAGTGGAGAAAACCCGCGGGGTGCCGGTAGCTTTTGACTTTGTATTCCGATGGGGGGAAATGCTGCCGAGTTTGTGAGAGAGCGATAAGTCTGTGGCTATTTCTTCATATAGCCCTTTCCTGTGGAACTGAACGTGGTGCCCTATATAGGATTTCTCAGTGAAATTATTCTTGAGCGCACACAGTTAATGACATAAACCGAGATTGAAATGGACTAGCCACATTTCGATTGATGTTCATCCCTTATTGGTGCAGTTCTCTGATAGCCTACTGGAGGATTTGCAGAGGTATAATGTCAGTTACCATAAAGGGTCACATGTCCAGGCAATATTCCCGAACATGATCGATGTAGCAAGCGTAGAATAAAAAATATATAGAAGTATATGCACGGATGCAGTCGAGGTGTGTACATACATGTCTCAAAAGGACGCAGCCATTCTTATTCGAATGTTCTGATCCAGATTCGTCCAACAACCACCCAATGCATCCATAGCCAATCCATCAACTTGATTCCCTGGGAAATAACGCAGAGCCTAATACGCAAACCAATGGCATATGAGCGCGCGGATTGTAGCCTATATGCGCTCTGTATTTACTAAATATCCACCAGAAGCTGGTTTTCGATGCAGTCCAGTAGGCCACCTATTTAACATAAGCGTAACTATTGATAACAATTTTTGCGTTGTCAGGGGGATTTGTGGGATCCGTGTAATATCAGCACCATCAATATTCCGTGTGTTCCATATCCACCGGGGAGCCACTGTGTTCTAATCGCTCTTGCGCTTGCTGCAGTCCATGGCTCGAATAGGGAGGGAGCACATGGAATTCATTAGACTGCATGGTCCGAGCTCAGCGATGTAAAAAATACCACTGCCGTGTGTTGTGGTATGCTATAGACTGCAACCTCTCTAGTATTCGCCTACAATCCATCGTCTCATTCTACCGACCTTCCATTTGGGTTACATCTCTCTGAACTCATTCATTATTGACTGATCAATAGCATTAACACATAAAGGCCAGAGGGAATGTGTGTGTGTGTGTGTGTGTGTGTGTGTGTGTGTGTGTGTGTGTTTACTTGATGAGGCAGGGTTGCCACCTACAGGCGTTTGCCCCTCTCAATTCAAATATTGACAATAATCAGTCATTTCACAGGGTGTCCTGCCTAATCAAAATGATACACTTCAGTAGTCTTTAAATTACCTGCATCTGCACCTTTTACATTATAGGTAGTTGCATTTTCAGTGACTTACAAGGATGTCTGAGCATGTAACAGGACGTCCGATTCCGGTGTGACCTCAGACATGTGGCACTTTGTGAGAAGCTTCATAGAAATGAGACGGCAATGACTGTAGGCTGTTTGGCTGGATGCATTGTGTAGAGTTGAATGGATCGAGCAGAGGCCAGAGCCATACTTACAACACATGTATTGCTCTGGTCTAGGCCACATGCAATTCAACATATAAAACAGCTCTACATTGTTACTAGAAACCATTTGGTGCTCATCGTTGCAGTGAAAATGTATCATCGTAAGCTGACACAAACACATAGAGAAACAGGCGCAGGCGCGGGCACACGCACACGCGTTCAGGCGATTCAGCACCGACTGAAAAGGACAGCGACGGAATCTGAATTTTGAAATTCAGCACCGCAAGACTGTGGACAGGGACTGAGCCTAGAAGCCTGATGTTATATATGCTTGTGCTTTGCTTTTAGTGTTTTGTGTAATTTATGTCTATATAGGTATGTATAGTGTACTAATTGTTTATTGATGTGTTGATGCAGGGCTCATCTGCGAAAGAGATCGTGATCTCAGCATGGTTAGATTAAAAAATACATGAAAGGGCTGGCAATCTTATAGAAGGCCTAGTTATGGGAGTAACAGCAACACAGAGGGAATGTCTTATAGCACCCAGTGTATTGTTATGTTTTCTTCTTAGTCTTACTGATCAATGTCATTTTTCAAAGAGTCCACACAACCGGTTTAAATGGTTAGATTCAGTTGTGGCGTACAAGGAAAAGCTGAAAACTAGCACACAAACCAACACTATTTCATTTCACCAAATATTGTATTACATTAGATTACACTACACGTCATAAATATACTGTAAGTTGGATTCATCAACACGTGCCGGGAGAGAAGTGTTTTAAGAACAATGTTAAGGTGGTAATAATTGTATATACTTTCCTTTAATGTAAAACTTTATTTTTTTATATATAAAGGAAGTCACATTAATGACGTAATGGTCCCATAACCATGAAAGATTAGAACACTTTCATCTTCAGACACGGCGGATTCATTTTGATATATTTTCTGTAATCAGCATTTTATGCTGGCTTTGATGAAACATGAATTTAAATTCGGAGAGATGTCTTTGAGAGGCGAAAATAAATCTAAAACTATATCAGTGGGATGGTTGAAGGGAGGGATGGATGAAATGTGACGTTGTAAAAGTGATTAGTTGCAGCAAGTATTCTTCTGAATACATCTAAGTACTGTAGTAGAACACTGTAATAAAAACTACAAGCTACTTCCATGTCAACTGTTTTGCTCCGAATACTTCCATTGATTTAGTTACTTGGTCAAATTAAACATCATAGAAATTCCACCTGACATGACAGCCAACATTAACTATTTGGCTCCTACTTTAAACTATTTTTTTTTAAATAAGGTTTTAAATGAGGCTTTACGGGTCTTGGCAAAATCCATGCTAGGGTGCCAAAGAACCCACTTTAATGGATCTTATATGTACTTTATCAAGTGGCAGTGACTGCTTCTAAAGTATTTATAAATAATCTGTGTAGTGCTTATGAAGACTTTATGAACGCTCTAATAAAGATGTAATACGTTTTCGTTAGTTTGGGACCCGAATGGGAATGTGTTCTAGGTCACATCGTGGCATCAAGCACCTAACCTTTTTATTTTGGGGAATTGCTTCGTCAGTTCATCCTTAACTGTGGTTCATGCGACGCTAATGACAAGCCTGTTGCATCATGACCATGTTAAAAGGTAATGAACAGTCAAAATCATGTTTTTCAGGAAATTGATGATATTTTGATGAAAACAGATCGAAGTATGATGACCAAAGTATGAAAAATGACTGTTGCTTCTACAATGATAAAGTTTGATCATAAAGTTACTGGTCCCCTCCCCCATGTCAAACACTTGGATTCATTATTAAGGGGACAAGGTGACATCACCTTAACGCTCATTTTAATACACCAATGGTAACGTGATTCTCTTACCTAATTTAAATAAGTACGGCCTTGTAACCAATATCGGAGAAGGCATGCCTGCAGAGGCGCGTGGTATATATGGATAGATAGCAACTCTACTGGTTCCCAATTTTTACTGTAGAGTGTCAGCAAATATAATTCAAAGTTTACCCTATTCATCTATGGCAAATATATTTATATGTCACCCCTTTCCTCTGCGTCTGGTGTTAGCATGTTGCTGGCTAGCTAGGTCTTCAGCCAGCATGAAACAAAAGGAGGCGATGGGTCATTCAAAACACAGACGCAGTTGTCAAGTCAACACATCAGTCAGTGGTGCTGTGAACCGCATCACAAGAGACATGCCAAATGGGAGATTAATAATAAAAAATGGATATCATTGATGCAATTTCAATGTTGTTTGAGTTGCTTTGTGTTTCACCAAATTAGCTTGAGATGATTTAACTGTAACACTGCTCACTGCATCCAAGTTGCTTGAAATAGGCGTTTCAAAGAGCTGTCAGTCAAGGCGACCTCATGAATATAAACTCCCCACCCACTCAGCCTGTCTTTTCAAGCTTCCTGGAAGGTAGCCAAATGTAATTTTCAGAACCTTTAAATACCTGAAGCAGTAAACTGCCAAATAAATTGAAGGACACGGAGGAAAGCGACAAGTTATAGTGTTAACAAATCCCTGAGGAAAAATGCCTTCCGTTGGTTAATCTCCTTCAGTTTGGCCCACAGCCCCTGCACTGTCACACTGCATTTGCTGTTGGCCAATGCATTGTCTGTTTCTTCCTCATTCATCTCTTTCTATATCTGCCTATAGGGAGTTTGGGATCAGCTGTCTTGAAAAAAACAAGTCTCACAGCTTTCTGGGACAAACTTCAAGAGCCAGAAAAAAAAACTTCCAAGGATTTTCCATAGCTACTGTACCAAGGATGTCCTTCAATTATTAAGATGGATACCCCCAATGCACTTGTTCTCCCAGCCTTGATTGAATATTAAGTGGCCACCCCCAACATAAGAGATCCATAAGATGAGGCCCATGCAGAGACTAAAGGCTGAGTCGGCATCAACTCCTCTCCCTGAGTCCCAGCAGAAGACGAACCCGAGCCTTTCAACGCAACTGCAGAGTATGCCTGTCACATCTGGGCTAAATTCTCTTAGGAGGGAGGAGCGATGCGGCGCTATTACCATGTCCCAGGTAATGTGGAGAGTGTCTGCGCCTCCATGTCCCCGAAGTAGGGCGATGCCTATTTCTGTCTGAGTTTGTGGTGGTTTTAAACTATTTAGTGGTTTGAAAGGATGCAAAACCCAGAAAGATAACAGAAAAAACTCTTAAGTGTAGTCTATGAGTCTACAGGACAAAGCAGTTGAATCCACTGACCAGTAGTGTATAACGTAGGGCTGTCAAGAGTTCATCTGTCACGCTCTGACCTTAGAGAGCCTTTTAATGTCTCTATTTGGTTTGGTCAAGGTGTGATTTGGGGTGGGCATTCTATGTTTTGTTATCTAAGATTTTATTTCTATGTTTTGGCCTGGTATGGTTCTCAATCAGGGACAGCTGTCTATCATTGTCTCTGATTGGGAACCATACTTAGGTAGCCCTTTTTCCCTCCTTTCTTTGTGGGAAGTTGGCTTTGTTTAGGGCACATAGCCTTTAGCTTCACGGTTTGTTTGTAGTGTTTATTGTTTTTGTCAGCGTCATCTTAAATAAAGAATATGTACCCTCACCACGCTGCACCTTGGTCCTCCTCCTTCAACAGCCGTGACATCATCGGTCAATTCAAATGCACTTTTTGTTATTTTAGAGCACCATTTTTTTCTTTATCGTGATTCGTCACATTGTCTGAAAGCATTCAGAATACACTGAAAACATCCAAAATACAGTACATACTCAGTACAGGTAAAAACAACATTATCAAAACATCCAAAATACAGTACATACTCAGTACAGGTAAAAACAACATTATCAAAACATCCAAAATACAGTACATACTCAGTACAGGTAAAAAGAAAGGGCTGCTTTATTAATTTACCAGATTTTGCGAACCGTTTCTTGAGTTTTGGACAAAATCAAGTCGTCAATATTCTTATAATGCTTTTTCTGTATAAAAGAAATCTTAAAATTACAGCTCAATTCGAGCAAATTCTGAATTTGAGATTAGTCCCGATAATCAGAGCAAATCATGCAATTAATTCAATATGTTTTAGTCGTTTTACAGCCTTAGTATAAAGGTAGAAACATAACAGCATATTTACCCTTTCATTTACTTTACCATTTCAGCTGTGGCCTTAATATAGGATATATATATATTTTTAAATCAAACATTACTTATTGGTAATTAAGTAGGAATTGAACTGACTTGATGGGTAGACCCTTATTCACTCTCTTTTTCCCTATTCCACTGAACACACCGATACTTCAGGGTGTGGGGCCCTTGTCCTATACAAAACTCACATATTGTATGTAAAGCACCGTGTCATCATTGAGCACGTGTCATCCTTGAGCTTGCGTCTTTCTTGAGCATGTGAGTAAATCAATTTTCTCATTTGCTTGTTATTCCTAAACAGAATCCTTATCATCATTTGCTTGTTATTCAACAGAATCCTTATCATCATTTGCTTGTTATTCCTAAACAGAATCCTTATCATCATTTGCTTGTTATTCCTAAACAGAATACTTATCATCATTTGCTTGTTATTCCTCAACAGAATCCTTATCATCATTTACTTGTTATTCAACAGAATCCTTATCATCATTTACTTGTTATTCCTCAACAGAATCCTTATCATCATTTACTTGTTATTCCTCAACAGAATCCTTATCATCATTTACTTGTTATTCCTCAACAGAATCCTTATCATCATTTGCTTGTTATTCAACAGAATCCTTATCATCATTTACTTGTTATTCCTAAACAGAATCCTTATCATCATTTACTTGTTATTCCTCAACAGAATCCTTATCATCATTTACTTGTTATTCCTCAACAGAATCCTTATCATCATTTACTTGTTATTCAACAGAATCCTTATCATCATTTACTTGTTATTCCTCAACAGAATCCTTATCATCATTTACTTGTTATTCCTCAACAGAATACTTATCATAATTTACTTGTTATTCCTCAACAGAATACTTATCCTCATTTGCTTGTTATTCCTCAACAGAATCCTTATCATCATTTACTTGTCATTCTTAAACAGAATCCTTATAATTTGCTTGTTATTCCTACACAGAATCCTTATCCTCATTTTCTTGTTATTCCTACACAGAATCCTTATCATCATTTACTTGTCATTCTTAAACAGAATCCTTATCATTATTTGCACTAAGCTTCATGACATCTAGCCTGACTGACGCCCTCCCCACGCGACCACACAGCAAGAAGACTTTGAGAGCTTGTGTCAGCCAGACTACATGACAGCCGCTGTAACTCACAAAGACACACCAGGCCCTCATTCAATGACCCAACATCCTGTGCTTTCTACATATTTTCCACTCAATCACTTCACTCTTCAACACACAGGCAATATCCAGACAACATGAAAATACTCTTTAAGATGAAGTATTCCAGCATCTGAATTATTTTACTCTTCTCTTGGCCTCTCTGGGATAGGCAAGGAGAAGTCAAACAATGTACATGAAGAATTATCCAAAACTCCCTCGGTCTCCATGCCAATATGGATACCTGGCGCGCCGTCAAATACACTCCACCTCCCATCGACGGTGAACTTTGCTGTCCTACTGCGTTGTTTTTCCCGAATACATTATTTTGATTAATTGCACTGGATCCCCATTGGATTTGAATGACCTCCAAAAACTGTACTGAGTGCTGATCACATGACTTCCAGTACAGCCCCAGATTTCTACAAAGCATGGTAATGAGGCTCATTAGCATAAACATGAAGAGAGAGAAGAAGAAGAGAGGCTCTCCCTGTTGTACACTATGAGTTGTACTACTTCTGTGATTTGGGTTGGCATGTTTCGCCCACCTCTGGCTAAGTTTCTCCAGTTTCATTCCATTGCCATCCTACTTGAACTTGCTGCACGCAAAATCAAACGAGAGAGCGGTGAAGATGAGTGATCATGCTTCAGGGCCGTGATGACAGAGGAGGGAAGTTATAGGATGACCTCATCGTTCCTGTCAGTTTGGTGGAGGATGACAGGTTATAGGATGACCTCAGCGTTCCTGTCAGTTTGGTGGAGGATGACAGGTTATAGGATGACCTCAGCGTTCCCGTCAGTTTGGTGGAGGATGACAAGTTATAGGATGACCTCAGCGTTCCTGTCAGTTTGGTGGAGGATACCAGGTTATCGGATGACCTCAGCGTTCCTGTCAGTTTGGTGGAGGATACCAGGTTATCGGATGACCTCAGCGTTCCTGTCAGTTTGGTGGAGGATACCAGGTTATAGGATGACCTCAGCGTTCCTGTCAGTTTGGTGGAGGATACCAGGTTATCGGATGACCTCAGCGTTCCTGTCAGTTTGGTGGAGGATACCAGGTTATCGGATGACCTCAGCGTTCCTGTCAGTTTGGTGGAGGATACCAGGTTATCGGATGACCTCAGCGTTCCTGTCAGTTTGGTGGAGGATACCAGGTTATAGGATGACCTCAGCGTTCCTGTCAGTTTGGTGGAGGATACCAGGTTATAGGATGACCTCAGCGTTCCTGTCAGTTTGGTGGAGGATACCAGGTTATCGGATGACCTCAGCGTTCCTGTCAGTTTGGTGGAGGATACCAGGTTATCGGATGACCTCAGCGTTCCTGTCAGTTTGGTGGAGGATGTCAAACAGAAGAAAAGCAGGTCTCCGTTAGACCTGACACTTATCCCGACGTCTGTCAGTGACGGTCACCCCAAGGCCTTCCTGAACACGGAATGGACTCGTTCTGTCTCTCAGGTTTCATCTAGCAACGATCTCTGTTCTTTGACCTCCCTTCAACACAGAGGAGTGGAAAACAAAGGTACGGAACAAAGAAAGGTCATCTCAATACTGAACTGAACTTTGACCTTTATTCAACACAGAGGAGAGGAAAACAAAGGCAGTAAACAAAGAAAGGTCATCTCACTACTGAACTGAACTTTGACCTCCCTTCAACACAGAGGAGTGGAAAACAAAGGTAGGGAACAAAGAAAGGTCATCTCACTACTGAACTGAACTTTAACCTTTATTCAACACAGAGGAGTGGAAAACAAAGGGAGGGAACATAGAAAGGTCATCTCACTACTGAACTGAACTTTGACCTTTATTCAACACAGAGGAGAGGAAAACAAAAGTAGGGAACAAAGAAAGGTCATCTCACTACTGAACTGAAATCAGCGTTTCACCTAGAAGGCCTACCTCAGTTGATAGCGTTTCTTATTGCTGGTAGAGTGATGATTCAGGCCTTGACTCTTACAGGTGGTTGAGGTCTGATACTCCACTAAGAGGACCTAACCAGAGATGGTGGTAGAATATGGAGGTCTTGTATATATCATTGCACCGCACTGTTATACAGCTCTTTTTACATTGCTTTCTCCTCAGTCAGGGAAAAGGTGAAGTTTGTATTTTGAGTAAAGATTACCTGGAGACTTTGCTGATCAATACCAGCCCTCACAGCCAACACTATCTCTGAAGAGCGGAGTAAAGATTGATTGTTGTTAAGCACTTTACAGGATGGAAAGAGGATGAGGACAGATCATAAAACGCCCACGCGCCCACCAACCTGCCTGCCTCTGCTGCTCCCGGGACCAGCCAATCAATACGCGGATCAGCACAAAATCATGAAATCAACAAGAAGGCCGGCACTGAAGCACTAGAGGGATGTGAAGTCTTATAGTTGGTGTAGCACAAAAAGCAGACTGAAACAGTTGGTGTTAATAACCAACACCGTTCATACAGTTGGCTTTCTCTTTGTGACTGTATTTTTAGATACAGTTTTAGCATTTGACCTTGAATCTGGTCTTATTGATTCCAATAGATTCTTGCAGAGGAACACAACTGTTCACATATACTCCAGGGAACAATGCAACTTGTGTTATAAAGCTGTAGTTTCAATACCTAGACTATCATCCATTCATTGCTGCCTATTTGCAGAGAGATCATATATTTGGCTTCATACCTCACATCTCCACCCATACCATTATCTTGTTATATGGACTGATGCCACTAATGCCCAAAATGGACGGATGCCACTCGCTTGGCTCTTATGTTAATGAAGTAAATTTGCAAGCTGGAAAGGTGGAGCTCATATTATTCAGTTAGCTGATGGGTAAGACTCCCTGGCTAAATAGAAGTAGAAAATGAATTAAACTAAATTCATGCAAACAGTTTGGAGAGTCAAGGCTAGTGGACTAATGTCAGGGCTAGTGGACTAATGTCAGGGCTAGTGGGCTAATGTCAGGGCTAGTGGACTAATGTCAGGGCTAGTGGGCTAATGTCAGGGCTAGTGGACTAATGTCAGGGCTAGTGGGCTAATGTCAGGGCTAAGTGGGCTAATGTCAGGGCTAGTGGGCTAATGTCAGGGCTCAGTAGTGGACTAATGTCAGGGCTAGTGGACTAATGTCAGGGCTAGTGGCTAATGTCAGGGCTAGTGGACTAATGTCAGGGCTAGTGGGCTAATGTCAGGGCTAGTGGGCTAAGTCAGGGCTAGTGGGCTAATGTCAGGGCTAGTGGGCTAATGTCAGGGCTAGTGGGCTAATGTGGTTAGTATGGCTAGTGGGCTAGTGGGCTAATGTCAGGGCTAGTGTCAGGGCTAGTGGGATAATGTCAGGGCTAGTGTCAGGGCTAGTGGGATAATGTCAGGGCTAATGTCAGGGCTAGTGTCAGGGCTAGTGTCAGGGCTAGTGTCAGGGCTAGTGTCAGGGCTAGTGGGCTAATGTCAGGGCTAGTGTCAGGGGCTGTGTCGACTGTGTCAAAGACTTTGTTAGACATCCTCTGTTTGACACATGAAGATGAAATGATAACTGCTGTTGCTGGGTTTGCTTACTGTAAAATGAATAGCTTACTGCAGATAGATCTGGCCACTTCAAAAATATGTTCATATTTGACTACATATAATAGCTATTTTGGCTGCTTACAGCTACAATCCTTATTTGGTGGAACCACACGTCCGTTTGGGATATTACAACAACAAATAAGTTACCGAGACAACAAACGGTTTCCCCCTCGGACATCACTGCACCCTCGATAGAACAGCAGAATATGTAACCATGCTTATCACGTTCCTCTCCTCCGTTTCTCCTCCGTTACATCATCAAAACCAAAACCCGAACAAAGGCGTCGGGTCGAACATGCTGCTGTTTCCTCGAGTTCCATCTTTAAGTTCAAATTATGAACCTGACAAAAAAAACTGTCTCACTCCAAAAAAATGCAGCAGTCCAGACACACACTTCACAGTTTGGCTGTTGCACACTTCACAGTTTGGCTGTTGAACACTTCACAGTTTGGCTGTTGAACACTTCACAGTTTGGCTGTTGCACACTTCACAGTTTGGCTGTTGCACACTTCACAGTTTGGCTGTTGAACACTTCACAGTTTGGCTGTTGAACACTTCACAGTTTGGCTGTTGCACGCTTCACAGTTTGGCTGTTGCACGCTTCACAGTTTGGCTGTTGCACAGTTTGGCTGTTGCTTCACAGTTTGGCTGTTGCACATTCACAGTTTGGCTGTTGCACACTTCACAGTTTGGCACACTTCACAGTTTGGCTGTTGCACACTTCACAGTTTGGCTGTTGCACACTTCACAGTTTGGCTGTTGCACACTTCACAGTTTGGCTGTTGCACACTTCACAGTTTGGCTGTTGCACACTTCACAGTTTGGCTGTTGCACACTTCACAGTTTGGCTGTTGCACACTTCACAGTTTGGCTGTTGCACACTTCACAGTTTGGCTGTTGCACACTTCACAGTTTGGCTGTTGCACACTTCACAGTTTGGCTGTTGCACGCTTCACAGTTTGGCTGTTGCACACTTCACAGTTTGGCTGTTGAACACTTCACAGTTTGGCTGTTGAACACTTCACAGTTTGGCTGTTGAACACTTCACAGTTTGGCTGTTGCACGCTTCCAGGCTTTTTTTTATTGAAAGCTTGTGGGTGAATAACTGTAAACAATGATGACTAATTTCTCATTGAAGTGGCCTTTTAACACCACTAAATGACAACATTTCAAGCTACCTTCATTAGAAGTCAGAAGTCAATGAATAAAGATAGAGTTCAGAGTACTGGTTGATGGACAGTACTCTTCACAGTCATTACTCAGCTTGGAGTGATGGGAAACATGATCTGATGAAACTCTTAGCTGTTCACTATTAAAACATAGAGGAGTCCCACTTTAACTAACAATGTCCGTAATACTTTACTATTTACCTGGCAGGTACAACGGCAGTGTAATTACAGTGTAGAGACAGACAGTGTTGCACGGTAATCACACCAAATGTTCAATATGTATTTGCCCGGGCTAGAAGTGATCAGAAGTATATTTTTGGACATAAATGACAAAACATTTAGGAGATAGAGGTGCTCAATGTTGACCATTTTGCATACTGCACCCCACCATGAAACATCCATGTCTTCATCACTAGAAAATATAAACGGTTGAGGTTGATATCATTTAAAACCTTACAAACAGGTTTGTCAAACAATATTTATTTAAAAGTTCAATGGAAATTGTATTTTTTTTATTTTTTTTACCTTTAACAGAAATTCTTTTTTTTTTAAACGCAAACTACATTTTTTCCTCCACATATGTTGTAGCTTTGACCATATTTGACATAATTTGAGGTGTTTGTGTTGTGCCCACCATCGGTTGAAACACAGCATACTCTTGAATACAGGCTGGGTGTCATGTTGTGGCTGATAAATGTACTAAAACAGCTGTATAATTGAAATGTCAACTTTCAAAAGGTGGGACGAAGATGGTTGGTGGTCCACACATCAGAGAATGTTGACTTGACTAAGAATATCAATACCTTCCTAATATTGGTTTTACATTAGACTGTCAATCTTCCATTGGAAACCTATTGAAATCAGAACTGTAGAGAATAGAATAGACATTCCTATTTAAGTTGACATTTGATGGTGGGTGGACCGGCGGCCATCTTTGTAGTAGTAATTGAAAGTAAAAATGTCAATTCAATTTAAATGTCAATGATGTACAAGTTAAATTGAAGTGGTCTTCAAGGAGCATTAAGCTCCTTGGCGTCCACATCACTAAGGACATGGTCCACACCCACGTCCACACACACCCACACACACACACACACACACAGTTGTGAAGAAAGACACGAAAGCGCCTCTTTCCCCTTCAGGAGGCTGAAAAGATTTGTCATGGGTCATCAGATTTTCAAAAAGTTCTACAGCTGCACCTTCGAGAGCATTTTGTCTGGCTGCATCACCGCTTGGTATGGCAAATGCACTGCCCTCGACCGCAAAGCTCTACAGATGGTGGTGCGGACAGCCGAGTACATCACTGGGGCCGAGCTCCCTGCCATCCAGGACCTCTATATCGGGAGGAAGGCCTGAAAAATTGCTAACGACTCCAGCCACCCAAGCCATAGACTGTTCATTCTGCTACCATCCGACTAACAGATCCTGGAGCATCGGCTCCCAGACCAACAGGCTCCCAGACAGCTTCAAGCCCCAAGCCGTAGACTGTTCACTCTGCTACCATCCGACTAACAGATCCTGGAGCATCGGCTCCCAGACCAACAGGCTCCCAGACAGCTTCAAGACCCAAGCCATAAGACTGCGAAATAGCCATAAGACTACTAAATTGTTCCTTAAACGATTACGGACTATCTGCAGCTACCCCATCTTGCACTGACTCTATGAACACACATAAGACTATACACTGAGTGTACAAAACATTAGGAACACCTTCCTAATATTGAGTTGTACCCCCCTTTTCCCTCAGAACAGCCTCAATTTGTCGAGACTTGGTCTCTATTAGGGGTCAAAAGGGATTCCACAGGGATGCTGGCCCATGTTGACTCCAATGCTTCCCACAGTTGTGTCAAGTTGGCTGGATGTCCTTTGGGTAGTGGAACAGAACAAAACGGTGCGCCTGGCACCAACTGCCCTACACCGTTCAAAGGCACTTAAATATTTTGTCTTGCCCAGTCACCCTCTGAATGGCACACATACACAATCCATGTCCCAATTGTCTCAAGGCCTAAAAATCATTCTTTAACCTGTCTCCTCCCCTTCATCTACACTGATTGAAGTGGATTTAAGTTACATTTAAGTTACATCAATAAAGGATCATATCTTTCACCTGGATTCACCTGGTCAGTCTATGTCATGGAAAGAGCATGTTTTGTAAAATTAGTGTACACACTATACATACACAATCACCCACTCACTCACACAGACTACACTTACACACACACACTCACACGACACAGCAACAGTTGCCGGTTAGCTTCCTAACTATTTTGTTCTCACAGGGTCTGCAACAAACACACACACACCTTTACACTCAGTTTTCTCTTATTATTATCTATCCTGATGCCTGGTCACTTTACCCTGCCTTCATGTACATATCTACCTCAAATACCTTATTATTATCTATCCTGATGTCTAGTCACTTTACCCTGCCTTCATGTACATATCTACCTCAAATACCTTATTATTATCTATCCTGATGTCTAGTCACTTTACCCTGCCTTCATGTACATATCTACCTCAAATACCTTATTATTATCTATCCTGATGTCTAGTCACTTTACCCTGCCTTCATGTACATATCTACCTCAAATACCTTATTATTATCTATCCTGATGTCTAGTCACTTTACCCTGCCTTCATGTACATATCTACCTCAAATACCTTATTATTATCTATCCTGATGCCTGGTCACTTTATCCTGCATTCATGTACATATCTACCTCAAATACCTTATTATTATCTATCCTGATGCCTAGTCACTTTACCCTGCCTTCATGTACATATTGATGGGGTCAAATTGGGGTCATGATAGGGGCTGCACCAAATGATTGATGTATTATAATAATTGATTATGCTTATGTTGTATTAATAGAAGGGGAAGGGCTATAATACCCTCCCACATTACATTTATAGGGTCCTAGACTACTGATTAACAATATATATACATTATAAGGTTTAAAAGTGTTTCACAGTTATTTTCTAGTCTGTCTCCTATAAAGAAACGGTCTGTGAGAAAAGCATCTCAAATATAAATACAGAACCCTGCAGGGGAGATAAGAGACTAGTCAGACGTACCTCTATAAATCAACTTGGGGACATTTACTGCTGAGCCCTTAGAAAATGCTGGAACTATTGTATCTCTCTTGCAAGTTTGTATAGCTGTGTATGCAGGGGCTTAGTCTGATAAGTAGAAGGTAATGACGTATGCAGTGACATCACTAGGGCTTCGGGCTTAGTAAAATAACTTGGGACTTTTCCTATTTGGCAGAACTCAGGTGAGACATCAGTTGTATGTGTGATGTTTGATCTTTGACTTCTGTCTACAGCTGTATTTTGATTCAAATTGTTATGAATTATAAGTGCACATTTTGAGTGTTCCTTATTTGTTAAGTAAATAAAACGGAGCCCAGAAAAACAGAACCAACAATATCTACCTCAAATACCTTATTATTATCTATCCTGATGCTTAGTCACTTTACCCTGCCTTCATGTACATATCTACCTCAAATACCTTATTATTATCTATCCTGATGCTTAGTCACTTTAACCTGCCTTCATGTACATATCTACCTCAAATACCTTATTATTATCTATCCTGATGCTTAGTCACTTTACCCTGCCTTCATGTACAGTACCAGTCAAAAGATTGGACACATCTTCACATCTAAAAGTTCATTTGTGGAATTTCTTTGCTTCTTAATGTGTTTGAGCCAATCAGTTATGTTGTGACAAGGTAGGGGCGGTATACAGAAGATAGCCCAATTTGGTAAAAGACCAAGTCCATATTATGGCAAGAACAGCTCACCTTCCAACAGTCAAAAGTTTGGACATATCTACTCATTCTAGGGTTTTTCTTTATTTGTATTCTTTCTACATTGTAGAATAATATTGAAGACATCAAAACTATGAAATAACACATATGGAATCATGTAGTAACCAAAAAAGTGATTACATTTTATATTTGAGATTCTTCAAAGTAGCCACCCTTTGCCTTGATGACAGCTTTACACACTCTTGGCATTCTCTCAACCAGCTTCATGAGGTAGTCAACTGGAATGCATTTCAATTAACAGGTGTGTCTTCTTAAAAGTTTCCTTCCTTCTTTTCCTTCTTTCCTTGAGCCAATCAATTGTGTTGTGACATGGTAGGGGTGGTATACAGAAGAAAGCCCAATTTGGTAAAAGACCAAGTCCATTTTATGGCAAGAAGAGCTTACCTTCCAACAGGACAATGGCCTTAAGCACACAACCACTGCAACGCAGGAGTGGCTTTGGGACAAGTCTCTGAACGTCCTTGAGTGACCCAGCCAGAGCCCGGACTTGAACCCGATCTAACATCTCTGGAGAGACCTGAAAATAGCTGTGCAGGAATGCTCCCCCATCCAACCTGACAGAGCTTGAGAGGATCTGCAGAGAAGAATGGGAGAAACTCCCCATTTACAGGTGTGCTAAGCTTGTAGCATCATACTGAAGAAGACACAAGGCTGTAATCGCTGCCAAAGGTGCTTCAACAAAGTACTGAGTGAAGGGTCTGAATACTTATGTAAATGGGATATTTCCATTTCTAAAAACCTGCTTTTGCTTTGTCATTTAATACATTTTAGAATAAGGCTGTAATGTAACAAAATGTGGAAAAAGTCAAGAGGTCTGAATACTTTCCAAATGCACTGTACTTTCTGTATATGGCTTCACATTGTTCTGGTACTGGTACTTCCTGTATACAGCTCCACATTGATCTGGTACTGGTACTTCCTGTATATAGCTCCACATTGATCTGGTACTGGTACTTCCTGTATACAGCTCCACATTGATCTGGTACTGGTACTTCCTGTATACAGCTCCACATTGATCTGGTACTGGTACTCCCTGTATATGGCTTCACATTGATCTGGTACTGGTACTCCCTGTATATGGCTTCACATTGTTCTGGTACTGGTACTTCCTGTATACAGCTCCACATTGATCTGGTACTGGTACTTCCTGTATATAGCTCCACATTGATCTGGTACTGGTACTTCCTGTATACAGCTCCACATTGATCTGGTACTGGTACTTCCTGTATACAGCTCCACATTGATCTGGTACTGGTACTCCCTGTATATAGCTCCACATTGATCTGGTACTGGTACTCCTGTATATGGCTTCACATTGTTCTGGTACTGGTACTCCTGTATATAGCTCCACATTGATCTGGTACTGGTACTCCCTGTATATAGCTCCACATTGATCTGGTACTGGTACTCCTGTATATAGCTCCACATTGTTCTGGTACTGGTACTTCCTGTATACAGCTCCACATTGATCTGGTACTGGTACTCCTGTATATAGCTCCACATTGATCTGGTACTGGTACTCCCTGTATATGGCTTCACATTGTTCTGGTACTGGTACTTCCTGTATACAGCTCCACATTGTTCTGGTACTGGTACTTCCTGTATACAGCTCCACATTGATCTGGTACTGGTACTCCTGTATATAGCTCCACATTGATCTGGTACTGGTACTTCCTGTATATAGCTCCACATTGATCTGGTACTGGTACATCCTGTATATAGCTTCACAGTGATCTGATACTGGTACTGGTAAACCCTGTATATAGCTCCACATTGATCTGGTATTGGTACTCCTGTATATAGCTCCACATTGATCTCGTACTGGTACTTCCTGTATATAGCTCCACATTGATCTGTTACTGGTACTTCCTGTATATAGCTCCACATTGATCTGGCACTGGTACTCCCTGTATATAGCTCCACATTGATCTGGTACTGGTACTTCCTGTATATAGCTCCACATTGATCTGGTACTGGTACTTCCTGTATATAGCTTCACATTGATCTGGTACTGGTACTTCCTGTATATAGCTCCACATTGATCTGGTACTGGTACTTCCTGTATATAGCCTCACATTGATCTGGTACTGGTACTTCCTGTATACAGCTCCACATTGATCTGGTACTGGTACTTCCTGTATATAGCCTCACATTGATCTGGTACTGGTACTCCCTGTATATAGCTCCACATTGATCTGGTACTGGTACTTCCTGTATATAGCTTCACATTGATCTGGTACTGGTACTTCCTGTATATAGCTTCACATTGATCTGGTACTGGTACTCCCTGTATATAGCTCCACATTGATCTGGTACTGGTACTTCCTGTATACAGCTCCACATTGATCTGGTACTGGTACTCCCTGTATATAGCTCCACATGGATCTGGTACTGGTACTTCCTGTATATAGCCTCACATTGACCTGGTACTGGTACCCCCTGTATATAGCTCCACATTGATCTGGTATTGGTACTTTCTGTATACAGCTCCACATTGATCTGGTACTGGTACTTCCTGTATATAGCCTCACATTGATCTGGTTATGGTACTCCCTGTATATAGCTCCAAATTGATCTGGTACTGGTACTTCCTGTATATAGCTTCACATTGATCTGGTATTGGTAATTCCTGTATACAGCTCCACATTGATCTGGTACTGGTACTTCCTGTATATAGCCTCACATTGATCTGGTACTGATACTTCCTGTATACAGCTCCACATTGATCTGGTAGTGGTACTTCCTGTATACAGCTCCACATTGATCTGGTACTGGTACTCCCTGTATATAGCTCCACATTGATCTGGTACTGGTACTTCCTGTATATAGCTCCACATTGATCTGGTACTGGTACATCCTGTATATAGCTTCACAGTGATCTGATACTGGTACACCCTGTATATAGCTCCACATTGATCTGGTTATGGTACTCCCTGTATATAGCTCCTCATTGATCTGGTACTGGTACTTCCTGTATATAGCTCCACATTGATCTGGTACTAGTACTCCCTGTATATAGCTCCACATTGATCTGGTACTGGTACTCCCTGTATATAGCTTCACACTGATCTGGTACTGGTACCCGCTGTATATAGCTCCAAATTGATCTGGTATTGGTACTCCCTGTATATAGCTCCAAATTGATCTGGTACTGGTACTTCCTGTATATAGCTTCACATTGATCTGGTACTGGTACTTCCTGTATACAGCTCCACATTGATCTGGTACTGGTACTTCCTGTATATAGCCTCACATTGATCTGGTTATGGTACTCCCTGTATATAGCTCCACATTGATCTGGTACTGGTACTTCCTGTATATAGCTTCACATTGATCTGGTACTGGTACTTCCTGTATATAGCCTCACATTGATCTGGTACTGGTACTCCCTGTATATAGCTCCACATTGATCTGGTACTGGTACTTCCTGTATACAGCTCCACATTGATCTGGTACTGGTACTCCCTGTATATAGCTCCACATGGATCTGGTACTGGTACTTCCTGTATATAGCCTCACATTGACCTGGTACTGGTACCCCCTGTATATAGCTCCACATTGATCTGGTATTGGTACTTTCTGTATACAGCTCCACATTGATCTGGTACTGGTACTTCCTGTATATAGCCTCACATTGATCTGGTTATGGTACTCCCTGTATATAGCTCCAAATTGATCTGGAACTGGTACTCCCTGTATATAGCTTCACACTGATCTGGTACTGGTACCCCTGTATATAGCTCCACATTGATCTGGTACTGGTACTCCTGTATATAGCTTCACACTGATCTGTTACTGGTACCCCTGTATATAGCTCCACATTGATCTGGTACTGGTACTTCCTGTATATAGCCTCACACTGATCCTGTATCTGGTACTACATCCTGTATATAGCTCCAAATTGATCTGGTACTGGTACTTCCTGTATATAGCTCCACATTGATCTGGTACTGGTACTTCCTGTATATAGCTCCACATTGATCTGGTACTGGTACTTCCTGTATATAGCTCCACATTGATCTGGTACTGGTACTTCCTGTATACAGCTCCACATTGATCTGGTACTGGTACTCCTGTATATAGCTCCACATGGATCTGGTACTGGTACTTCCTGTATATAGCCTCACATTGACCTGGTACTGGTACCCCCTGTATACAGCTCCACATTGATCTGGTACTGGTACTTCCTGTATATAGCCTCACATTGATCTGGTTATGGTACTCCCTGTATATAGCTCCACATTGATCTGGTACTGGTACTTCCTGTATATAGCTTCACATTGATCTGGTACTGGTACCCCCTGTATATAGCTCCACATTGATCTGGTATTGGTACTTTCTGTATACAGCTCCACATTGATCTGGTACTGGTACTCCCTGTATATAGCTTCACATTGATCTGGTACTGGTACTCCCTGTATATAGCTCCACATTGATCTGGTACTGGTACTCCCTGTATATAGCTCCACATTGATCTGGTACTGGTACTTCCTGTATATAGCTCCACATTGATCTGGTACTGGTACTCCTGTATATAGCTCCACATTGATCTGGTACTGGTACTTCCTGTATATAGCTCACATTGATCTGGTACTGGTACTTCCTGTATATAGCTCACATTGATCTGGTACCTGACTTTCTGTATACAGCTCACACATTGATCTGGTACTGGTACTTCCTGTATATAGCCTCACATTGATCTGGTACTGGTACTCCTGTATATAGCTCCACATTGATCTGGTACTGGTACTTCCTGTATATAGCTTCACATTGATCTGGTACTGGTACCCCCTGTATACAGCTCCACATTGATCTGGTACTGGTACTCCCTGTATATAGCTCACACTGATCTGGTACTGGTACTCCTGTATATAGCTCCACATTGATCTGGTACTAGTACTTCCTGTATACTGATCTGGTACTAGTCTGGTACTACCTGTATATAGCTCACACTGATCTGGTACTAGTACTCCCTGTATATAGCTCCACATTGATCTGGTACTGGTACTCCCTGTATATAGCTCCACATTGATCTGGTACTGGTACTCCCTGTATATAGCTCCACATTGATCTGGTACTGGTACTCCCTGTATATAGCTCCACATTGATCTGGTACTGGTACTCCCTGTATATACTGTAGCTCCATTCTTGAGTATTCTTTTCCTCTTTTGTTACTATTTTTGTTGTAATTTCTTTAACTCTGCATCGTTGGGAAGGGCTCTTAAGGAAGAATAAAAAATGAATTATGAATTATATTTCTATGACTGACATGACCTGGCCTGTATTCTAGAGCATTCTGGGTCTCATCTGATGGCGGACACAACACAAACACATCAGATTATCTCATCTGATGGAGGACACAACACCAACACCTCAGATTATCTCATCTGATGGAGGACACAACACAAACACATCAGATTATCTCATCTGATGGAGGACACAACACATACACCTCAGATTATCTCATCTGATGGAGGACACAACACCAACACCTCAGATTATCTCAATTGATGGAGGACACAACACCAACACCTCCGATTATCTCATCTGATGGAGGACACAACACAAACACCTCAGATTATCTCATTTGATGGAGGACACAACACCAACACCTCAGATTATCTCAATTGATGGAGGACACAACACCAACACCTCAGATTATCTCATCTGATGGAGGACACAACACAAACACCTCAGATTATCTCATTTGATGGAGGACACAACACCAACACCTCAGATTATCTCATCTGATGGAGGACACAACACATACACCTCAGATTATCTCATCTGATGGAGGACACAACACATACACCTCAGATTATCTCATCTGATGGAGGACACAACACAAACACCTCAGATTATCTCATTTGATGGAGGACACAACACCAACACCTCACATTATCTCATCTGATGGAGGACACAACACAAACACATCAGATTATCTCATCTGATGGAGGACACAACACATACACCTCAGATTATCTCATCTGATGGAGGACACAACACATACACCTCAGATTATCTCATCTGATGGAGGACACACCACAAACACCTCAGATTATCGCAGATTATCGCAGATTATCTCATCTGATGGAGGACACAACACAAACACCTCACCTCATGGGGTATCACTTCCGGCGCCGACAGAGATGGCCGCCTCGCTTCGCGTTCCTAGGAAACTACGCAGTTTTTTGTTTTTTTACGTGTTATTTCTTACACTAGTACCCCAGGTCATTTTAGGTTTCATTACATACAGCCGAGAAGAACTACTGAATATAAGATCAGCGTCAACTCACCATCAGTACGACCACGAATATGTTTTTCGCGATGCGGATCCTGTGTTCTGCCTTACAACCAGTGCCACGGAATGGTTCCCATGCAGCGACCCAAAAAAACGACTCAGAAAAAGAGGGAAACGAAGCGGTCTTCTGGTCAGACTCCGGAGACGGGCACATCGTGCACCACTCCCTAGCATTCTTCTTGCCAATGTCCAGTCTCTTGACAACAAGGTTGATGAAATCCGAGCAAGGGTAGCATTCCAGAGGGACATCAGAGACTGTAACGTTCTCTGCTTCACGGAAACATGGCTAACTGGAGAGACGCAATCCGAAGCGGTGCAGCCAGCGGGTTTCTCCACGCATCGCGCCGACAGAAACGAACATCTTTCTGGTAAGAAGAGGGGCGGGGGCGTATGCCTTATGGCCAACGTGACATGGTGTGATGAAAGAAACATACAGGAACTCAAATCCTTCTGTTCACCTGATTTAGAATTCCTCACAATCAAATGTAGACCGCATTATCTACCAAGAGAATTCTCTTCGATTATAATCACAGCCGTATATATCCCCCCCAAGCAGACACATCGATGGCTCTGAACGAACTTTATTTAACTCTCTGCAAACTGGAAACGATTTATCCGGAGGCTGCATTCATTGTAGCTGGGGATTTTAACAAGGCTAATCTGAAAACAAGACTCCCTAAATTTGATCAGCATATCGATTGCGCAACCAGGGGTGGAAAGACCCTGGATCATTGTTACTCTAACTTCCGCGACGCATATAAGGCCCTGCCCCGCCCCCCTTTCGGAAAAGCTGACCACGACTCCATTTTGTTGATCCCTGCCTACAGACAGAAACTAAAACAAGAAGCTCCCACGCTGAGGTCTGTCCAATGCTGGTCCGACCAAGCTGACTCCACACTCCAAGACTGCTTCCATCACGTGGACTGGGAGATATTTCGTATTGCGTCAGACAACAACATTGACGAATACGCTGATTCGGTGTGCGAGTTCATTAGAACGTGCGTTGAAGATGTCATTCCCACAGCAACGATTAAAACATTCCCTAACCAGAAACCGTGGATTGATGGCAGCATTCGTGTGGAACTGAAGGCGCGAACCACTGCTTTTAATCAGGGCAAGGTGTCTGGTAACATGACTGAATACAAACAGTGCAGCTATTCCCTCCGCAAGGCTATCAAACAAGCTAAGCGCCAGTACAGAGACAAAGTAGAATCTCAATTCAACGGCTCAGACACAAGAGGCATGTGGCAGGGTCTACAGTCAATCACGGACTACAGGAAGAAACCCAGCCCAGTCACGGACCAGGATGTCTTGCTCCCAGGCAGACTAAATAACTTTTTTGCCCGCTTTGAGGACAATACAGTGCCACTGACACGGCCTGCAACGAAAACATGCGGTGTCTCCTTTCACTGCAGCCGAAGTGAGTAAGACATTTAAACGTGTTAACCCTCGCAAGGCTGCAGGCCCAGACGGCATCCCCAGCCGCGCCCTCAGAGCATGCGCAGACCAGCTGGCCGGTGTGTTTACGGACATATTCAACCAATCCCTATACCAGTCTGCTGTTCCCACATGCTTCAAGAGGGCCACCATTGTTCCTGTTCCCAAGAAAGCTAAGGTAACTGAGCTAAACGACTACCGCCCGTAGCACTCACATCCGTCATCATGAAGTGCTTTGAGAGACTAGTCAAGGACCATATCACCTCCACCCTACCTGACACCCTTGACCCACTCCAATTTGCTTACCGCCCAAATAGGTCCACAGACGATGCAATCTCAACCACACTGCACACTGCCCTAACCCATCTGGACAAGAGGAATACCTATGTGAGAATGCTGTTCATCGACTACAGCTCGGCATTCAACACCATAGTACCCTCCAAGCTCGTCATCAAGCTCGAGACCCTGGGTCTCGACCCCGCCCTGTGCAACTGGGTACTGGACTTCCTGACGGGCCGCCCCCAGGTGGTGAGGGTAGGCAACAACATCTCCTCCCCGCTGATCCTCAACACTGGGGCCCCACAAGGGTGCGTTCTGAGCCCTCTCCTGTACTCCCTGTTCACCCACGACTGCGTGGCCATGCACGCCTCCAACTCAATCATCAAGTTTGCGGACGACACAACAGTGGTAGGCTTGATTACCAACAACGACGAGACGGCCTACAGGGAGGAGGTGAGGGCCCTCGGAGTGTGGTGTCAGGAAAATAACCTCACACTCAACGTCAACAAAACTAAGGAGATGATTGTGGACTTCAGGAAACAGCAGAGGGAACACCCCCATCCACATCGATGGAACAGTAGTGGAGAGGGTAGCAAGTTTTAAGTTCCTCGGCATACACATCACAGACAAACTGAATTGGTCCACTCACACAGACAGCATCGTGAGGAAGGCGCAGCAGCGCCTCTTCAACCTCAGGAGGCTGAAGAAATTCGGCTTGTCACCAAAAGCACTCACAAACTTCTACAGATGCACAATCGAGAGCATCCTGGCGGGCTGTATCACCGCCTGGTATGGCAACTGCACCGCCCTCAACCGTAAGGCTCTCCAGAGGGTAGTGAGGTCTGCACAACGCATCACCGGGGGCAAACTACCTGCCCTCCAGGACACCTACACCACCCGATGCTACAGGAAGGCCATAAAGATCATCAAGGACATCAACCACCCGAGCCACTGCCTGTTCACCCCGCTGTCATCCAGAAGGCGAGGTCAGTACAGGTGCATCAAAGCTGGGACCGAGAGACTGAAAAACAGCTTCTATCTCAAGGCCATCAGACTGTTAAACAGCCACCACTAACATTGAGTGGCTACTGCCAACACACTGTCAATGACACTGACTCTACTCCAGCCACTTTAATCATGGGAATTGATGGGAAATGATGTAAATATATCACTAGCCACTTTAAACAATGCTACCTTATATAATGTTACTTACCCTACATTATTCATCTCATATGCATACGTAGATACTGTACTCTATATCATCGACTGCATCCTTATGTAATACATGTCACTAGCCACTTTAACTATGCCACTTGGTTTACATACTCATCTCATATGTATATACTGTACTCGATATCATCTACTGTATCTTGCCTATGCTGCTCTGTACCATCACTCATTCATATATCCTTATGTACATATTCTTTATCCCCTTACACTGTGTATAAGACAGTAGTTTTTTTTGGAATTGTTAGTTAGATTACTTGTTCGTTATTACTGCATTGTCGGAACTAGAAGCACAAGCATTTCGCTACACTCGCATTAACATCTGCTAACCATGTGTATGTGACAAATAAAATTTGATTTGATTTGATTTGATTTGAGATTATCTCAATTGATGAAGGACACAACACAAACACCTCAGATTATCTCATTTGATGGAGGACACAACACCAACACCTCAGATTATCTCAACTGATGGCGGACACAACACAAACACCTCAGATTATCTCAACTGATGGCGGACACAACACAAACACATCAGATTATCTCAACTGATGGAGGACACAACACAAACACATCAGATTATCTCATCTGATGGAGGACACAACACATACACCTCAGATTATCTCATCTGATGGAGGACACAACACAAACACCTCAGATTATCTCATCTGATGGAGGACACAACACAAACACCTCAGATTATCTCAACTGATGGAGGACACAACACAAACACCTCAGATTATCTCAATTGATGAAGGACACAACACAAACACCTCAGATTATCTCATCTGATGGAGGACACAACACCAACACCTCAGATTATCTCAATTGATGGAGGACACAACACAAACACATCAGATGATGTAAAATAGAGTCAAAGCTACAACATATGCAACAAATAAACTTAAAAATAAAAGAGTTTATGCGTTTTTAGATAAACTATGGTAAAAGTTAAAGAATTACATCATAAAAAAAAGATTACTAATAATCTAGAAATTATACAATAATTAGACGACCCTGTTTGAAAGGTTTTAAATGATATCAACCTCAACCGTTTATATTTTCCAGGGATGATACATGGATGTCTCATGTTGGGGTGGAGTATGCAAAATGGGTCAACTTTTAGCACCTCTATCTCCTAAAGTAACTTTTGACCACTTCTACAATCGGTAAAAATATGTATATACAACGTATATAATATGTATATACAACGTACATAATATGTATATAATACGTATATAATATGTATATAATACGTATATACTACGTATATAATATGTATATAATACGTATATAATACGTATATACTACGTATATAATATGTATATAATATGTATATAATTATATAATATATATACTATATAATATGTATATAATATGTATATAATATGTATATAATACGTATATAATATGTATATAATTATATAATATGTATATAATATGTATATAATACATATATAATATGTATATAATATGTATATAATATGTATATAATTATATAATATGTATATAATATGTATATAATATGTATATAATATGTATATATATGTATATAATATGTATATAATATGTATATAATATGTATATAATATATGAATATGTATATAATATGTATATATACGTATGTATATGTATATAATATGTATACAATATGTATATAATATGTATATAATATGTATATATATGTATATAATATGTATATAATATGTATATAATATATAATATGTATATAATATGTATATATATGTATATAATATGTATATAATATGTATATAATTATATATATATATAATTATATAATATGTATATAATTATATATAATATAATTATATAATATGTATATAATATATATATAATATGTATATATATAATATATAATATATATATAATATATATATATTATATAATATGTATATATATATATATAATATGTATATATATATATATATAATTATATAATATGTATATAATATATAATATGTGTATATAATATGTATATAATATGTATATAATACGTATATAATATGTATATACTATGTATATAATTATATAATACGTATGTACTATGTATATAATATGTATATAATACGTATATAATATGTATATAATACGTATATAATATGTATATCATATGTATATAATTATATAATATGTATATACTATGTATATAATTATATAATACGTATGTACTATGTATATAATATGTATATACTATGTATATAGTACGTATGGAAAGTTTGGTTCTCATCAAAAAGGGTAAGGTCAAAAAGAGATTGAAATCAAATGGAACGACCCTGTATCTATTTTAAGTCTGTGCAATTTCCTTTTGACATTTCACATGACATTTTTCACGTGCATTAGATTTATAGATTAACTGAAAATGATGGCTGAACATCTCACCCTTAAAGTACTACAGTATGTAAGAATGAGTGTGCCATGGTAACTACCATGAAAAGATAGGTATTAAGGGCACTCACTGTCAAGTGGGACCTAGCAGCATATAATTTCCTTCAGAAATGCCCCTTACAAAGGCTCTGTAGCTACGTTACGTAGACCTTCCCTTGCCAGCCATAAAAAGTGACCCATTGCCTGGGCATGAACTCTCTGTCTGTGTCTTTTGGCCTTTGACGAGAGTGTAAGGCTTGTGGATGAACACCTCATCCATCATTTAAGCAACGTTGGGAGGGGAGAGAGTCAGACCGGGCGGGGGAGGATGGAGAGAGGATAGGGGGGAGGATGTGGCGATGATAGCATGATGAATGAGGAAGTGTTCAGCTTCCTCAGAGCACAGTGTGATCTGTCTACAGGCAGTGTGTCTAAATGATGAGCTGGCCTGACCAAGTCCCTCCCCGACCAGGCCAACTAACATTGTACCTGTAGGCTTAGCTTACACTGAATCCTGCAGGTGGTGGATATCATTATTGTTAGATATGTGCATGTATGTATGGTGCCTTTCAGCAGGTTGGGCCGGCTTGAAATACAACAGCAAATGATGAATGCAGTGTAAAATCACTTAGCCATCTCAGAGAGAGGCTGAGATAACGTATTCTCATGAGTAGTGTAAGAATCATGTTGAATGCCTATAGGCTTTAGCTCAGAGGGCTAACAAGGTATTGAACTGTGCTGACAAACCGGTTTAAATTCCCAATCGGTTCAATGCGCTCAATGTCTTTGCCTTTGTTACAGTCCCTTCCCCCTCACCTACCATCTGGTCTGGGGAGACCTGCTCCCTTAGCTTATCAAGTTTTCACTACTGAAGACTCAGCGGAGGTCTGTAAGAGATCTGTCTTGTGTACTGTAGACTCATCCATCCATCTGTCTTGTGTACTGTAGACTCAACCAAACTCACTTAAAGTGGCAGCAATAAAGCCTCTCTTGAAAACCCCAAACCTTGACCAGGAAAATGTCAAAAACGATCTCCAGTTCCTCTAACCCTTTTTTGAAAAATCTGCTGCATAGCAACTCACTTTCTTCCTGAAGACAAATAATGTATATGAAATGCTTCAGTCTGGTTTTAGACCCCCATCATAGCACTGAGACTGCACTCGTCAAGGTGGTAAATGACCTTTAATAGCGTCAGATCAAGGCTCTGCATCTGTCCTTGTGCTCCTACACCTTAGTGCTGTTTTTGACACCATCGATCACCACATTCTTTTGGAGAGACTAGAAACCCTAATTGGTCTACACGGACAAGTTCCTATCTGTTGGAAAGATATCAGTTCATCTCTGTGGATGGTTTGTCCCCTGACAAATCAATTTATGTTTAGGCGTTCCTCAAGGTTCCGATTTAGGACCACTATTGCTTTCACTATACATTCGACCTCTTGGTGATGTCACTCAGAAACATAATATGGATGACACACAGCTGTACATTTCGATTAAACATGGTAAAGCCCAAAAACGACCTACCCTGGAAGCCAGTCTTTCCAAAATAAGGAAGTGGATGGCGGCAATTTTTAAACTTTTAAACTCTGACAAAACAGATATGCTGGTTCTATGTCCAAAGAAACAAAGATATCGAATGTTGGATCTGATAATTAATCTTGATGGTTGTACAGTCGTTTCAAATAAAACTGTGAAGCACCTCGGCGTTACTCTGGACCCTGATTCCTCTTTTCACGAACATATCAATAAGAATCCAAGGACAGCTTTTTTTCCATCTTCGTAACATTGCAAAAGTCAGAAACATTTTGCTCAAAACCGATGCAGAAAAGCTAATCCATGCTTTTGCCACTTCTAGATTAGACTCCTGCAATGCTCTACTCTCTGGCTGCCTGGATAAAGCACTAAATAACTTCAGTTAGTACAAAACACGGCTGCTAGAATCCTGACTAGAACCAAAATATTTGATCATATTACTCCAGTGCTAGTCTCTCTACACTGGCTTCCTGTTAAGGCTCGGGTTGATTTCAAGGTTTCAAGGCTTGTTCCTACCTATGTCTCCGATTTGGTCCTGTGGTACATACTTACACGTACGCTACGGTCACAAGGCCCAAGCCTGCTGATTGTCCCCAGAATTTCTAAACAAACAGCTGGAGGCAGGGCTTTCTCCTATAGAGCTCCATTTTTATCCATGTGAGAGACGCAGACTCGGTCTCAACCTTTAAGTCATTACTGAATACTCATCTCTTCAGTAGGTCATATGATTGAGTGTAGTCTGGCCCAGGAGTGTGAAGGTGAACGGAAAGGCACTGGAGCGACGAACCGCCCTTGCTGTCTCTGCCTGGCCGGCTGCCCTTTCTCCACTGGGATTCTCTGCCTCTGACCCTATTAAGGGGGCTGAGTCACTGGCTTACTAGTGCTCTTCCATGCCGTCCTTAGGAGGGTTGAGTCACAGATGTGATCTTCCTGTCCGGTTTTGCTCTCCCTCGGGCTTATGCGGTGGGGGAGATCTTTGTGGGCTATACTCAGCCTTGTCTCAGGGTAGTAATTTCGTGGACTGTTGATATCCCTCTAGTGGTGTGGTGGCTGTGCTTTGGCAAAGTGGGCGGGGTTATATCCTGCCTGGTTGTCCCTGTCCACGGGTATCGTCAGACGGGGCCACAGTGTCCTTAGCCCCACCCCTGTCTCAGCCTCCAGTATTTATGCTGCAATAGTCTATGTGCCGGCGGGCTAGGGTCAGTCTGTTATATCTGGTGTAATTCTCCTTATCTGGTATCCTGTGTGAATTGAAGTATGCTCCCTCTGTACAGTACAGAGCTATGAGGATCGTTCTGTTCCCTGTCAAATCAAATCGTATTTGTCACATGCACCGAATACAACAACTGCAATAGACCTTACTCTGAAATGCTTACTTACAAGCCCTTAACCAACAATGCAGTTGTCACGCCCTGGTCTTAGTATTTGTGTTTTTCTTTATTATTTTGGTCAGGCCAGGGTGTGACATGGGTTATTTATTGTGGTGTGTTTTGTCTAGGGGTTTTTGTAGGTTATGGGATTCTGGTGTAGTATACTTGTCTAGGTAAGTCTATGGTTGCCTAGAGTGATTCTCAATCAGAGGCAGGTGTTTATCGTTGTCTCTGATTGGGAACCATATTTAGGCAGCCATATTCTTTGAGTGTTTTGGTGGGTGATTGTTCCTGTCTCAGTGTTTGTTTGCACCAGATAAGGCTGTTTAGGTTTTTACGTTTATTGTTTTGTATTGTTCGTGTTTATCTTTTATTAAACATGTATCGAAATAACCACGCTGCATTTTGGTCCGCCTCTCCTTCACCGGAAGAAAACCTTAACAGCAGTTCAAGAAATAGAGTTATAAAAAATATTTACTAAATAAACTGAAGTAAAAAAAAAATCAAATCAATCAATAGGTAACGTTACATTTACATAACAGTAACGAGGCTATATTCAGGGGGTACCGGTACCGAGTCAATGTGCATGGGTACAGGTTAATCGAGGACCATGCTCCAGGACTACCTGGCCTGATGACTCTTTGCTGTGCCCAGTCCACCTGGTCGTGCTGCTGCTCCAGTTTCAACTGTTCTGCCTGCGGATATGGAACCCTGACCTGTTCACCGGACCTGCTACCTTGTCCCAGACCTGCTGTTTTCAACTCTCTCTCTACCGCACCTGTCGTCTCTAACTCTGTATGATCAGCTATGAAAAGCCAACTGACATTTACTCCTGAGGTGCTGACCTGTTGCACCCTCTACAACTATTATTATTTGACGCTGCTGGTCATCTATGAACATTTGAACATCTTGGCCATGTACTGTTATAATCTCCACCCGGCACAGCCAGAAGAGGACTAACCACCCCTCAGAGCCTGGTTCCTCTAGGTTCCTGCCTTTCTAGGGAGTTTTTCCTGGCCACCGTGCTTCTACATCTGCATTGCTTGCTGTTTAGGGTTGTAGGCTGGGTTTCTGTACAGCACTTTGTGACATCTGCTGATGTAAAAAGGGCTTTATAAACTTTTTACATTGCACCCCCCCGACGCTGCTGCTACTCTTTTATTATCTTTGCATAGCCGCTTTAATAACTCTACCTACATGTACATAATTATCTCAATTACCTCGACACCGGTCATCCATCTGTCTTGTGTACTGTAGACTCATCCATATGTCTTGTGTTGTGTAGACTCATCCATCTGTCTTGTGTACTGTAGACTCATCCATATGTCTTGTGTTCTGTAGACTCATCCATCTGTCTTGTGTTCTGTAGACTCATCCATCTGTCTTGTGTTCTGTAGACTCATCCATCTGTCTTGCGTTCTGTAGACTCATCCATCTGTCTTGTGTTCTGTAGACTAATCCATATGTCTTGTGTACTGTAGACTCAGCCATCTGTCTTGTGTACTGTACTCATCCATCTGTCTTGTGTTCTGTAGACTATTCCATCTGATTTGTACAGTAAATTCATCCATCTGTGATTTGCACTGTAGACTCATCCATCTGTCTTGTGTTCTGTAGACTCATCCATCTGTCTTGTGTTCTGTAGACTCATCCATCTGTCTTGTGTTCTGTAGACTCATCCATCTGTCTTGTGTACTGTAGACTCATCCATCTGTCTTGTGTTCTGTAGACTCATCCGTCTGTCTTGTGTTCTGTAGACTCATCCATCTGTCTTGTGTTCTGTAGACTCATCCAGCCGCTCATTCATTCAAGAGAAAATCATTCCTGAACATAGAGTAGGAGCTGCTGTACAGTACAAAGAGATTCACCTGCTGTTAGCTAGTAGTGAGCGCATCCTTGGTGTTGCTTTGGCCTACATTAAGGCTGGCTGACTGGCACGCTCGTGAAGCTGTAGGCTAGACACAAGACCCTGCCTAACTAGGGCTGGGCGACATATCAAATTAATTTAAAATGCTTGTATCACAAGAGTCATGTTTTTGTGTGTTTTTTGTGTGTTTCTGAGCGTTTATGTCCGCTTGTTCTCATGTTATCTTTTTGGTCTCGTCTCCTTCGTTTCTCTGTGCTGTGTGCACTTTCCCATTTACATCAGAGATCTGTAATGAAGAGATGCTCATGTCTCCGCCCTGACAATGGGAGTTGTTGTTCCAAAGATGGGAAAGCAGGCGACAAGCTTAGGCTCAAAACAAGCCAACAGAAATGCATTTGGCTTTTTTTGGACAGATTTTAGCAAGAGTGAAACCTCTCGCTTTGCTTCTCCCTCTTATAGTACACACACACAAGCACACACGGACACACACCTCTCTCCCTGCCACTCACAACAATAAAGTTGAGAGATCGCTTCTTCCTCTCTGACAAGCAGTTTCAACTCCCTATTTGCATTAGAGGTTTGGTCCAACAGAATGGGTCATATTGACACCACAACACATGGAGACATTATTTTACTGTAATAGAGGAGAAGATAACCTTTCTAACCACACCCTTTTCATGTCTCAACGAATCAAATTGTGCGCAGAGAAGACACTACTAAAACAGGAGTATCAATATCAATATCAAAATATTGATTCTGGAAAAGTAATGCTCAGTTTGTGACGTGAGTCATGGGGTTGCCACGTACCGCTAGCAGCATTTTAGCCAAACACTGTTATACTACTAGCTGTCTAGTCTGTGTTTTATAAATGTGCAATAAGCGTAAAACACAATTACATAAGGAATTGGCAACTCGTTCTCATTCTCAGAAATAAGCTAGGCCACTTGACTTCAACCTCTGAACAAAGTGGACAGACTGACATGCAGTTTAAACAGTTGGAGACGGACAGAAGTGTGTGTCCATAACAATTCAACTGTTCAAACTATTGGCTAGCTAATAGATCCAAGTTGACCGAAGTTGAAATCTAAAGATTCCTATAAAAGATGATCTGGTTTCTCACTAGCATGTGGGCTTGTGCTTGAGAGATCCTTTATGAGCCCTGTGTTAGTGTTCTATAATGTCTGTTACAACAAGCGAACGTGCGGAACGTGGTCAGAACGTGACAACGTGCATTATGTATGCTTCTGCTTGTAACAAAAAGGGTATTTTCATCGCCAGGCTTGAAAGCAAGATCAGTGATTATTGCAACAAAAACTGGTTACACTAAATTGAAAAAATGATTTTATTATTATTAGTTTGTCTTATGATTGTGGAAGGCTTATATTCTGCCTAGGTATAATTTACATTAAATTATTAGTGAGTCATATGATTGTGGAAGGCTTATATTTAGCCTAGGTATAATTTACATTAAATTATTAGTGAGTCTTATGATTGTGGAAGGCTTATATTTAGCCTAGGTATAATTTACAATAAATTATTAGTGAGTCTTATGATTGTGGAAGGCCTATATTCTGCCTAGGTATAATTTACATTAAATTATTAGTGAGTCTTATGATTGTGGAAGGCCTATATTCTGCCTAGGTATGATTACACAACAAGCCCTGCATTCATTAGATTGTTGCTGACTGTATGAAATGTATTTGACCTTTTAATTGTACAACAAAGCTTATTGAGAGAAAACATTTAAAAAACAACTGATATATGTGTGTGTGTGTGTATAAAAACAATATATATATATAAAGGTTTGAATATATTGTGAATCGCCCATAAGTTATAAAAAAATGGAGATCAGATTTTTCGGCCATATCACCCAGACCTATGCCTCATTCTGTGGGCTAGAGTGGAGTGGGTGTTTATGTATGCCAGCTTAGTGCAGGGAAAAGTAGGCCAGCTGCACAGACCAAAATACAACAGCGTGGAGACATCCTGGCACAAGGAAATGGAACGTTATACAACGGTAGTTAATTAGTGAGCACATAAAGGTTGCAGTCAAACCGTTGCTTCTAGATTATGACACTGTAGTGTTTTAAAGACAACTGATGGAGGCTACAACGTGAGTGACAAAGGCATTTACATGGTAGCGACATAAATGGGTATTAGCAAACTATAGCGTAAACACAGATCATACAAATGAAGAAATGCATATACCTGTGCAGTTTAACTAACGACATGACGCCATTTTCAATATGCAATGTGTCAAAACCTATATTCAGTCAGGTCGGAGTGACTGAATATCCCTTATGTACTCATTATGGGTAGATGCTATAAACATCTAAAAGTCATTTAAATATCTGTCATTACTTAGTCTGTACCTACTTGGTAGTTCAGTGGATTAGTGATTAAGCTTTACCAATTAAAAGTAAAGTACTTTGCAATCATTGCTTTCAAAAGAATCATAATGTTTTTATGTTAAAAAAAATACAATTTTTTTTTTTTAATGAGTTGAATTAATATAACATGTACTGGTAGTCTTAATGCAAATGTCTCCCTTCATTCGTCTGTATTCTGAGAGGCATTTACCTCTAAGGCAACCTCTGATTCAGAGAGGTTGGGATAAAGACACATTTGAACTGACGAGATATCCCGTTTTCCCTTTCCTTGTACTGGAAACAGTCTAAATTCTTAACAAGTTCTATTTTAATCTACTGGATGAATTTCTTTTGGATTGTAATTAGAAGCATTCCTGGATGTAGGGGGCTATCACCAATCAGGGCACCACTCACCATGACCACCAACATATTAGCGCGGGCACCCCCATAAGGAAACACCGACCGTGCAAATAACTATGAATATTCATTTGTAATTATCTGTTATGATCCCACACATAATCCTAGCCATTGGCCATGGACCTGTAAACTGCTGGCAAAGCATCTCTGTATAATAGAACCAACAGCCAATCTTTTTTTTTTTAACAAAAGGTGTGATGTTGCAGCCCCACTGTCACTGGGATTCTGCTACTCTGGCACTTGATCTCCACAGCCTTGAATAACAATGTAGTGACTAAAACCACCAGCAAGGTCAAGGCTTCTTTGCATAATAAACACCAACGTCTCTGAATACGTACCACCACCTCTGCCTTGAGGAAATGGTTACACTTCTGTT